>NW_006408690.1:362655-365118 GCF_000296735.1 Chrysochloris asiatica
TAAGGCCTGGAGTTGGAATCAACTCAATGGTAAAGGGTTTCTAATACATTTAAGTGCATGATAATCTTACTAGTGAACTCCTGGTTTGGTGCTGCAGGATCAGCACTGGACTTCACACCAAACCTTACCAGCAGATCCTCAGAAAGCCTACACAGGGTTGCTATGAGTCTGAACCACCTCGATGGCACTTAACAAGAATCTTACTAGTGGGCTGCTAGTGTGGTGCTGTCGGATCAGCACTGAAGCAGCACTGGATTGCAAACTACAAAGTCGGCAATTCAAACCCACCAGCTACTTCTTGGAAACCCTATACAGGGTCGCTATAAGTCAGACCCGACTTGATGGCACTTAACAACAACAAATCTTACTAGTAGAAGAAGCAAAGCACAAATATAAAATAAGTTAATTGGCATAGTTAAAAAGTTGGTTTTAATAATAGCAAAGTGCTTAACATTCTATCATTGGCTACAGATGAAAAAGTAAACGTTAGAAATGGAACAAAAATCAATGTGGAATAAAAAGTTAAAAACCTTTTTGATTTGTAAGCTGAAACTTGAAGTTTAAACAATATGATAGGGGTGACTGGAATACCACAGAGAATTAAAAGGATATTTCTATATAAAGATATTTATGAGCCAAGTTACTCAAGAATATTCACAGATCAGCTTTTCCTAAACACACAAACACACAGGCTCAGAGTGGGTGAAAACAACTCTAAAAAGGACTTCTTTAGATGTATAAAGTATCCAATTTTGTGTGGATACAATCAAATGATATCAGTACTATATAGTGCCAATATACATTCTACTGAATTACAATTCCTGATTTGAAGAGGTATGCTTGTTTGTTTTGTAACCTTCCAGTACATGTTTGGGAAGGTGACCAAGTTTATTCATATATAGAGACAATTAGATTCTAATACTTTAAGTATGGAGTCCTGGTGTGTGCCGTAAGATAAGCACTGGGACACAATATTGGTTTGAACATCAAGGTCAGCAGTTCGAAACTACCAGCTGCTCTGCAGGAGAAAGACGAGGCTTTCTGCTCCCGTAAAGATTTACAGCCTCGGAAACCCTGTACAGGGTCACTATGAGTCAGAACCAACTCCACGGCACATAACAACATATGGAGTCCTGGTGTGAGACTGTGAGTTAATGTGCCAGACTGTAAAGCCGTTTTAACTGCAAGGTTGGCAGTTTAAGCTCACCAGATGCTCCTTGGAAACATAGGAGGTTTCCTATATAGGATCGCTGTGGGTCAGAACCAACTCGATGGCACTTCACAACAACATATGCAAAGAAATGTAAGCAAAAATATATGTATATGTTCACATATATGAATTATCCAACTATACATGATATTTTAAACCATGAAACAATGTTGTTGTTACTGTTGATTGCTGTCGAGTTGGTTCCGACTTATAGCAATCCTGGCTGGATAGGGTTTCTGAGGAGCAGCTAGTGAGCGTAAACCACCGATCCTACAGTTTGAACTGACTTTGCAATCCCGCACATTAACCTGTTGTGCCACATCAGGACTCCTGAAATAAAGCAGAGAGAGAAAATAGGTGCAAACTAAGCCCTAAATTAAGCTGGACAGGAAGCTGAGGAAACTTTAACTAGACCAAAGGAGGAGGGGACAATGAGGTAGAAGGATAATCAAAGAATGACATTGCTGGAATGTATGTAAAGCTTTTCCAGAAAATTCACTCATTCAATTAAGATTTATTGAGCTTCTCTACTATGATCCATACAAATATGAGACACACGCTTTTCAATATAGATGAATAAATCTGTAAGTGCTATTCCAAAAATAGCTCAGGTGCTTTGGGGTGATGCACTAAGGACAGCTCATTCAGTCCTGCAGAGTCAAGGAGCTTCTGCAGAAAGTGCTTCTGAAGAATAGACCAGAATGATGAGCAAAGGTGAGTTACAGGGGCGGGGCGGGAGGGAATTGAAAGAGGAAAGAAAACAGTTTTATAAGAATCTGAATTAAGAGACATAAGTAACTTAGTACAGGAAGTACAGAAAGAAGTAGCAGGTGATATGGGAAAGTTAAAGGCCAGATTATGAATATCATTTAAGACTTCTAAAGACTTTGAACTTTAATCCAAAGGTAGTGTTCCAGTTATTCATCAATGAGATGCAGCTGTCTGAACTCAGGTAGTGGCATTAGGGAGAAGGAGACCTGGAAAATAGACCCAACAGGACTTCTCACTAAAAGAAGGAAGACGGGGGTAGAAAGTGTTGAGTTTGAGATGCCTGTGGAATAGCCAAGAAAACAGTTCAGTATATAGACAATGTAAGTCTAAAAGTAGCAATGTAAGTCTAAAGCTTAACCATAAAATCTAGGATATAGTTGTAGATTTGGAGTCACCAACATACAAATTAAAGCCATCCAAACTTACTGCCATCTAGTCAATTTCAACGCTCAGGAACCCAATATAGAAACAGCCAGCCTCAT
>NW_006408690.1:365838-371752 GCF_000296735.1 Chrysochloris asiatica
TGGTGCTGTCGGATCAGCACTGAAGCAGCACTGGATTGCAAACTACAAAGTCGGCAATTCAAACCCACCAGCTACTTCTTGGAAACCCTATACAGGGTCGCTATAAGTCAGACCCGACTTGATGGCACTTAACAACAACAAATCTTACTAGTAGAAGAAGCAAAGCACAAATATAAAATAAGTTAATTGGCATAGTTAAAAAGTTGGTTTTAATAATAGCAAAGTGCTTAACATTCTATCATTGGCTACAGATGAAAAAGTAAACGTTAGAAATGGAACAAAAATCAATGTGGAATAAAAAGTTAAAAACCTTTTTGATTTGTAAGCTGAAACTTGAAGTTTAAACAATATGATAGGGGTGACTGGAATACCACAGAGAATTAAAAGGATATTTCTATATAAAGATATTTATGAGCCAAGTTACTCAAGAATATTCACAGATCAGCTTTTCCTAAACACACAAACACACAGGCTCAGAGTGGGTGAAAACAACTCTAAAAAGGACTTCTTTAGATGTATAAAGTATCCAATTTTGTGTGGATACAATCAAATGATATCAGTACTATATAGTGCCAATATACATTCTACTGAATTACAATTCCTGATTTGAAGAGGTATGCTTGTTTGTTTTGTAACCTTCCAGTACATGTTTGGGAAGGTGACCAAGTTTATTCATATATAGAGACAATTAGATTCTAATACTTTAAGTATGGAGTCCTGGTGTGTGCCGTAAGATAAGCACTGGGACACAATATTGGTTTGAACATCAAGGTCAGCAGTTCAATCTCACCTGCTGCTCCTTAGCAACGCTGTACAGGGCTGCTATGAGTCAGAACTTGACGGCACTTAACAACAACTTAAGGTAAACAAGAAATGTCTGACTGCTTTTAAACAAAGCAATAGAACTTATTCATAGGAGGCTGAATTAGCTAATCAGGTAAATCATAAAACAAAAAGACTCCTATTTATTCACCACAAAGTGAATTACTAATTTATTACAAAATTAAGTATTTCATCTGTTTTTTAATCGGGAGATGAGAGCATTACTATTAAGACATACAGGCTCATCTTTTGGTTAGTTAAAAAAATACATAAATTTAATTATAAAACACATTTAGGAGCATAGCTATTGGTTTAAAATAAAATGACAGTACTCTGAAATGTAAGTAATCTTGTAAAATTAGTATAAAAATTAAGTGCAGAGCTTAAAGACAGATCTTTAAATTCCAATGGCATCTTCCTTATATAAAAAGTGCCAAGATTTAATGTACACCATAAGCACCAATGAAGGAGCTTTGGTAGCATCGTGAATTACAAATTGGGCTGCTCTGGTAGTGTAGTGGTTATGAACTGGGCTGCTAACCTCAAGATCGGCAGTTCAAAACTACCAGCGGTTCGGCGGGAGAAAGATGAGGTGTTCTGCTCCCGTAAAGATTCACAGCCTCGGAAACCCTGTGCAGGGTCACTATGAGTCGGAACTGACTCCATGGTACACCACCACCACCACCACCACCACAAGCACCAATGAGAGACGAATACATTTCATAGCTAAATACCTGTTATTAAGTACTGTAGAACTGGTTCTAACTCACAGGTACCCTGAATAGGGTTTCTGAGGAACAGCTGGTGAGTTTGAACCACCAATCTTTCGGTTAAACAGATTTCTTGGTCCAGTGCTTAACCTACAGCACCATTCCAGGACTCCATTACATAGTTAAATAGAGGGAATAATAAATAATTATACAAGTCTCCCCCCACATACACACACACTTATGCTTTGGGGTTTTAAAATGTTTTCTAACAGTCCGTCTTGTTAAGTGCCATCAAGCTGGCTACGACTCATAGCGACCCTATATAGGGTTTCTGAGGAGCAGCTGGTAGGTTTGAACTGACAACCTCGTGGTTTGAAGTCCAGTGCTGATCACAGCCCCTTCATTTCCAATTCCATATAAAATAAAGAACTGTCTAAACAATGCTAAATAATATTATAACTTAATATAAAAATTAAAAATTGTATATGTTCTTTGAATGAGCAAAATATATACAATTCTGTTTTCTTTTTTTTCCCAGACCAGAAACAGTAGGATCATGCCAACAGTGAGGTCCACAATGAAAACAAATTTCATAGCCCTTAAAAAACTACAATGTTAATAAAAGACAAGTGTGCACCTGCAAACACTGCTTCCTAGCCAAGGATAAGATGTGCCTATTATAAATTCTTGGTTTGGGGGCATCCCTTAAATGACAAAAACAAAACCCTTTTTTTTTTTTCAAATGACATTTAGTTCCTACAAATAGAATGCAGATAGAGCACTAATTAAAGTATTCACAAGATAACTATGACAATGCTTTAGGAATACAGTACATATCATTATGTAACTACAATACACATTAAGCAATCACCAAAAGGAGTTATTATGATTTTCCATGATCAGAGGATTGTGGTGTTAAACTTAGTCACGCTTAACCTGCAAGCAGGTGTCTTCAGATGTCAAGTAAAACAATGATTCCAAACGTAAACCTATAGTCTTTCTAGTAAATTACGTAAGAATGGCACACTGGAATCCACTCTGTATTCTGCGTAAGCGTTCTACTTTAATATAAAGCACGATACTTGAAGGGCATTCCCCTGCCTACTTTATGACCAAAAATTTAACTTTTGATTCACTTTTATTATCATGCCAAAGCTCACGAATACTTAGAACTTGACCTTGTTTCAATGACCAAAAAGTTAAAATTTAACACTTGTGAGTTACAAAAGAGTGATACAGTGAAGACTCATTTGGGGGTGTTATTGTTGTCTAAAGTAATCTTCAACCTTTTAGTAAAAAAATATATGTATGACAAGGTAAAATTTAAGGATAACAATATTCAGTACATAAACTAAGCAAATTACAGAAACTATCAATAACAAAGTGAACATAGCATATTCATTATAGAAGAAAACTCCAACTACAAGGAAGGAAAAAAAACAGAGAGATAAGACACAACAAGGCATATGGATGTCAGACATCAATGGTTTTATCTTGCCTGCTCTAAAAAATTACAGCAAGGCTGATGTAAAAATCTTCTTGACATATTGTTGTTGTTGTTGTTAAGTGCCTACAGTGGTTGCTATTGTTAGGTGCTGTTGAGTCAATTCCAACTCATAAAGACCCTGTATAGGATTTCCAAGGAGCAGCTGATGGGTTTGAACTGCCAACCCTGTGGTTAGCAGTCCAGTGCTTATCCTACAGCCCCACACCAGGGCTCTATTTACTGATAGAGATCCTCAGTAAATAGAATGGGAGGCTAAGCTGGCTGAATGCTGAGCTCCTCAAAAGATACAGGTCTGAATAGCAATGGAAACCATCTGACACTCTAGAGCAGTTGAACTTCTAAGTAGTTGACAGGACCTCAAAATTAAATAAAAACACAGTAAAGGCAGGAGACTTGTCAGGGAGTTGGAATAAGATTCTTTCCCAAGACTGTGCCAACACTGTCCATGGGAAAACCCTTGTTTTCTAACCAAATACAGAGATCCACACCAACAGCCAGGACAGCAGTCCCAATCAAAGAGAAGCCAAATAAGTTTCGGTTTCAACAGTCTTCCTTCTCTCTGCCTTGGGACTCAAGCCAGAGATGATATATACACACGAAATTCACACATCTAACCAGGGTCCAGAGACTACTACTGGGGATGAGGACTGAAAACAAACTGATACTGACATTCCGTATTCTCAGACTTGTGACATTCACCACCACCCGAAGTGGGGGATAAGGCAAGATTGGTACATTCCAATGTAAGAAAAACACTTTTGATAAAAGATCACTGGAAGTTCCTGATACCAAAAAAGGGCAAAGCTTCCCCTGGTTTCTGATCACGGGCCCACCAATCAGCTAACAATCCCCAAAGTCTACCTAGGTTCTGAGGTCTGGTGGCAGCTGACCATCGCCCAGCAAGAAGCCTCGGAGAAAGAGCAAAACACACAATTACAGCTGGGTCCGAATGCACTTACCTCACAGGCTGGGGACCCGCAGGCCTTAAGCTTGTCACCATCTCCCTCAGGTAGACCAGTCCGTCGTGTGGCCATCATTTCATTTCAGATTACAAAGAAGAAATAAATCCTTTGGAGTCCACATTGGGGAAAAATATGCCGCCACACACCAGAAAATACAGGATTCCACACCAGGCTCCAAGGTGGTGTGGGGCTAGTGACCCAAACAATAGCGCTAAGGGCTGAAGGTTTCTACGAAGCCCCTCAAAATGCCGCGGACTTCAACTGACTTCGCCGGCTCCTTCCATTTCTTGAAATTATACAACAAAGAGGGGACAAGAAGGCTGATGCAGAAAGAGGCCACCTTTCTCCTAGTCCTCCTCCCTAGTCCAAGAAGAGTCGGAGTGTGTCATGAAGGCTCGGGCGTCAGCCCCCAGGAAGATCGTACCTAGAACAGGAAAAAGTTAAAGGGCGTGAACTTTCTCCAGACGCCGTGTTATTAGCCTTGTCCACATGTCTACACCAAGTTCGCGTTTACAACACTTGAACGGATTATTTGGTCCATGCAGCTGATCAACACAAATGAAACCTTCAACGTCCCATACCAAAAAAAAAAAAAAAAAAAAGGAAAGATTAAAAAAAAAAACAAGAAGAATTAAGTGCATTTTAATGAGTGCAGTTTCTGGGGAAAAGACTATAGACGAGGATATTCTTCTGCACCACTCATATATGTACACTTAAGGGACGTTTTATCCTCGTGGAGCTAAAATGGGATAATACTTTCAAACACCCAATTCGGTCTCCTCCGCCCGGAAAAAAAAGGAACAGACAAAAAGCAAGCTGCTGAAGTCCGGGACCCGTGGCGCTCGGCCGGTGTTTGGGCGCAGACTGGCCCAAGCGCTCCGGGAAGACTCCGGATCGAGTCCGCACGCTCCGCCGCCGGTTCCGGGTCTCCCAGAGGAGGAGGCTGTTTTCCT
Organism: Chrysochloris asiatica; assembly: GCF_000296735.1. Lineage (NCBI taxonomy): Eukaryota > Metazoa > Chordata > Mammalia > Afrosoricida > Chrysochloridae > Chrysochloris > Chrysochloris asiatica. Next base: position 370,793 of record NW_006408690.1, read on the forward strand.
TGGCCCGCGGCGGGGCAGGGTGGGGAGCGGCGCGGGCCAGGCAGCAGGCGTGTACGGCTGCGGGTGGGAACCGGGCGCAGCTCCCTCCCCGCGGCATTATGCCTCAGCTACATAAATGAAGCCGCAGTTCAAGCAAACTTTTATTTAGTTCCTGCTCCTTAAACTACGTGCCAACACTACCTTTCCATGTAGCCACCTAGGGAGAAGGAAAAAAAAAGAAAAACACCACCCACCTACCACTATTTCCTCCGCCCCTTCCTGAGGAGGGTCGGTGATCGCGATCTCCCGGGAAGAGCGGCCCAAATATGTACTTTTTTAAAAAGGTGTAGGGAGACTAGGAGGTAAATAGAAAAAAGCAATGGGCTTACCCTTCCTGCCCTGCTGTGCCCAAGCTTCAAAGGCGCGCGGGAGAGCTGGAGCGGGGACGCGGGCCGGGCGCGGAGCCCGGCCGGGACGCGCTAGGCCGCAGGCTCGGTTAATATTCATGAGCGGACGGGAGGCGCCCCTCCTCCACGGCCGGCCGGCTGGACTCCGCCGCCCGCCGCCGGCCTTTGTGCCCTTCCCTCCTCCTCCTTCTGTCCCTCCCTCGCTCCGCACACGCGGGCGCGGTCCCTCCGCCCCCGCCCGGCGCCCGCCGCGTACTCCCTCCCGCCCCGCGCCAGCTCTGGGCGAGGTGGCCTGAGGTGGCGGGAAGGGAGGGAGCCCGCTGCGAATCAGGCTCTCAAATGGCCCGGGAGCGCTGCGCCCTCTCTGCCAAGGCGGAAAATAAAATAGACACGCACCGGAGAGAGCGAGACGAGTGGATCCGGAGGTGGTTTGCGGATCCCAGGGCAGTACGCCCCGCCGCACCCCGCACGCCCGGCCCCAGCCGGACCGAGCCGGTGAACGACCCAGCGCTGCCTGCAGCTGCTCTCCGAGGCCGCCGCCCCCGGCCGGTCACTCCCAGGCACCGCTGCGACC
>NW_006408690.1:371852-378672 GCF_000296735.1 Chrysochloris asiatica
CGCCTCGCCGGGCCGGGCCGGGGCCCCGCTCGGGCGCCCGCGATCGCCAAGTGACCGAAGTGTCTTTCTCCGCTGCTGCGCCGAGCTGTTTCCCGGGGGCGGATTTCTCGCTTCTTCCTCCCTGGATCCACCTCCTCCCACTCCACCTCCTTCCCCTCCCCTCCCCAGGGGAGGCTCTGGGGCTGAATATTTTCTGTCTTGAATAATACGGTCCCCGGGAACCGACCCTGCAGAAGGGGATTAACACGACAGGGTGTGTATGCTCGCCAACCCCCTCCCAGAGTGTCTCCACACATAGAAGCCCCCACCCCACCCACCCCTCAACCCCCAACAGCCAGACACACACAAAACCTTCCCCGCCTACTCCGATCTCCCGAGCCCTGAGCGGGAGCGGCTAGGAACCGGGGTTTCTGCTAGACGAGGGAAGGGTGACTTGGTGCACGGTTGTCAGGGGCGGAGCGTAAACCCGTTGCTTTCGAGTTGATCCCGATTCAGAGCTACCCTATCTATAAGGCCGAGTAGAAATGCCCCATCGGGTTCCCAGGGCTTCTCTACTGAGGCTGACTGCCACATCTTTCTCCCACTGAGCGGCTGGTGGGTTCAAACCGTCAGACCTTTAGTTGAGCAGCCAGTGCTTAACCGCTGCGCCAAGAAGGCTCCTCCAGGACCGAGATGGGGGAGGGGAGGCAAGTATATAGTTGGATATGCAGAATCGAGGAATCAAAAGTCCCAGACTGAGGGGACAATGTCTTGGTGAATTTTGGCCTTGAATTTGCAGCGGGAGAGGAGGGAAGCTGAGACGCTCTGAGAGACTTCAAGAAAAGGGAGTGTCCTTTCACTCCCGACAGCAAAATATCTTCCCTTGTTTTAGGAGGTGGAGGGCTGGTTTGAGAAGCGTTGTTCATTCAAATCTGTTCTCTTCATAAATCTCCCGAGCAGCTGAATGAATTCAGCGTGGCTAGCGGTATTCAGGAGAGGTAGCTACACTTCTCCACCGTATATGTTACGGTGGTCCCAGGCCTAAAGCACAGCCGCTGCCCCTCCCTACCCAACTCTCGGGCCTTGTCAGACCCCAGGCAGCGGGCTCAGCCCCGCCCCGCCGCGTCTCACAATATCTCCCGCTGCAAATTGCCCAATTGCGAGACGCGACGAGAGAATAACAGCCAATAGGGGCTTGCTGACTCAGGCTGTTCTCCACCCCTGACCCCTCCTCCATTAGGATAAGCCATCGCCCCCCGGAGTCCCCTTGCCATCCCGCCGCCTTTCCCTAGAGGTGACTATCTTTCTCTGATCGTGATGGGTTTGGGGTGGCGTAGCTTGGCGAGGCAGCGGCGCTTGTCACCTTGTGACTCCCTTACTCGCCCCCCCCCCCATGCAGCCCCTCCTTTTTTCTGTGCCCCTGCTGGTGCTGTTTGAGGGTCATTATTATCTTCAATCCGGTGGGGAACTTGCAGCTATTGTATCTGATCAGCTGCCACACCATCCTAAGGGAAAAAGGAAGAACAAAACCAAGAAGCTATGGGGTCTGCTTACCTTTTCATTCTTTCTTACTACACTATCCCCTGAAAGCTAAGGGACCGAGACTCCGGCTTCCCGCCCGATGACTGTTTCTAGATAGGGGGTGATAGAAATCTTTGTTTGAGCATACCTTACCTGTGCCTTAGTTTTTTATATCTTCTTAGAGGGGGGAAAAAGCATAATATCTACATAAAACATACAACTAAATCCTCGGCCTCATTTACAAGAGTCTCACTAGATCATTTTTAATGTTGTTGTTGTTAAATGAAATTTGCATATAAGCGACAGCCCCTGACCAAACTAGTCAGTCAATAACAAAGAAAAAACAACAACAATCAAATAGAAGGAGTGCCTGCCGGTCAATAATTTACTGAATAACCACTAAGTTACAGCAGTATCCAGTTCTAGATATTGTTGAGTAAATTATCAAGAAGTGAATAGAATGCAGAGTAGTATACCAAGTGTCGTGGATTCATTATAGAATATGTCCTGTGAAGAGAAACCAGTTTAAGCACAAAGCAACTCCTCGCAAAGGCAAATGTGCATCCATAACATAAAAATTGAGTGCTAACAGCTGAGAAGGTCTAGGGTTACATTTTTTAATAAAATTTTTATAAATAATTATTTTGAATTTTTTTTAGTTTGGCAGAAGAGAGTAAATGTTGGTTTTGAATTAAAAGGAATATTTTAAAGGGGGGAAAGCACTATTACAGACTTAATTGCGTGTGAGCCAAAATAGTGAGGACTAGGGGTTTTCTTTGTTATGTTAATGGAGCCATCGTGGTGTAAGGGTGTGTCTTAAACTTTGTTGTTAAGTGCTATTAAGTCAGTCCAACCCTTAAGGATCCTGTATAAGCATCTGGTGAGTTTGAACCATGGAACTTGCGGTTCAAACCGACTTTGCAGCCCAGCGTATTAATCCACAGTGCCACACCACCTTGTTGTTGTTGTTAAGTGCCATAGAGTCAATTATGACCCAGAGCGACCCTGTATAGGGTTTCCAAGGAGTAGCTGTGGGCTTGAGTATAGAAAGAGCAATTAGACACAGAAAGAAGTAAGCACAGATGGGGGGAGAGTTCTCCAGTACATCAAATCACTTGCCATTTTGAGACTTCTGTGAAGCACCTTCCTTAGCTCCCAGGACTGTTGAGAGCATCCAAAGAGATAACAGATATAAAGGAGTTTTCAAAATGCAAAAACAGTATTTTTTTAAATTAAAACGTTATTATAAAGTAGAAGTATGCCCTGTTTCTCCAACAGGAGCCTTATTCTTTATAACATTCTATTGATCAGTGCCAGCATCTCATCTATCTTCATTAATATTGTTGTTGTTGTTAAGTGCCATAGAGTCAGTTCCAACCCATAGTGACCCTGTATAGGGTTTCCGAGGAGTGACTGGTGAGCTTGAACCACCGACCTTGCAGTTCAAACAGACTTTGTAGTCCAGGGCATTAAAATTAGCCAGTCAAAATTTAAGTCCATTTCTTTCGGAAGGCAATAGCATTTCACTAAATGTTGTTCTCATTTAGCTGTATTCTGAGTAGACCAAAATAGATGGCCTCTAGCATCTGAAAAGTGGCAGCAAGCAAGCAGTCATGCTCCGTTCCAAAGGTTAGCGGTGTAATTGATGGAGGAGCCAAGCCCTTGGAGTTCTCATCAGCTGCCCATCTTGGGCATTTCACTCATTAACATCTCCACCAGAGGGAGGGCAAGGGAAAGGAAAAGGAGCCAAACTTTTAAAAAATCGTGTGACTATTTGTTAACAGCTCCAGTGAGAGGTTTTGAATTCATAGAAATGAGACCTGGAATCAATTGTGAGTTTCACAACAGATACCTACATCATTGTCTTTATCCTGAGTATCAAGCATAAGCAAGAGCTAACAGCAATTCTACTTCCATTTACTTTGAAAAGCAGGCATTTCTCTTCTTCAGGTATAGCTAATACGTGGCTTCCTATAATCTTGTTCTTAGTTTCCCTTGAAATAGCCTTAGAAGAATCACCACTGGACTGCGAAGCACAAGGGAAGCAGTTCACCCTACCACCTGCTCCTCAGAAACCCTCTCTAGATTGTTATGTGGCGTGGAGTTGGTTCCGACTCATAGTGACCCTGTACCAGGTTTGCGAGGCTGTAAATCATTACGGGAGCAGAACGCCTTACCTTTCTCCTGCGGAACAACTGGTAGTTTCGAACTGCTGACCTTGAGGTTCGCAGCCGGATTCGTAACCAATACGCTACTAGCGCTCCTTTAGAAGATAATAATTCAAGATAGTAATCATGTGGACAGTAATAATAAGTGACAGATTTAATAGTAAATAGTTCGCTATGAGTCAGAACCGACTGATGGCACTTAACAATATTAGTAACTACACAACTACCTGATAAACTATAATTCTTTAATGTAAATAAGAAATTGTTACGGATGGCAACAGTTTCAAACAGGAGTTTTCTCTTTGTTAATGATATAGTAATATTGTTTGATGACTCATAATCAAGGAAAACTGTCAAAGTCAGAAATAGAAAGAAAATAGTCTGGTCTGATGTTATTCTATTATAATCTATGGATGATTTTTACTCTGAATATAGAAATTGGAAATACTAAAAGGTACAACATTGCCAGGGACTCTGTAAGTAATAACATTTATAATTTGGGGCAAAACATTTACAAAACTATGTGTCTGAGGCAATTAAGACTGAAGGCTTTCAAAGGAATAAGCATTCCTTGGTTTCAGGAAAACACTGTCTGTTTCTTATTCATACAATATCGAAAAGACATAGAATCTACTAACTATTCTTTGAAAAAGGACTTTTATGGCAAATTAGTCACAGAAATCTCATGTCTCTAGTAAGCCTTTTAACTTGTTTTATAATCGACAAAAGGGAGGGATTTTCCACAATAATTTCTAGGATTCTGCCTACTTCACTATCTCTTTTAAATTATTAAGATAAATAATTTACTAATTTAATATTCTACATTTATTAAATCTGTCACTTATTATTACTGCCCAAATGATTACTATCTTGAATAATTGTCTTCTAATCCAGAGAGTGTGGGGCTGTAGGATAAGCACTGGACAGTTCACCAAAAGATCAACTGTTCAAACCCACCAGCCACTCCTTGGAAACTCTTTACCAGATGACTATGAGTGGAGACTTACTTGACAGCACTTAGCAACAACAACAAAGTGGAAGGTCAGAGAAAAAAAGGAAGACCCCCAACGAGATGGATTGGCCAAGTGGCAGCATCGATGGACTCAAACATGGCAACAGTAGTGAGGTTGGCCCAGGATCGGGCAGTGTTTCATTCTGCTGTGCATAAGGTCGCTATGAGTCGGTACTGACTTGATGACACCTAACAACAACAACAAATGTTATGTACGGAGTCCTGGTGTGGTACTGTGGGTTCATGTGCTGGACTGCAAAGTCGGTTTGAATTGTAAGGTCAGCAGTTTAAGCTCACCAGCTGCTCCTCAGAAACTCTATACAGGGTTGCTATGGGTCGGAACCAACTCTATGGCACACAACGACAATAATGTTATGTACTTCAATGTATACAGTGCCCAGCAAAATATTTTATATATAATAAATATTCTAGAATAAGATTTGCCATCAGCATACAGCAGCTCTTGGGTTTGAACTGCTGACCTTTTGGCTCACAGTCCAGTACTTACCCTACAGCACCACACCAGGAGGCCTACCATTAGGTTGTTGTTAAGTGCCATCGAGGTGATTCTGACTTACAGAGACCCTATATAGGACTTCAGACTTCATCATAAATAATCTATATTGTTATTTAAATGTACATGATCTCCTTTTCTTTCTAGATAATACATTTCTTGAAGGCAGACTCTTGGAAGTTTTCTTTTCTTACCCCCATAATGGCTAACTCAACTTTTCTACAATAAAATCTGAGAAAGCTAGAACCTGTGTGAAGTGGAAACCTGTCAGAAAAGAAAAACTCAAATATTTTCCACTAAAACAAGTGATAGAAAAGTTGTGCATCCTGTTAAAGGCAGAAAACTTGCAAGACTTGGAAAACCAAGGCTGTCCCATCAAGTTCTGGCTCTCACAGGTTTCATTGTACACAGATGCTGTTGGTGTTGAATGCCATTGAGTTTGCTGAGACTCAAAATGACCCTGCATAGAGTTTCTGTGGAGCGGTTGGTGGATTTGAACTGCTGATCTTTCAGTTATCAGTCCAGTGCTTATCCTGTAGCTCCAGTGCATAGATGTTGTTGTTGGTAAGTGCCGTCGAGTCAGTTCTGACTCATAGTGGCCTTGATTAGAGTTTTTGAGGAGCATCTGGTGTGCTTGAACTGCCAAACTGGCAGTTAGCAATCCAGTGCTTACCCTAAGGACAACACCAGGACTCCCTCCATAAGGATTACAGTCTTAGAAATCCTAAGGAGCCTTTCCACTCTGTCCTACAGGATTGCCAAGAATTGGAATTGACTCAGTGACAACAGTATTCATACTTCAAGAAATTTCAACTGCTCTCCAGGTCACAGGAAGATATGTATATACATGTTATGTGACTATGTCTAAAATGCAAACTATAAATTACCAAGAGGTATCCATCCACAAAGAGAACGCTTGGCATGTGCTTCAACTTTTGTAAGTGCCATGTTTTATCTTTTTATGGCCAAGAAATCACACTAAAAATGAATATCAATTGAATTAGAATATTTAAAAATTTCAACCCATCTTTCTTATTTTTAAATGCTGTTGAGTTAGTTGTGACACATAGAGGTCCTGCATAGGGTTTCTGAGGAACAACTGGTAAGTTTGAATGGCCAACCTTGCAGTCCATGCTTATCCTATACACATTTTTCTCTTAATCATGTATCAGATATTTTCTTTTGCATTAAAGTTATGCTTCAGCACAAGCATCTCCACAATTAAAATTTAGCATTATGAATGTCATATCCCTCAGCATTATTGTCTGTTTCTATGTTTTAAGAAACAATAATTTTAGAAAACCATACACAAATTCTCATTTTATCCTAAGAATTATGAGTTTTATTTAAGTATTCCAATTTCTCTTAAAAACATGCTACCAGTTTTTAAAGAGTTTCCACCCACCCAACAAATGAACTAGAACATCCTGTGAAAAATACTGCACAGTCTGGGTGGAATCCCATATTAAAATGGGGAAATAAATTAAAGTATGCTCTTATTAGAATGCTAAATTGCATCCATTCAAACTAGGAAACTGTGCCTTCTAACTAGCAGCTGATTTCTGATAAAATAGTCCTAATCCAGAGAAAGTAGACATTCTTCATCAAGTGAAAAAAAAAAAAAAA
>NW_006408690.1:379652-381376 GCF_000296735.1 Chrysochloris asiatica
ACTCATAGCGACCCTGTACAGGGTTTCCGAGGCTGGAAATCTTTACGGGAGCAGAAAGCCTCATCTTTCTCCCGCGGAACAGCTGGTAGTTTCGAACTACTGACCTTGCGGCTCGCAGCCCGACTCGTAACCACTACGCTTTAGGTGCCATCAAATTGGGCCCAACACATAGAGACCCTATGCATAATAGAACAAAATTCTTGGTTGTTATGCATAGGATCTCTATGAGTTGGAACAAAAGCCTGTTGTGAGGAGGTCCTGCACCATCCTCATAATTGTTACGCTTGGTAAGCATCAAAGAATGCTTTTAGTATGGAAATATTTTCTTAAGCGTTTACAATAATAGTCTCATAAGTTATAGCTACTTTAGCATTAGAGTAGTGTTAAGAATGTAGAATAGTTGCAAAGCTGAAAAAAGTTCCATCAGACTCTTTACCGGCAACCTAAAGGGAACACTCAGCATTTCTTAAACCGAAAGAATTGAAGATAAAAGTCAAGCATCAGTTTGCAGCATTAAAGGATTCTATGGGCAAAAGTCACCACTTGTCTGTCAGTTTGTCTTACTGTGGTGGCTTGTGTATTACTATAATGTTGGAAGCTTTGCTACTGGTCATTTAAATACCAGCAGGGTCTCCCATCTAGATGGGTTTCAGTGGAGCTTCCACACTAAGACAGAATACAAAGGAGACGCAGACAACTTCTGAATATTTAGCTGCTGACAACTTTATGAATAGCAATGGAATGTCGTTAGATATAGTGTTGAAAGATGAAAGCTTTATGAATAGCACCAGAACATTGTCAAATATAATATAAGAAGAAGAGCTCCTCAGTTGGAAGGCACTTCAAATGCAACTGGGAAAGAATTGCATCCACAAAGTATAGTTGACCTTGATGATGTGAATGGAGTAAAGCTTTCAGGACCTTCATTTGCTGATGGGGCATAACTCAAAATGAGGAAAAGCAGTTGCAAACATTCATTAATAATCCAAATATGGAATGAACTAAATATTAATCTAGGAAAATTGGAAGTTGTAAAAAAATTAAATGGAATGCATAAAGATCAATATCCTAGGCATTAGTGAGCTGAAATGGACTGACATCTGCTACTTTAAATCCGACAATCATACGGTTTACTATGCTGGTGTGATAGTTAATGTTTTGTGTTAACTTCACTGAACCAGGATTCCCAGTGATTTGGCAGTTGAGCTGTGGTCATCCCCAGGGTGAGATCTAACATAGGGTATTTAATTCTATGACGATTGGCTATGAGCAATGTAGTTAACTCTATGGTGATTAGCTATGAGCAGCCAATTAATTGAAAGGCTATTTCCTTGTGAGTGTGGCCTGCTTCCAATATAACTTAGGCAAAGCTTCCTTGCTTTCTCTTGGATCTGGATCTTGCTTCTGCCTTGTCCTGTCCTCCAACCTCCAATTCTTTAGACTTGAGCCAGTGGTCTACTCTATTATCTGCTTGCCTGCCTGCCCTGTCTGTCTGCCAGACCCACCTGTCTACCTTCCTGTCTTCGGTCCAAACCTGCCTTTCATTCTTGGTTCGTCTGACCTGGACTTCAGACTTTCCCACTTCTACAATAGTGGACCATTTCCTTCATTAATATGAACTCCTCTCTCTCTCTCTTTCTATATATATATATATCTGGTAGAGTAGTCATTATGAGTTGGGCTATTAACCTCAAGGTCAGCAGTTCAAAACTATCAGTGATTCC
>NW_006408690.1:382788-385103 GCF_000296735.1 Chrysochloris asiatica
ATTTCAAGATCTCTCTTGAAGTATAATGCTGTCTGTGATAGGATATATGGGATAGGATAATACCCACACACTCACAAGGAAGACCAGATTCCTGGTGTGCAGCTGGACCAAAAGGTCAGTTTGAATCACAAGGTCAGAAGTTCGAACCTCAACAGCCTCTCTTCAGAAACCCTATACAGGGTCGCTATGAGTTGGAATCCACTCGAAGGCACTTAACAACAAGGAAAATCAGTTTATATAATTATTATTCAAACTTATACACCAACCACTAAAGCCAGTGATGATGAAATTGAATAATTCTGACTTCTTCAGTCTAAAATTGATCAATCATGAAATAAGGATGTATTGATAATTACTGGTGCCTGGAACGGAAAGGTTGGAAGCAAAGAGGAAAACTCAGTAGTTGGAAAATATGGCAGTGTTGATAGAAACAATGCCAGTGATAGCATGATACAATTTTTCTAGATCAATGAGTTATTCACTGCAAATACCTTTTCCAAACAACATAAAAGATGACTACACATATGAAGCTCAACAGATGGAATACACAGAGATCAAATTAACTATATCTGTGGAATGAGATGCCGGAAAAGCTCCATATCATCTACCAAAGCAAGGCCTGGGGCAGACTGTGAAACAGTTGCTCATATGCAAGTTCAGGCTGAAGAAAACGAAAACAAGTCCACGAGAGCCAAAATATAATGTTGAACATATCCCACCTGAATTTAGAGATCATATCAAGAACAGATTTAATGCACTAATGACCAAAGACCAGCAGAGTTGTGGGATGACATCAAGAACATCATAATGGAAGAAAGCAAAATGTCATTAAGAAGACAAGAAAGAAGGAGAAGACTGAAATGGATGTCAGAATGGACTTTGAAACATGCTCTTCAGCATACATATGCTAAAGCAAATGGAAGGCTCTTGGAGGTAAATGAGCTAACCAGAAAACTTCGAAAGGCAGCTTGAGAACACTAAGTCAACCATTATAATAAGTCATAAAAAGAGTAGGAATTAGAAAATCAAAAGGGAAGAACATGCTCAACCATTTCTCAAGCTAAAACAACTGAAGAAAAAATTCAAACCTCAACTTGCAATATTGAAGAGCTATATGGTCAAAATACTGAATGATGCAGGAAACATCAAAAGGATACACAGAGTCACTATACCAAACAGAAATGGTCAATGTTCAATTAATCAAGAGGTAGCATATGATCAAGAACCAATTGTACTGAATAATGAAGTCGAAACTGCACTAAACGCAATTTGATAAAGAACATGAGTCCAGGAATTGATGGAATACAAACTGAAATCTTTCAACAAACTGATACAGCACTGGAGGCACTCACTCATCTATGCCAAGAAATTTGGAAGACAACTACCTGGCCAACTGATTGGAAGAGATCCATATTTGTGTCCATTCCAAAGACAGGTGACCCAGTGGAATGCAGAAATCATCAGACTATATCATTAATATCACATGCAAGTAAAATTTTGCTAAATACACTTAAAAAAACCCCAAACAAACAGCTACAATAGTACATTGAGACAGAACTGCCAGAGATTCAAGCTGGATTCAGACGATGGTGTGGAATGAGGGCTATCATTACTGATGTCAGATGGATCTTGGCTGAAAGCAAAGAATACCAGAAACATATTTAACTGTGTTTTATTGATTATGCAAAAGTATTTGACTGTGAATCATGACAAGCAAGGGATAACATTGTATAGAACTAGTATTCCAGAATATTTAATTGTGCTCATAAGGACCAAGAGGTGATCGTTTGAACAGAACAAAGGGGCACTGAATGATTTAAAATCAGAACATGTGTGCGCCAGGGTTGTATTCTTTCACCATACTTATTCAATCTGTATGCTGAGAAAATAATCCAAGAAACTGGATTATATGAAGACGAGCATAGCATAAGAATTGAAGGAGGACTCATTAGAAACTTGAGATATACAGATGACACAATGGTGTTTTCTGAAAGCAAATAGGACTTAAAATAGTTACGGATGAAAACCAAAGACCACTACCTTCAGTAGAGGTTACACCTCAATGTTAAGAAAACAAAATCTTCACTATGGACTAATAAATAACATCATGATAAATGAAGAAAAGATTGAAGATGTCAAAGACTATATTATGCTTGGATTCACTATCAACTCTTATGGAAGCAGCAGTCAAGAAATCAAACGATGTACTGCATTAGGCAAATCTGCTGAACAAGACCTCTTTAAAGTGTTCAAGAGCAATTATGTCAGTTTGAAAATTAAGGTAACCCTAACCAAAGCCATAATATTTTCCACAG
>NW_006408690.1:387423-389622 GCF_000296735.1 Chrysochloris asiatica
TGTGCCTGACCCAAGCCATAGTATTTTAAATTGCCTCATATGCATGTAAAAGTTGAACAATGTATAAGGAAAACAGTAGAAGAATTGATGCTTTTGAATTATGATGCTGGTGAAGAATATTGAAAGTACCAATATTGAAAGTCAGAAATAAATCTGTGCTGGAAGAAGTACAGCCAGAATGCTCCTTAGAAGCAAGGATAGTGAGCCTTACATTCTTGTAATTTGGACATATTATTAGAATTGACCGGCCACTGCAGAAGGACATCATGCTTGCAAAAGTAGAGAGTCAGCGAAATCCATAAAATGGGATGGCGCAGTGGCAGCAACAATGGACTCAAACATAACAATTGTGAGGGTTGCACAGGACTGGACAATTTTTTGTTCTATTGTGAATAGGGTCACTATGAGTTGGAACCAACTTGATGGCACCTAACCTAGTCTATAAGGAAAACATAACTGACCTCAGATTTTTTTCTCAACATTAATTGATATAGCAAGAGTTTTGAAGGAAAACAAGACAATGACTAAAGATCACAGTTATCATTCAAACTTAAAAGTATCAGAAAAACATTCTCATATATGTGAAGGCTCAGGATATGTATCACCTTTTCCCCAAACAATTACATGGTATGCAAGAGATGACTAAAATTAAACTTAAAAGAACTAATAGTAAAACTAAAACAATTTAAGCTTCGAGCTGAGGTTAAACGACTATGATTATTATAGTTTGGGAAAATTTGGCCTTGTTGATAGACAAAATGCTGGCAATTGCATGATAGAATTTTGCAAGACCAATGACTTCTTCATTGCAAATACATTGAGCTCACCAGATGAAACATACAGAAACCGAATAACATCAAGATAAATGGAGAAAAAAATGAAGTTGTCAAAAGCTTCATTTTGCTCACATCAACCATCAACACTCATGGGAGCAGCAGTCATGAAGTCAAACTACATATTGCATTATGCAAATCTGCTGTACAAGAATTCTTTAAAGAGTTCAAGAGCAAAGATGTCAGTCTTAGAACTACGGTGTGCCTGACCTAAATCATGCCATTTTCAATAACCTCATATGCACATGAAAGTGGAACAGTGAATTAAGACTGTAGAAGAATTGATGCATTTGAGTTATGGTGTTGGAGGAGAATATTAAAAGTACCATTGGCTGCCAGAGGAACAAATAAATCTATCTTGGAAGAAGTACAGCTAGAATATTCCTTAGAAACCAGGATGGCCAAATGTCATCTCTCATACTTGGGACATATTATCAGGAGGGACCAGTTCCTGGAGAAGGACATCATGCTTGGTAAAGTGGAGGGTCAGCAAAAGAGAGGAAGACCTCCAACAAGATGGATTGGCTCAGTGGCAGCAGCAATGGGTTCAAGTATAGCAACGATTATAAGGTTGGCACAGGACAGGGCAGTGTTTTGTTCTGTTGTGCATATGATCCCTGTCAGTTGGTACCGATTCAACGGTTCCTAAAGTACTACAACAACAAATACCAACTCATAGCGACTCTGTCTAGGGTTTCCAAAGAGTGTTTGGTGAGTTTGATCCTCCAACTCTGCAATTCAAACTACCTTAGAGTCCAGTGTTTATCATATAGCACCACACCAGGATTCCTAACAACAGCAATAGAGGATATAAATGTTATAAATACTGAAAGAAAAGGAATACAATATAAAAGTAATAATACTATAAGTAGAACAAAAAATACAAGAGGATAAAAAATAGAGAAACAGAATGGGAAAGAAAGGTGAAAAAAGTGTTAACTGCTTTAATTTCTTAATCAGTTATAAGTAATTATGGAAATAATACACTTTTGTTATTAAAGGCAGAGTGGCTGAATGACTAAATAATTTGAAATATTATTTAGTCTAATAATAATTTGACTAGCAGAAGATATATGAGAAGATATGCCTCATATGTAACTAATATAACCCATTAAAGGTTTATATCCAGAGTTTATAGATTCCTATAAATCAATAAATAAAACAGAAAAAGATGAAAATGCATTTCAAAAACAAGGAAACACATGTGCCCACTAATCATAAGAAAATACACTCAATATCACTGAAATCATATAATACAAATTATAATGACAATAAGGCCATTTCAAATCTATTGTTGTGTGGTTAATTGCTGCCAAGTCAATTCTGACTCATAGGACCCTGTATAGGATTCCTGAGGAGCATCTGG
>NW_006408690.1:391042-392449 GCF_000296735.1 Chrysochloris asiatica
GGTCTGCCTATATTGTTTTGTATTTTTCCTGTTGGTCTTTCTTTCAAGAAAAAAATGTGTTTTAATGTGGTTTGTTTGGAATAAATCTGTGCAGGTATGAACTGGAAATCCAAATACTAATAACTTTGAACTTACCTTAGTTGCTATGTGTTGGAACTGACTCCACAGAACCTAACCATTACCACAACCCGTCAGCTTAAAGCAGAAGAATGATGTTGAGTGAGAAAGCAAATTGCCAAAGGACAAGCAGTTTGATAAGGCATATAAATATACTCATATAGCATCAACAACGAAAACAATCCCGGTGTCATTGAGTCCATTTTCTCATGGTGTGTCTGCGTGTTACAGAGTAGACTTGTGTCTTAGATGTAGTCTTTACGGAAGTGGATTACCAGGATTTTCTTTTACAGCGCTGTTGGATTGGTTTGAACTGCCAACCGTTAGGTTAGTAGTTGAGAATAAACCATTAGTACTCTCAGAGTACAAATGAAACACAGAAAGATACACATAAACTTCGGGGGTGGGGAGGGGAAGGGAAGAAAAAAAGGATCAGAGTGAGACTTTAGCAGAAGCAGTCTAGTTCTTTATAAAATAGCTATGAAAACTTACATAATATGCATATTTTAATTTATATGTAATAAGTGGTTACAAATCCAGCTGCGAACCTTAAGGTCAGCAGTTCGAAACTACCAGCCGCTCCGCAGGAGAAAGATGAGGCTTTCTACTCCCATAAAGATTTACAGCCTCGGAAACCCTGTATAGGGCCGCTATGGGTCGGAACTGACTCGACAGCACTTAACAACAACAACAACAACAACAATGTAATCAAAAGTATTTGACTTTGAGTACAGAACTGAGAATGAGGGAGGGAGGTAATAAAGTACCTTTATTACCGTTGTTGTTGTTAAGTGCTGTCAAGTCAGCTCTGTTTTATAGAGACCTTATATAGAGTTTTCAAGGAGCAGCTAGTGAGTTTGAACTGCTGACCTTGTGGTTCGCAGTCCGGTGCTGATCCCACAGCACCATACCATATTATCATATGGAGGTTTTATTGTTAATTTTTATGAGAATGTATTACTTCCATTTTTAAAATAAGACAAATTTAAAATGTCTTGCTTTAGACCTTGTCTCATTGTCTGATCAAGCAGATATAAAATAAAAATACCGAGTACCTGAATAATATAATAAACTTTAATTATATGAAACTCTCAGTCTGAAAACAAAAACTACCTTCGTTCAGGCACCCATGAAACAGTCATAATAATTAATCATATATTAAACCATGTGTCCTGGTGTGGAGCCCTGATGTGGTGCTGCAGTTTAATGTGCTGGACTGCAAGGCTGTTTTAAACTTCAAGGTCGGTGGTTCAAGCTCACCAACAGCTCCTTGGAAACCCTACACAGGGT
>NW_006408690.1:392629-401900 GCF_000296735.1 Chrysochloris asiatica
CAATAAAAGGATTAAGGGTGGGATGTTGTTAAGTGCCATCAAGTCGGTTCAGACTCACAGCAACCCTGTATCTGTATAGGGTTTCCAAGGAGCAATTGGTGGGCTTGAACTGCCGACCTTGTGGTTTGAAGTTCAGCGCTGATCCTACAGCACCACACCTGAAGTCCATAACGGTGGGATACACCACCTTTAATTCTACCAGGACCCTGATCC
Organism: Chrysochloris asiatica; assembly: GCF_000296735.1. NCBI lineage: Eukaryota > Metazoa > Chordata > Mammalia > Afrosoricida > Chrysochloridae > Chrysochloris > Chrysochloris asiatica. Next base: position 392,843 of record NW_006408690.1, read on the forward strand.
AATGTAAGGAAGATTCCAAAGGACATGGCCTGCAACCTTTCATCTAACAAGAGATCAATGAAGAAAGACGTGAGTGGAAAAACAGGGGAACCTGCTACCACCAAGAAAAACGAGCCAGGAGTGCAGTGTGTCCTCTGGGTCTGGGATCACTGCACTGTGAAACTCCTAGATCCGGGGAACAACTGATGTCAAGACACATGGAGATCTCCAAGGAAGGTTTGACTGATAGGGGCTGGAAGGAGACAAGGAGCGTTCTCCAGAGTCAGTACTCTGAAGTTGAACTTCTAGCCTTTTTAACTGTGAGAGAATAAATTTCTGTTTGTTCAAACCATCCATTTATGTTACGGCAGCACTAGATAATGAAGACAGCATATTAAAAGTTTCAATAAATTCTATAATGGACAACTAGGATAATTTTTTTTTAAAACCATATAAAACTAGAAACAGTAAGGACAGAAGCAAAACTGTCAGCTCCTTGCAAATGTTTATATGCTCCTCTTACCAGATCTTGCCTTACCACGGTTACCAAAACAAAGAGAATATTCAGTACTATTAGGGAAGCAACAGTCAAGAAATATAATGATGTACTGCCAATCATCTTCAAAAGACCTGTTTCAAGTGCTCAAGAGCAAAGATACCAGTTTGAGGATTAAGGTGCACCTGACCCAAGCCTCATGGGTATTTTCAATAGCCTCATATGCATTTGAAAGTTGGACAATGAATAAGGAAGACCTGAGAAGAATCGACACATTTGAATGATGATGATGGAGAAGAATATTAAAAGTACCATAGACTACTAAAGTAAACAAATCTGTGTTGAAAGAAATACAGTCAGAATGCTCCTTAGAAACCAGCATGGGTGAGACTTGGTTTCTCAGACTTTGGACATATTATTGGTAGGGAATAGTTCCTGGAGAAGGGCATCATGCTTGGTAAAGTGGAGGGTCAGCAAAAAAGAGGAAGAGCCCCAAGGAGATGGACTGACACTGTGGTAGCAGCAACAGGCTCAAACGTAACAATTCTGGGGATGGCATAATACCAGCCAGTGTTTTGTTCTGTTTTGTGCAGCTCTCTATGAGTTGGAACTTACTCGATGGCACCTAACAACAACATCAAGAATATTAGGGAGTATTTTTAGATAGAGTGGGTGGGATTAAAAGATGGCATAACTTGTATTTTCTGCTTTCTCTATTTTGTAATGTTTCATGTGTTTGCCATGAATATGTATTAACTGTATGATTTTAAAAGTGAAAAATGAGAAAAATCTAATCTTAATCTCTCCTGCTTCAATTAAAATACTCTGCATCATTATGAAGGTGAAAAATATGTTGTGATCATATTCACATAACTTTGCTTGAAGGCCATTACTAAATACATTTTAACTGTTAAAAACTAAGCTAAGTAATAATCTTGCTTGAATTTGAATCAAGCACACGATTGAGTGAGAGGTCTATATAGAGTTTCAGACTATGAAGGAATTCAGATTCAGATCTAGTCAGGAAAGAAAATACACATACAAGAAACAACTGCAGAGCAAGATCATGTGTGCAGTTACGTTGAAGAATTATATTCACTAAAACTGAAAACAGAGGAAGAGACATGATACTAACGGATTTAGCAGACTCCCTTTGTATAGAGAAAGAGACATGGGGTGAGGGTGGGTGGCATAGAGCTGTGGGTTCTCCTGGATTTTCTAAAAGGCTTGACCCTACCACTGGTCACCAGTGGACATTCCAGTGACCATATCAATTAGGAAGCTGGGTTGATAAGGGGAAGATAGAGTGAAGAAAGAGAATTCAATAGGAGAGACTGAATCGCAGTTAGAGAGAAGACTGTAAGACTGTGAGAGAGGAAATATCTTTAGCATATTTCCATAGATGTGTGATATGGGGTTGAGGGGAATTTACTAAAGAGTATTATGGTGCTCTGTCAAAAACCATACTGTCTCCATGAAGATAGCCTTCTGGAAAGAGTTACAGCACTGAGAGCTATCTACTAATAGTTTAGCTAATCCCCCAAATTCAGAGGTGTAACTGAAAGAATCACATACACATAAGGTTGTAACCTCTAGGGGCTCATTGTAGATGGAGAAGAGGGCAGGGAAATAAACTTTTCTCTTCTTCTGCATATTGTTGTTGCTGTTGGATGCCACCGAGTAGATTCTGACTCAATGTGACACTATGTGACAGAGTAGTATTGCCCCATAGAGGTTATGAGTCGGGCTGCTAACGTCAAGTTCAGCAGTTCGAGGTTACCAGACGTTCTGCAATAGAAGGATGAGGCTGTCTATTCCTGTAAAGATAAACATCTCCGGAAATGCTATACAGAGTCACTGTGAGTTGGAACTGACTCCACAGCACACCACCACCACCACCACCACCACCAATCTTTATGGGAAAGAACTCCGGGCCTGTCTCCCTCACAGCCGCTGGGTGAGTTTGAACCTTACTAACCTTTTGGCTAGCAACCAAGTGCTTAGCCATTGTACTGCGAGGTCTCCTTCAGAAACAATTAGAGGGGAGTACTGCCTTGTATAAAATAAAGGAAAACTCATTTCAAAAACCTCAGTCAAGATTAGCAGTTCGCTTTTTAGCCAAAACCTTAAGGAGTGTGCTGTTTGGAAAGGCAGTCTAAGAGACCTCATTTCTATGCAGTTAAGTCTCCAGGGTGGTGGTGGCGGCGGCGGCACTGTACCGTGGAGTTGGTTCCGACTCATAGCGTCCCTGTACAGGGTTTCCGAGGCTGTAAATCTTTACAGGAGCAGAACGCCTCATTTTCTCCCACGGAACAACTGGTAGTTTTGAACTTCTGACCATGGGATTAGTAGCCCGACTCGTAATCACTACTCGTAATCACCCCGCTCCCTGGTTAGCACAGAGCAAGAACATAAGAGGGAAAAGGCATTGAAACGGTTCTGTGTTGTAACGTAGAACATGCACTCGGCTGTGAGCAGGGGCAGCCTGCATATTTTGTTGCTTCTAGGAAACAGTTTCTTGCGGCTGATGTGGATGTAGACTATTGTCTGTCTCTGAGAATGATGTTTATCTTTGGGAGAGGAATGCATGATTGTGTGATTGTGGTTGATGGAATGCGAAGGTGTGTGGAGTGTGTTTCTGAAGAGATACCCATAGACACCAGGAGTCACCAGAGGAATGAGGACTGTGATAATTAAGGTTCTGTGTCAACTTGGCTGATGATGAAATCTAATATGTGATCCATGATGTGATCTGATGTGATCAACTCTGATCTGATGTGTGTTATAAATCCTCACTTTTATGATACTAGTGAGGCTGAATGCAATCTACAGGATTAGGCTGTATCTTGAGTTCATCTCTTTTGAGATATAGAAGGATATGATCAGAGAGAGAGGGACCTGCTATCACCAAGAAAGACGAGCCAGAAGTGGAGTGCATTCTTTGGTCCCTGCACTGTGAATCTCTTAGGTCCCCGGGGGGGAACAATTGATGTCAAGACACATGGAGATCTCCAAGGAATGCTAGGCCTATAGATATTGAAAGGAGATGAAGTCTAATCCCAAGTGCCGGTGCTCTGAATTCAGACTTCCAGCAAACTACACTAAGGGAATAGAATACATTTCTGTTTGTTAAAGGCATCTACTTGTGGCATATCTTTTATAGCAGCACTAGATAACAAGGACAAAGTTCCCCTTACTTGGATACCCTAAGGATCTCAAAACCAAGGAGCAAAACTTGGAGTGTCAAAGCCAGTCCTGGACAGTCTGACCATCAAAGCTCATCTGGATGATTCTGCTGACGTCTCTAAGTGTCCACTAATGTAGAAGTATTGTCCGAAGCAGGGGTCAGCAAAATATATGATCCAAGGGCCAAATCTGGCACACTGCTCATTTTTTAAAATAAAGATTTCTTAAAACCTAGCCACGTTCCTTTGCTTGTCACCATGATTGCTTTCACAAGAGCGAAGTTGAGTAACTGCAACAGACATCATATAGCCCATAAATCCTAAAACCTTTACCATCTAGACTTTCACAGAAAAAGTTTGCTGACATCTGGTCTAAAGTCTACACTTCCCTAGGAAAAGTTGCATATCGTCAACACTACCTTTGTAAATTTCTTAGAAAATGAAGATGGACATCCTTTGTAAATTTCTTAGAAAATGAAGATGGACATCTTGTTACTCAATAAACTCACACAGGTGTTTCCTCTATCGATAGTGAATATCGTTGCTTCTTCAACTGAGTGTCTGATGAAGTGATTGGCATGTTGTTTAAAAAAATGCATAAATCTAAGTAGTGGAATTTCCCGGAGCATAGAGAGATGAGAAGCTTGGGGGAAATGCCACAAAGAAGGCCGTGCAGATTCATGTCTCCAATCTCATTTTCACTTTTTTTCCAAAGCTTTTGTTGTTGTTCTAAAACCTTTGAAGAAGATATACAGCCTCAGCTACACTATGTTGTTGTTGTTGTTAAGTGCCATCGAGTCGGGTCCGACCCATAGCGACCCTGTACAGGGTTTCCGAGGGTATACACTATATAAATTGTCCTTGTTTATAAAGGAGGAGCACATGTAGAGTTGAAGCCCTGGTGTCTCAGTGGTTAAAGCACTTCACTGCTAACCAAAAGGTCAGTGGTTTGAACCTACCAGCTTCTCAATGGAAGGAAGGTGTATTGTCTGCCTCCATGAATATTGACTGTATTGGGAGCCCTATGTGTCTTATTCTATCCTATTGGGTTGTTATGAGTCAGAATGGACTCAATGGCAGTAGATTTGGTATGTAGAATGGAATTCGAGTAAGTCAAGTGAACCCCATTTTGGGAAGCATACTTATGAGAGTTTTAGGTACTGTTGATTTCCTTGGTTAGAGAAATTTTATTTTAGAATTTGAGAGAGACTTTTTTCCAGTACTGTGAAGCATTGGAGAACCAGGAAAGTGGGTCTTAAGACATGGCAAATAAGAAACTGGAAGTCATGGGAGGGAACAGCAGATAGCAGAAACAAAACTGCATGGTTATCCGATTCCAGAACAAACATAAGAAAAATCTGCTATTTCTTTTCCCCCAAAAAGGAACTGATTCTTGAAAAGTGTAGAGAATATGTCTGTGCAAGTGGAGAGGGAGATAAATACATGAATTACATAAGCAGGTATATTTTACGTTTGAGTGTTTTCAATATATATCTTCATACCATAAGTTAATTGCTCTTTTCACTTTCACCAACATTTTTTTATTTTTCTCAATTGGAGGCCATTTTTAAACAAAAGATATATATTTTACCAATTCGTGGGAATGAGTGCATCCTTGACAAGTAGAATTCAATTACAAAACTGAATTGAGATGTGACTAATACTGCTCTCCAGCCTTGCAACACATCCAACTCAAATTTGTGCTTTAGCCAAATTACAGTGCAATGCATGCCAGAGACCTCTAGTTTGTGCTCAAAAGCACAAGCTGCAAGTGTGGAATCTAATTTACTAATTTAAAACGGAATTGTCTAATCATTGAAGTGGGTTGGGCAGTTTTAGAACATGGATAAGAAGACTGCTTTACAACTCCAATTACATTTCTGAAAGTCCAGATTCATCAGTATTACAAAAATAATTTAGTTGATAAAAACAGCAAATTAAGGAGCACCTGAATTTGATCAAATGCATATATAAAGCCAGGGCTTCCCAGCTCTGGAAGCACATTAGAACCTCCTGGGAGCTTTAAAAACTTGTGACATACAGGCCACAGTGGAGATCAATTCATTCCGAATCTCTTGAAGTAGAACTCAGGCACTGGTTGTTTTTAAAGCTCCTCAGTGATTCCATTGTGTAGACAAGATTGAGAACCACTGCTCTAGATGAAAACAGAGAAAAAGGAACAGGTCACATCACAGAAGCCACCAGAAACGTGACACTTTAAAAAGTGAGAAAGCCTCTCTATCTCTGCTGTATTTTGTTCTAGAGCAGGAAGTATTTTAGGAGTTCTTATTTAATCCAGAAATGTGAGCTGTTCTGTTTAGACTCCATGAAAGCACGCGTAGGCGATGTTGCAATGCAATCACTTTAGCCATCTGGCAATACGACAGGAAGTTATTCTGGTTTTGTAGAAAATGAAACAGGCGGGTGAGGCAGCAATGAAAACTTATCAACATTGCTTTGATTTTCTGAGCAGTACAAAAGGGAATTCATCCTTTCCAAAGGGATTTTTTCCCCCTTCTCCCTTATTTCCATAGAAAAACATTTCATGAACTAAGATTTAATTTAGCTGTGATTATTATATGATGAAATAAGAGAAACTCCAATTCTTGAAAGGCTTTCATGAAAATATAAAGCTCAACTTTCTTATTCTCAAAGAAAAAAAATGTGTAAGTCCAATTAATGAGTATCTGAAGTAAACTTTGAAGTACTGTTAAATGGAAAACACCTAAACATGTAGGGAGAACTTGACTTCTATAAGATGTAGTTAGGAATACTCAGCATTAGCCAATGTAAGTGCATCTGGCGAGCTTGAACTGCGGACCTTAAAGTTCAAACTGACTTTGCAGTTCAGCACAGTAAACCACAGTGCCACACTAGGGCTCCTACCCTCACTTAGTATGTCGAGTATATTGAGGCAACCACACAGAAGCTATTCTGTGTCAGCAGTTTTGTTTTTTTAAGATTTTTATTGTGGATTGAGTGAAAGTTTACAGGGCAGACCATCAGTTTTACATTCAACAAATCATACACCTTGTTTCATTACAATAATTATAATCCCCTCCAGGTACCATCAGTTAACAATATTTCTCTCTAGTCACTTCAGCTATAAAAAAAGAACAAAAAATACCCCACTCAGGCATATATAATAATTTACACTTCTAAAGGGCACCTTCTGGCCACCAGCTCTTAGACCCTCTCTTCCCATGAACCCAGAGTCCTCAGCTGCTCCCCATCTCCATGACCTCATCTCTGCCTATGTCTCTGGTGTTGCTGCTTCTCTGGATAAGTTCCCACATTCTGCTTGTGCTCTTCTCCCTTGATGGTTCTAGGGTTCTCTGTTTCTGGACTGTAAGGTTAACCACTCCCGTTTTTGTTACAAAACTTCTACCTTTATAATTGTGACAGTCGCAATTAGTCATGCTAACCATTAATCACTATTGAATCATATGAATCTTATCCCCATCTCTTTTCACCAGACCCATCTAGACAAGATGAAAACTATTCAGTGGGGACTCTTTCTTCCCCTCCATGCTCTTAAACTAAACTCCATCTGAAACCTTGTAAGCCAGTCACTTCGTGCCTTTATCGGCCCCTCATTTTTATTTACTTATTTATTTTAATGTTTAATTGTGAATTATGTGATAGTTTGCATGGGAGTACATTAGCTTTACATTCCTTCTATCATATAACGTTTTGTTGCCATGGTTACAATCCCCTCCATGCATCATCAACCACCCAAAGGGTATATATACACTACAAGTCTGTCCCCCGGTCGTCAGCACACAGCCCCTCCCGTTCTCTGGGTCTAAAGTCCCCAGGTGCTCCATCTCTCCACGTCATCATCTCTGCCTCTATCTCTGGTGTCACTGCTTCTCTGGATAGGGTCCTGCTCTCCACTCTTCTCCCTTGATGGTTCGGCCCCTCATTTTCAGTAGCCAATGTCTAAGTTGCCCATCCCTATCTATCCTATGTACAGAGAGGATAGCATTGACAGTTGATGTGAAGAATCCTTCCCTCTCTGTTGGTATTTAGAGTTACTACCTCCATGAGTAGAGGTCAGGTTCATCAAATTGTAGCAATTTATACTTGTTTCCTTTATCAAAAAAAAATTTTTTTTTTCTTTTTTTTTTAAAAAATCTTTGTCTAGTCAAGTTCTGATTATCAAGCCATTGAGGTTAGGTTAGATGGGTACTGTGTGGAACTTTGAGCGTTCTTGTACATCTCCCCTTACTTCTTATCAACTGGATGCATCACTCTCAGCTCTAGCCATCTGTGGATATGTCCTTGTCCATGGGCTCAAGTGTCCCCAGGTCTTACCACACATTGGGCCTACCAGCCCTTCTCTTCTCTCTCTCATCTCCAGGTCAACAGGAGTCAATGGACTGTGGTTGAACTTAGCCCACTTCTTCATTGCTGCCTTTCCACACCTCTTCCATTCACCAGTAGACCAGTGTGGTCGCCAGCAAGCTTACATGCCTGCTCATGTGTTCTCTTTGAGTTTCAGTCTTTAGAGGGAAGTTTGTCCTGAAGGAACTTAATTGCTTGCCTTGATGGCTTCCCGTAGAACAGCTTGCTTATTCTTGTAGTAGTCAGTCATGCTGACATTTTTGTTTTGGGCTTTTCCTGATGGCCTCTCTTTGAAGATGTATCATCTGTTGCTCTAGCTGTTCCAGGCTGGTCTGCTTTTCCTTTCTAGTGGGAATGTCCCACCTCATAAGTTTCTGGATGGGACTCAGGATTCCACCTAAGGTCCTATACTCTGCAAAGAATTTGCAAGAGGCCTGTTTCACTGGGCAAGTTCTGGAACCCCTTTTAGTTATTCTAATCAGTTATAGGCTGAAGATGGGCTTACAAGTTTTCTGTAATCATGTTTCCCAATATTCCTTTTTATCCCACTCAAGTGTCTATTTTACAACAGAAACCAATATTCATAAGACAGTCGAGCATTTTAGTATTATTTCTCTTCTTCAAACTATGCCTAGATCTCTGTATCACAGAGCTCTGATGTTCCAAGGTTGAGCATGCATCACTATTTACTTCTGTCCCACTTAGGCCATGCAAACCTGTCTCAGTGATTGCCTCCTCCCCATTCTTATATTGCCTTCCCCAACACTCGAACTAAACCCCCTACCCCAACCCCAGTGATGTGGTTACCTTATATTCCATTAACTCTTCCCTCCATTTAAGACAGTCTATTTTTATCCTGTAATCTACCTGATCTTATCACCACTTAGATCTCTGTTCCTCTGTGTTTACCTTCTTTCACATTGTAATTATTTTGATCATAGACTGACATCCCAGAACCTCTGTTCTTATAATTTTATTCTGTTCTTGACTCTTCCATTTGTTGATTGAGTTCAGTGTGATGCTGCCTCGTACGTCATTCTCTGGTTGTTGT
>NW_006408690.1:403590-411918 GCF_000296735.1 Chrysochloris asiatica
GGTTGGTGCAAATGGTTAACACATTGGCTGAGAACTTAAAGGTTGGATGTTCAGGTCCAACCAGAACCTTTCCGAAGAAAGGCCTGCAATGTACTACTGAAAGTCATCCATTAAAAACTCTGTGGAGCACAGTTGCACTCTGACACACATGGGGCCACCATGATTTGGAATTGACTCACTGGAAACTGGGAAGCAACACTGAGCATTCTCATTTGAAGTTAATAAGACTCAGAGTATTTTGCAAACAAATATTCTTTTTTCAATATCAATGTAATTATTGAGTATGTTGTTGTTGTTAGGTTCCATCGAGTTGGTACTGACCCATAGCGACCTTATGCACAGCAGAACAATGTACAGAAATATATAAATATAACAACTAATCACAATTTTAAGCATAACTTAAAAAAAACTACGAGTTAAGAATTTTTTTTTTGTTGTTGTTTTTGAAAATATACACAGCAGAATATATACCAATTAAATAGTGTGGTGCTATAGAATAAACACTGGACTGCTAACCACAAGGTTGGTGGTTCAAACCTGCCAGCTGCTCCTCAGAAACCCTATACAGGATCATTATGAGTTGGAACAGGCTCGATGGCCCTTAACAACAACAATAGTGTGTGATCTAGTTGGTATAAAACAATAACTAATAGCATTTGGACATTAGCTGGTAAAGGTGCTCATTTTGGGTCTATTTTTATAAATTCACTTTCTGTTGCCTTTCCATTTGTAGTTGTGCACTTCTAGGAATACAACCACGTTACTGAAATGTACATATACTGTACATGTATGTTGTTACGTTACTATGAGTTGGAACTGACTCAATGGCAGTTAACAACAACAGCCTATGTACAGTTCAGTGACATGGATTATATTCTTTGAATTGTACAACCATAAATGACAGTTTTAAAGGAAAATACAACATAGAATGAATTTATAAAAATAAACCCAAGTTGAGCTCCTTTACCAGCTAATGTCCAAATGCTATTGGTGGTGGTGGTAGTTATGTGCCGTGGAGTCGAAACCTACTCATATAGACCCTGTACAGGGTTTCCGAGGCTGTAAATCTTTACGGGAGCAGAAAACATCTTTCTCCTGCGGCACAGCTCGTGGTTTGAACTGCTAACCTCAAGGTTCACAGCCTGATTCGTAACCACTACACTACCAGAGCTCCTTCAAATGCTATTAGTTGTTGCTTTATACCAACTAGATCTCACATTCTTGTTAAGTGCCGTCGAGTTGGTTCTGACTCATAGCGACCCTGTATAGAGTTTCCAAGGAGCAGCTGGTGAATTTGAACTGCTGACCTTGTGGTTCAAACTGACTTTGCAGTCCAGTGTTTTATCCCACATTGTCACACTAGTAGGGTTTTAAGATGACTTGGTTTAACATGAAAATGTACACAAAATGTGTGGTTCTTTCTTCATAGGTTCCCTTCTATCAAAGTAAAGTTGTTTTTGTTAAGTGCCATTGAGTCTGTTCCGGCTAACAGTAATCCTGTGCACAACAGAATGAAACATTGACTCGTCCTGCGCTACCCTCAAAACAGCTATGTTTGAGTCCGTTGTGGAAGCCACTGTGTCAGTCCATCTCATTGAAGGTCTTCCTCTTTTTCACTGACCTTCTACTTTACCAAGCAGAATGTCCTTTTCCAGGAACTGGTCCCTCCTGGTAACATGTCTGAAGGGTATAGTACAAAGTCTTCCCATTCTACCTTCTAAGGAACATTCTGACTGTACTTCTTCCAAGACAGATTTGTTTATTCTTCTGGCAGTCCACAGTAATTTCAACATTCTTCACCAACACCATAATTCAAATGTATCAATTCTTTCCCACTTTTCTTTATTCATTGTCCAGCTAGCCCCTTAATTACTGCATTGTTTGTTGTGGTGAACTAGGCTCTGACTCACGATGACCCTGCACATGTACAACAGAACATTGTTGCCTGGTCCTGCACCATCTTTGAGTTCGTTGGTATGCTCAAGTTCAATGTTACAGTCATTGTGCATTTTGAATGCCTTTCCATTTCAGGAACTTATCTGCCAACACTATATCAAACAATATTCTGTTACAATCCATAGGATTTTCATTGATTAAGTCTCAGAATTGATTGTCTGGCCTTCTTCCTAGTTTATTTGAATCCAGAATCAAAGATGCTAGAAGCTCTGCTAAAATCTTTCCACCATGGATGACCCTACTGGTATTTGAAATGCTGGTGTCAGAGCCTCCAGCATCTTTGTTGTTGTTAGTGCTGTTGAGTAGGTTCCGATACATAGTGACCCTGTATAGGGTTTCTGAACAGCAGCTGGTGAGCTTGAGCCACTAACCTTATGGTTCAAACCAGTGCATTAATGCAGTGCCATACCAGGACTCCTCTAGCATCATAGTAACACAGAAACCACCACAGTCTGACAAACTGACAAATTGATGTTGTTTTGACATTCAAGGGTTCATTGTGGATGAATGCTCCATTACTGATAGAGTCTCTCAATCTGGTCCTAATTGACTTCTTCCTTGCTCTTATTTACACTTTATACCACCACCATCACCACACTTAACAAGCAACACCCCAGTCACCTAGATTACCACCCCCTCTTCTGAAGCTTCCTATTCTTACTCACCAATTCCAAACCCATACCCCAGATCTTGTCCAAACATCATATCTGGAATTAGTCTTGATTTCTCTGCCATGGACTTTATCATTACCCTTTAAACTACGCCACTAACCTATTTCCAATCTTGTCTCTCTTCAAGGGTTAAGATTCAGATTCTCCCTCTGTATTCCTATGTGTTTGCCATATTATTTAATTAGTTTGGTTTTATGATTATTTGGTATCTACTAATGTAAAGATTATAGGAGCACAATAGCTAAACATTTGGTTGTTAAAGATCTGTTTGAACCAACGCCGCCTAGAAAACCCTACAAGGCAGTTCTACTCTGTCACATGGGACCTCAATTCATCAGCATGTAACAACAACAACAAGAGAAACATATCCACATTCATCTTCTTTCTTGAGCTTTTAAGTCTCTTGATACCACAGATCAATTCTTCCATGTGTCCAAGTTAAAAAAAATGCTATTGGAAATTATGCTGTTGTTGAGTGACATCAAGCCAGTTTCAACTTACAGCGATACTGTACAGGGATCAACCGGTGAGTTTGAACCACTGACCTTGTGGTTATCAGTCCAGTGCTTATACTACAGTGGGAGTTATACATCTCTATATTAATTTGGACAGAACTGACATGCTTTATTAAGACTGGTATATTTTATCATCTGTCTTAGGAATTTAGTTATTCATTGATGTTATTAATATCAATAGGATCCTAGTTTGTTTATATTTTATAATCAGTTGTTTTGGACATTATCTGTTGTTTAAAGTTTTGCCCAACCAATTTACATTTTTTGTTGGTTGGGTCAAATATAATTTTTCAGTTGATAATTTTGTCTTCTCCATGATATTCACTCCCCATGATAATTATTTTCTGCTGTTGTTTAGTGCTGACAAGTCAATTTTGACTCATAGTGACACTACATAGAGTTTCTGAGGAGCAGCTGGTAGATTTGAACCACCGATCTTGTAGTTCAAATGGACCTTGTGGTCCAGTGCTAATCCTACAGCGCCACACCAAGATTCCTCAATATAAATATATACGTGTATATTTTTTCACAGCATACAGTGGCTAGAATTTCCTGCTTAATAGTGAATACTAGCAGTATAACATTGTCTTATTCCTGAATTAACTGGTATATTTGAATGATTTGCCTATTTGCTCTTTTGTTTTTCAGACAGATGTTTTCATGTTAAAGGGATATGTTTCTAGTACAAATTTATTCAAATGTTACTTTTCTTATTTTCATTATTGTTGTAAAATAAGGAATGATGTTCAAAATCACTTTTGGGGGGACATACTGTAACTAGGGCATATGTTTTTATCACCTAATAATGAATAATGTTAATAGATAACCTAATATTGAACTAGAGAGGTTTACTTTTTCTGTATTTCCTTGGTTGTTAATAATAATGGCAGCAGGTAACAATGATTTGTTTCCAACTTTAAGTGGAATACTTTAAGTAAGTTGTATCTATTAAATGTGGGCTGTTGATTTTAGAAAGGTAACTTTTTGTTAAGAAATATCCTTCTAATCCTAATTTATTTAGATTTAGATTTTGTTCTTTGTATTGTTAAATGTTGCTTTTGTTCATTGTTGCAAAATAAGAAATTATGTTGATCTCCTGTATTTAATTAGATTTTAGAATTATTCATCAATTCTATTTATGCCTTTTTGATTTTTTTTATGTTTTTACATTTATTATTAATGACTTCCTTACATACTCTTTAAATTTTCCAGATGTTTTACTGCTACTTGAACTATATGCTTAGTATATTGATTTTGGACCTTTCATATTTAATAATAATTTAAGGCTATACATTTTTAGTATAATTTTGACCACTTTCAGTTCCATAAAATTTGAAATATGGAATTCATTGTTGATATGTTTAAATAATTTAAAACTGCAGTGAAAAGATCCTCCCTTTTATTAAGCATATTTAGGAAAAAAGATTTCTAATTTATTTTTAAGCAGTTTCTTAAAATATTACTTTAAAATTAATATCTTATATTATATTATGGTCAGATATATTTCCTGTATATAATTTCTACTTTTGGGAATTTATTGAAATTTTCTTTATAGCCTAAAATACAAGTATTATATATATAAAATCCATGAATATTTTAGAATAATATGAAACACTTAGGACATAAACCTCTGTGCATTTGCTAAATTTAGTCATTAATTGCTACTAATTTTTCTGTTAATATGAATTTTCTTCCTAGTGGATTTGTCAAGACTGAAAATGTATCTAATTTTGCCTTAAGAATTGTCAACGTAGTCTTGTTTTGCTTTATACTTTATGTCATAAAATATACATATTAGTTACATCTTAAGTCCACCACTTGTCTGTCACTTTGACATAGAGTGGTGGCTTGCATGTTGCTGTACCACCAGTATTTTAAATACCAGCAGGGTCGCCCATGATGGACAGGTTTCAGCTGAGCTTCCAGACTAAAACAGACTAGGAAGAATGAGAGACAGACTACTTCTGAATGGGTAGCCACTGAGAATGTTATGAATAGTAGTGGAACACTGTCAGCACCAGAATATTGAATATTGAAACATGATGAAGAGCACCAGGATATTGTCAGATACAGTGCTGGAAGATGAGCCCCTCAGGTTGGAAGGCACTCAAAATATGACTGGGGAAGAGTTGCTGCCTCAAAGTAGAGTTGACCACGATGACGTGAATGGAGTAAAGCTTTCGGGACCTCTGTTTGCTGATGGGGCACAACTCAAAATGAGGAGAAACAACTGTAAACATCCATTGATAATCATAACATGGAATTTACTAAATATAAATCTAGGAGAATTGGAAGTGGTCAAAAATGAAATGGAATGCATAAAGATCAATATCCTAGGCATTAATGAGCTGAAATGTACTGGTATTGGTCATTTTGAATCTGATAATCATGTAGTTTACTATACTGGGAGTGACAAATTGAAGAGGAATGGCATCACATTCATCATTAAAAAGAAAATTTCAAGAGCTATCTTGAAGTATAAATGCTGTCTGTAATACGACAATATCCATACATCTACAAAGAAGACCAGTTAATTCCATTATTCAAATTTGCACTCCAACCACTAAAGCCAATGATAATGAAGTAGAAATCTACCAACTGATCAGTCTGAAATTGATCAAACATGTAATCAATACTGTTGTTTTTGTTGTTAGGTGCCATCGAGTCGATTGCGGCCCATAGCGACCCTGTATAGGGTTTCCAAGGAGTAGCTGGTGAGCTTGAACCAACCACCTTGCAGTTCAAACGACTTTGCAGTCTGATGCATTAGCCTGTATTGATAATTACTGGTGATTGGAATGCAAAGATTGGAAACATATATCTCAGACTTTTTTCTGATCTTTTCTTTTTTTTTTTTTTTAGATTGTCCTTCTAACTTGCTAATATTAACAGCCTTATATTCTACATCACTAATTCAGACTACCACTGATTGAAATCTACTCCTTTACCCTTTCAATGTATTGTCCATTTCTGAGATCTTAGTATTAATCTTCTGGATTTCTATTGGAAGGTTTTGTATTATTTCAAAATTTGTGTTTATTTTGTCTGTTCTTATATTGTTTTCTAAAACTTTTCTAATGTCTTTTTTGTGGTCTTCTTCCTTTCCCTGATCTTTCTGTCAATTGACTGAAATTAAACTAAATATCATTCTTTTGAATTCTTTGTTAGGTAGCTCCATTACCTTTTATTCCTCAGAAATGTTTTCTGGCTCTGCATCTTGGTCATTTGTTTGAGCACTGTCTCTTGTTCCTTCTGGTGTGCTAAAATATTCTGTTGTCTCTGAGATACTGTGTTATTATTGTATTTGTATTTAATTGATGATTGTATCTTTGTACATTCCATGTTCTGATTATTAGGAATGTTTGAAGTTATTTCTACTAATTTTGTTCCCATCAGCAAATGAACATCCTGAAAGCTTTACTCCATTCACACAATTATGGTCAACCCTACTTTGAGCTTTTCTGGTACTATAGGTGACAATGTTCTGCTGCTATTTACAATGTTTTCATCTTCTGGCACTATATCTGACAATGTTCCACTGTTATTCATAAGATTTTCATTGACCAACCATTCAGAAGTAGTCTGCCTCTCCTTCTTCCCAATCTGTCTTAATCTGGAATATCCACAGAAGCCTAGCCACCACGGATGAACATGCTGATATTTAAAATACCAGTGGCATAGTTTTCAGCATCTCAGCAACATGATAACTATTACAATATGACAAACTAAGAGACAACTAGTGGATCAGTTGAATTATGTATTGTGAATGCTAACCTCTATGCTTGTGGTTATAATCGCATTTGGCAATGAGTATCTTTGTTGTATTAATGAGGCAAGTTTAGTGTAGAGTGTATCTTTTGTTAATCTTTTTTGAGATATGCTGTTGCTGGTTTTGTTGTTAGGTGTTGTGGAGTTGGCTCTGACTCAGTTCACAACAGAATGAAATGCTGCCTGTTTCTGTGCCATCTCACATATGAAAAATTAAACAAGCAAGTGAGCAAACAGAGCTAGGGTAAGAAGACAAGAGACATGTGAAGGCCCTCAAGGAACCAGGAAGCAGGAGCTGAAGAGAGGAGGATCTGTCTCCAGAGCCTACAGACAAAGCACGCCTTACCCTAGAGCTGGCATCCTAAATTTGGACATCTAGCGTCCTGAATTGTGAGAAAATAAATTTCTGTTTGTTAAAGCTAACCACTTATGATATTTTTTCTGTAGTGGTGGCTGTATGCTATGGAATCAGTTCTGACTCGCAGCAACCCTGTATAGGGTTTCCGAGGCTGTAAATCTTTACAGGAGCAGAATGCCTCAATTTTCTCCCAAGGAACAGCTGGTAGTTTCGAACTGCTGACCTTGTGGTTCACAGTCTGATTCATGACCACTATGGTGGTAGCGTAAGATAATTAAGAAATACATCTGTTATGTTTATCAAGGGTTGTTAGTTACACTTAGTGGAAGCCATAGGAAGAAGTACCACATTATATCTTATAATGGACCAAGTAGAGCAATGTTAAGCACCCAAATTCTGCTCTCAGATTGGCAAGGACCAAATTGGCTCAACAATATCCTTGCTTTGCAACCTCTCTTTCCTCAGTTTTCCCAGCTGTCATAAATCTATATACAGGAGAGTATGTGTCTCTTCATGTTGGATAAATACTTGATAAACTCTTTCAATCTGAGATTAACCAATATGACAAGACTACTCAGAACTCAATTCAGATATTATTGTTGTTGTTGCCATCAAGTCAGTTCTGACTCGTAGCAACACTATAGAGTTTTCAGGGAGCAACTAGTAGGTTTGAACTGTCGACCTCAATTCAGATATAGAAATATTTAGAATGAGACTTCTTGAATGTGTGTCTTCTCATATTTCATGGTATTAGAGAAGTTTTCTTCCAACAACTCTTCAACAATTGTCTCTGTTGATTTTACCGTCTCTTCCTAGTCTAGAATTCTGATCACTGGGAAGCTATTCCTCTTCAATGCATCACACATAAATCTCGAATTGATGACCATAGAAGAATTGATGCATTTGAATGACGGTGTTGGAGAAAAATATTGGAAGTCCCATGGAATGCAAGAAGAACAAACAAATCTGTATTGGAAGAAATACAGCCCGAATGGTCTTTAAAAGCGAGGATGATGAGACTTTGTCTCTCATACTTTAGACATATTATCAGGAGCGAACA
>NW_006408690.1:414085-415598 GCF_000296735.1 Chrysochloris asiatica
CATGTTAGCCCAGTGCATCTAACAATTAGAACAAATGCAGAAAAGTAAGCCTACCAGAAGCAAGGAAATAATAAAAGTACAAGCAGAAATAAAAAAAACAGAAAAACAATAGAAATATAGAAAAGACAAGAAGTTGGTTCTTTGAAAAGATTAATAAAAGAGACAAACCACTGGAAAATCTAACAAAAGAAAAGAAGGAGAAGATGCAAATAGCATGCATAAGAAATTATATGGGTGATATGACAACAGAATCAACATAAATCAAAAGGATAATGACAGAATACTACAAAGAACTATACTCAAACTAATTTGAAAACGTAGAAGAAATGGACAAATATCTAGAAAGCTACTTGAACTAACACAGACTGAAGTTGAAAACTTGAACAGACCTCTAACAAAAGAAGAAATTGATTAAAAACTCCCAACAAAAATAAGTCCAGGTCTAGATGTTTCACTTGTGAATTCTACCAAACATTCAGGACACCAATGTTACTCAAATTATTCCAGAATCTAGAAAAGGATGTTGTTGTTGTTGTTGTTATGTGCTGTGGAGTCCATTCCGACTCTTAGAGACCCTGTACAGGATTTCCAAGGCTATAAATCTTTATGGGAGCAGAAAGCCTCATCTTTTTCCCATGGAACCGCTGGTAGTTTCGAACAGCTGACCTTGTGGTTCGCAACCTGATTCGTAACTACTACACTACCAGAGCTTCTTAGAAAAGGATGTGCAGCTCCTGAATTCATTTATGAAGCAAGCATAACCCTCATACCAAAACCAGGCAAAGACATCACTGAAAAGGAAAATTATAGACCAATATCCCTCATGAATATAGATGCAAAAATTCTCAACAAAATCCTAGCCAATAGAATCCAACAACATATCCCCCCCAAAAAATCATGATCAAGTGAGAGCCATATTAGGTATGCAGGGAAAACTCAATATTAAATAAATAATTAATGTAACCTACCACATAACTCAAACAAAGGAAAAAAACCACATGATCATATCAATTGATGTAGAAAAGGCAATTGACAAAATCCAACACCCATTTCTGATTTAAAAAAACAAAACAAAACAAAAACCACCTACTTGTAGGATAAACACTTGACCTCAAGGTTGGTTTGATCCATAAGGCTGGCAGTTCAAACTCACCAGCTGTTCCTCAGAAACACTATGAAGGGTTGCACTGAGTCAGAACTGACTCAATGGCACTTAACAATAACAACAAATTGGGAATAAAAGGAAAATTTCTCAAAATAATTAAGGGCATGTATGCAAAACCAACAGCAACATATCTTTCAATGGAGAGAAACAATCCATTCCCCTTCTGAACAGAAACCAGACACGGATGTCCTTTATCACCACTGCAATTCAATACTGTGCTTAAAGTCTTAGCCAGAGCTGCAAGACAAGAAAGGGAAATTAAAGGCATCCAAATTGGCAAAAAAGAAGTAAAACTTGGAAAGAAAGAGTCCCCACTGAATAGTTGTCATCTTGTCTAGATAGGTCTGG
>NW_006408690.1:416963-417475 GCF_000296735.1 Chrysochloris asiatica
CAACAACAACAACAACAAAAGGATAGCAATGGAAAAACAGGGACAAACTTAGGGGCTCTGATACATAGAGAAAGTACACTAGCAAACATAACAGAAAACATACAAATAGCATAAGCCAAAATAGATGACTGGGGCCTCCTGAAAAATAGATATTTATCTGCATCAAAAGATTTCACCAAAATAGCAAAAAGAGAGCGCACAGACTGGGAAATTTTTTGCCAGTGACGTATCAGACAATGGACTATTGCCAAAAATTTATAGAACACTTCAACACCTCAATAAGAAAAACAATCCAAATTAAAAATGGCAGAGGACATGAAAAAAGACACTTCAAAAAAGACATTCAGGAAGTCAACAAACATATGAAGAAATGTTCATGATCATTATCCATTGTTGTTGTTGTTAGGTACCATTGAGTCGGTACTGACTCATATAGACCTTATGCACAGCAGAACGAAACACTGCCCGATCCTGGGCTAACCTCACAACTGTTGCCACGCTTGAGCCCATTG
>NW_006408690.1:419890-422012 GCF_000296735.1 Chrysochloris asiatica
TGGACATCAGCAATGATCTCCCGCATTTCACAGCCTCTTCTGAATCTGGCTTGAACCTCTGAAAGTTCTCTGTCAATGTATGTTCTGTTCGAACCACTGCCTCTTGGTCCAGGTACAAATTCCTCATGAGCATGATTAAGTGTTCCGGAATACTCATACTTCGCAATCTTGTCCATAGCTTGTCATGATCCACACAATCACATGCTTTTGCATAGTCAGTAAAACACAGGTAAACATCTTTCTGATATTCTCTGCTTTCACAGGCAAGTAAAGTTTTGGTAAACACAACTCAAAAATAATTGAAGTAATACATCAATAGGGAAACTCCCAGAAATTCAAGGCAGATTCAGAAGAGGACTCAGAATGAGGGATATCATTGCTGATGTCACATGGATCTTGGTTGAAAGCAGAGAATACCAGAAAGATCTTTAGCTGTGTTTTATTGACCATGCAAAGTCAATCAACTGTGTAAATTGTGAATAACATTACGAAGAATGTGGATTCCAGAACATTTAAGTTGTGCTCATGTGGAACCTGTACATACAACAAGAGCCAGTCATTAGAACAGAGGATATTGTATGGTTTAAAATCAGGACAGGTGTGTACAGGGTTGTATTCTTTCACATTACTTATTCAATCTGTGTGCAGTATAAATAATACAAGAGTCTGGACTTGTGAAGAAAAACAGCATCAGGATTGTAGGGAGGCTCAACAACCTACAATATTCATATGAGACAATCTTGCTGGCTGAATGTAAGAGGAGTTGAAGCAGTTAACTGATAAAAATCCAAGACTGCAACCTTCAATATGGATTACACATGAAAATAAAGCAAATATCCTCATAATTAAAAAATAATTAATATCATGATAAATGGAAAAAAGACCAAATTTATCAAGGATTTCAATTTACTTAGTTCCACAACCCATGTCCATGGAAGCAGCAGTCAAAAAGTCAAGTGACGTATTTCATTTGGCCAATCTGCTGCCAAAAAAACTCTTTAAAGTGTCACTTCGAGGACTAAAGTACACCTGATCCATTCATGGTATTTTCAATGTTCTCATATGCATGCAAAACCTGGACAATGAATAAGGAAAACCGGAGATGAATTGATAGCTTTAAATTATGGTCTGGATGAAAAATATTAAATTTACCATGGACTGCCAGAACAAACGAATTTGTTCTAGAAACACAACTAGAATTCTTCTTAGAGCAAGGATGTCTTCATCTTATGCATTTTGCACAGGTTATCAGAAGGGGCCAATTCCTAGAGAAGGACATCCTTCTTGGTACAGGGTCAGGAAAAAAGAGGACGATCCCCAACGAGATGGATTGATAAAATAGGGGCAACAATAGGCTCAAACAGAACCAATTAAATGTCTTATTCTGTTGTTCAAAGGGTCACTATGAGGTGAAACAGACTAGACAACATCTACCAACAACATGCAAAGTAGCAGTAAATAGGAACCATTGGATCTATCTATCTATCTATCTATCTATCTATCTATCTATCTATCTATCATCTATCTATAGTTGTTGTTGTGTGCTGTGGAGTCGGTTCCAACTCATAGCGACCCTGTACAGGGTTTCCGAGGCTGTAAATCTTTACGGGAGCAGAAAGCCTCCTCTTTCTCCCATGGAACAGCTGGTAGTTTCAAACTGCTGACTGTGAGATTAGCAGCCCGATTCGTAACCACTACGCTGCCAGAGCGCTCTCTCTCTCTCGATATCTATCTATCTATCTATCTATCTATCTATCTATCTATCTATCTATCTATCTATCTAATCTATCTATATCTATCTATATATCTCACATACACACACACACATATATATCACACACAACATATGTATCACACACTCACATAAATATCACATACATTCTCCTTACCAGAGATAGTTCCTATCTACTGTTGCTTTGCAAATTGGTGTTAAGTGCCGTCTAATTGGTTCTGACCCACTGCGACCCTGTATAGGGTTTCCGAGGAAGGGCTGCTGAGCTTGAACCGCCGATCTTGTGGTTCAAACCAACTTTGCAGTTCAGCACATTAACCCACAGAGCCACACCAGGACCCCAACTGTATATATGTTGTTGTTGTTGTCAAGTGCCATCAAGTCGATTCC
>NW_006408690.1:422692-423130 GCF_000296735.1 Chrysochloris asiatica
GGAAGGTCAGAGAAAAAGAGGAAGACCCCCAGTGAGATGGATTGGCAAATTGGCAGCATCAATGGGCTCAAGCGTGGCAACAATAGTGAGGTTGGCCCAGGATTGGGCAGTGTTTTGTTCTGTTGTGCATAGGGATCGCTATGAGTTGGTACCCACTTGATGGCACCTAACAGCAACAATAAAGGAGCGACTGGTGAGCTTGACCCACTGACCTTACAGTTCAAACCAGCCTTGTAGTCCAGCACATTATCCTGCAGCACCACACCAGGGTTGACTCTCAGTTGTTCATGGAAATGATTGGCCACACACTCTAGATCCTTCTTCTATTCCCAACTCTCCTTTTTTGTTGTTCAAGGAGAATAGAAACCAGTTTTTGTGCCTGGGATAGCAGATTGCAAGCTTTTAAGACAACAGGCATTGCTCAATGAACTAGGAGAA
>NW_006408690.1:423915-426565 GCF_000296735.1 Chrysochloris asiatica
AGTGTTAGCCTTAAAAATACATGCTCAATAAATGTATTTCGAAGTATAATTTGTTGAATCTGCTTTGTTGTTGTTAATTGCTGGTGAATCAGTTCTGACTCATACTGACCTTGAATAGGGTTTCTAAGGCATGACTGGTGGGTTTAAACCACCAACCTTGTGGTTAGTTGTCCAGTGCTGATCCTACAGCACCACATCAGTATCTAGTAAAGATTGCTCTTGGGTTCTGATAAATCATATGTCTATCTTAATTTTTCTTGTTAGGACTTTTCTTAGCTATGTTAGTGGAAAATTGGGAGATACTTTATTAAGGTCTTTTTGCAAATATATTTTTAAATCAGTCAGAAGCCACCTCAATGAATTTTGAACAATATATTATGAAAGCAAAGGAGTGGTTCTATTAAATGTCAAAATACTACACATTTCCTAAATTGCATTTGATTACACAGAATAATTGATGCATAAGAATCAGAAATATCTGAAAGGAAGATGATTTGTGATCTCGAGTAAATATATCCATTTCTCAGAGCTCATATAAATGAGGAAAATGACAGACAAATCCCAGATTTTGTTGTGGGCATATTAAACTAATATGATGCATGAAAAATTGTCTTGCAAATGTAGACACTGCATATGGGTTAGATGTTTGGGTTGTTATCATTGTCATTTTCTGTCTTGTGCACTAATCTATGTTTAACATCTTTTTGTGACGAAGACTCCGGCCACATATTTCATTTTGTCCGTCGAGAAGCAGCAATACAGCATTATGCTCAATTTCTTTACCAGATTCAAGTGTCCTGACCTCTCCGGCAGGGAGAGAGTTATTGTCAGGAAAATCTTACTTTGGAAGCAGGACAAACCACTAAAAATGTCGCATAAGTCTTTTGTCAGCTTTGAGCTGTTGTGCAGGTGTTTGCTACGGTGGCATAGCTTATGTTTGCCATTTTATTTATTGCTTTTTTCTTTTGGAGGAAATCACAGAGAATGGGACACATACTACAAATGGAAACAGCTTATCTATTTAGTTGTTAGACTCTTTGGGCAAATAAGATGAAATCAGTACAAGATACTTTTAAGACACACTTTGAAAGTACCAAGAAAGAGCCAGTTTAGAGGCATGTGTGTCAAAGACACTACAGAGATCTTGGAAAGTCAAGGGGGAGGAATAAAAGGCATTTCTCTTTATTCTCAGAGAGTAAATAATTGCTCATCTGTAATCACAGGACAAAGGGTGTAAAGATACAACCTCTGCCCTCATAGAGCTTACAGTTGATCAGAGACGACAGAACAAGCAAACAGCTCTAATATAAATCATATAGCATAATGGAGTGGTTACTGTCAGCATGTGATCCTTCATGCTAGCAGATCTTAATAAGCTCTAATTATATGAACACATCTTAGTTCTCAAATTATATATTTTATTACAAACCCAAATTAAAATCTTGTTCCCCAGTATAACACTTAATGAATCAAGTGAACAAACTTTAAGAGCAATACTTAATTGTTGTCTGGGAAGAAATAAGGGTTTTGGAAAGTAAAAACTGGTTCTGTGCAAATTCCCATTTCTGTGCTTCATTAATGGTCGCTGAAAAAGCTGAGCATATAAGGAGTAGTCTTCTTCCTAATATGAAAGGCATATTTGTGTCCCATGGAATGAGAGGTATGCATGGAATGAGAACAGGACCCAAGGTCATTGCAGAGCTCACAGTTGTAACTTATGTTTCCTGAGTTAAGTTTTCTGGCTTGTTGATTATTCTCGTGTATTGCTTCTATTGAATTAATCCTAGGGTGTTTAATTATTGCGGTAATTTGCAATGGTTCTTCACTATCCACACTATTCTCCATTTTTGTAAATGTGGAGTTTCATTTTAGTCTTGTTGATCTCATTTCCAATGATTCAGTAGCATTTGCTTTACATTTTCTTGAGTCTTTACACATGTTTCAGCAATTTTTGTATTTCTTAAACTTTTAACTTTTGGAAAAAGTAAATGCTCAGAATTAGATATGATTTTTATAAACACATTCATTTTAAGTCTAAATAAGTGACATATGTTTCATATTTTACAGTGTTGAAATTTGAAGCTTAATTGAAAAAACTCAGAAGCACAAATAAGGCTTATGAACCATCAATCAGCTTCTATTTGCTGTCTGACAAAGTTGTTAATATTTATCTAATTTTTAAGGCTAGATTCATATAGAATAAAACATATGTATCTGAATTATACATTTTGATATTTTGATAAATGTGTACATCCATGAAACCACCACTCCAACTGAGGTAGCAAACATCTTCATCACTCCAGAAAAGACTCTCAAATTTCCCTCAAGTTAATCCCCAACACTTATGGGTAACCATTGTTTGGATTTCTACCACTGTAGACTTGTTTTGCTGGTTCCTGAACTTCATACAAATGGAATGATTCAGTATTTAAAATTTTGTGAAGAATGTAACATAATATTTAAAAAATTAATCAGTGTTGTTTGTATTAGTAGTTCTTTTCTTCTTTTTATTACTGAGCAGTGTTACATTTTATTAATATACCACTAATTGAACTTCGAGCAGCGAGAACTTCGAGCAGCAAGACGTGTAGTGAGGAGCTCCAACAACAACAACACGGAATACTGGGCCACAAGGCTGTTTAACTGCAAG
>NW_006408690.1:432158-432805 GCF_000296735.1 Chrysochloris asiatica
AGCCCATGGCACTTTCAATATTCTCCTCCAACACCAGAACTCAAAAGCATCAGTTCTTCTACGGTCTTCTTTTTTCACTGTCCAGCTTCACATGCATATGAGGTTATTGAAAATACCATGGCTTGGGTCAGGCGCACCTTAGTCCTCAAGCTCACATCTTTGCTCTTCAATATTTTACAATAGTAGGTAAGGGAAACCAATATTTATAAGACAGTCAAAGCATCTTAGTATTATTTCCCCTCTTCAAACTATGCCTTGGTCCCTATATCTCAGAGCCCTGTTGTTCCAAGTTTGAGCATGCATCACTATTTAACCACTGTTCCATTTAACCCATTCAAACCTGTCTCAGTATTCCTCTATCTTGTTCTTCCACTCACCATCCCTTTCGTGTGTACTGCCCTCCCCAACAACTGAACTATAATGTGTCTGTCCCCTACCCTGTGTTCTACCATTGCCTCCCTCCACTTCCCACAAACCCCCATCCTAACCCCACCAGTAACCAACAAAGAAAAATTTTTTTTTCCTTTTAGCATAGGTATCTTTTCTTAAGCTTTTACAATAATGGTCGTATGCAATATTTGTCCTTTTGTGACCAACTAAGTTCACTCAGCATAATGACCTCAAGGTTGATCCATGTTATGTGGTGG
>NW_006408690.1:434728-436285 GCF_000296735.1 Chrysochloris asiatica
ATTGGATACTACTCAGTGGAGATTCTACCTTCTTCCATGCCCTCTGGATCTAGGCTCCCTCTTGAAAGCTTGTAAGCCAGTCACTTCTTGCCTTTGCAACCCACCCATTTTGGGTAACCAATGTCCAAGTTGACCATCCTTGTCTACTCTGGGTATGGAGGGGGTGGGAATGATCCTCGCTGTAAAGATTTGTTCCCTCTTTTGGGGTATTGCATCCATAGATATAGGTCCAGTTCATCAAATTGTATCAGATTGCTCTTTTTTTCCTCTTCTAGTTGAGCTCTGATCATCCAGTCATTGAAGTCAGGTCAAGTGGGTATTATCTGCATGTGTGGGTGTTCTTGTGCATATGCCTTCTCTTCTTATCAGCTGGACGTTTCACTCTCCACTCTATTCCTCTATGGCTATGTCACTGACTCTGGGCCGAAGAGTCCCCAGGTCTTGCCACATTGCTGGCCAACCAGGTCTCCACCCGGGTCCACAGGAGTCTATTGAATGTGGTAGGGCTTAGCTCACAATTTCATTGCTGTTTTCCCCTCATTTCCCCTTACTGATGTTGAATGTGGTCACCAATCAGAGCACATGTCTGCTCGTGTATTCCTATTGGGAGTTTGTCCTGAGGGGACCTGACCACTTGCCTTGATGTCTCCTGGGCAAGCAACTTGCTTGTTCTGTTAGTAATCTGTTGGACTGTCATTATTATTTTGTATTTTTCCTGTTGGTCTTTCTTTCAAGATGTATCTTCAATTCTTCTACCCATTCCAGTCTGGTCCTTTCAAGTGGAAATTTCCCACCTCAGAAGAGTCTGGATGCGGTTCAGGATTCCACCTATGGTCTTATGTAATGCAGAGGTTCCGTAGGAAGCCTCCTTCACTGGGCATGTTGTATCCCAATTTTAGGTATTCCAATCAGTAGTGAGAAGCTCTGTCAACAACAAAGAATACTAGGCCAAGAGGGCTAACAAGATGGTGTTGGAACTCTGAAACAAATATAAAGGTATGTTTGGAGGATCAGAGGATCAGAGTGTTTACAGCTGGGGGAATTTGCAGGAGAATCAAGAAATACATTGTTTTCTGGATCAAGACACTCAGCTGTTCCCGGAGCCACCATCTTGGGAGAGAATATCTTGATTGTATTAGGAGAGAACATATTGATTGTATCTTGATTATATCAGGATTGTATTAAGATTGATATCGAAATTTAAAATGACAGTATTGACATAAAACCAAACAACCACCACTTGTCTGTCTGTCGTGCTGTGGTGGATTGAGTTGCTGTGATTCTGAGGGCTCTGCCACTGGTATTTTAAATAACCAGCAGAGTCACACATAGTGGACAGGTTTCAGATGAGCTTCCAGACAAAGACAGACTAGGAAGAAAGAGTGATGAACTACTTCTAAACCACTAGTCACTGAAAGCTTTATGAATAGCAGAGAAACACTGTCAGACACAGGACCAGAAGGTGGGAAGGCACTCAGAATGCGACGAGAAAAAATGCCTCCTCAAAGTAGAGTTGACCATGATGACGTGAATAGAGTTAAGCTAGGGGGAGAAAAG
>NW_006408690.1:450736-455260 GCF_000296735.1 Chrysochloris asiatica
AGGGCATCCTTGTCTGGTACCTGTTTGCAAGGGGAAGGCTTTCAGTTTCTCTCCATTAAAGTGATGTTAGAGTTTCTCTCCATTTAAGTGATGTTAGCTGTTGGTGTTGTATATATGCTCTTAATTATGTTGAGGGATATCCTTTCAATTCCTACTTTGATGAGTATTTTTTTCAGGAATGGATATTGGATTTTGTCAAATGCCTTTTCTGCATCAATCGATATGATCATGTGGTTCTTCCCCCTTTTCTTATTTATATGATAGATTACATTCTATGTACATTCTTGTACAAGTATTTTTATGAATATTTGTTCATTTCTCATGAGTAGAGAGTTAAGAGAGCAATTGTTGACTATGGGATAGGCATATGTTTGCCTTTATTTAAAAAAATATATTTTTCCAAAGTGGTTTTATCATTTTACATTGATAACACAGTTTCAGTAGCTCCACACCTCACTAACATTTGATGTTGTTAATAGTTTTAATTTTAGTAACTATGTGGGTTGGGTGGCAAAGCAATTTCAGCTCTGGACTGCTCATCAGAAGGACTATGGTTTAAAACCTCAGGAGAATAATGCAGTTAGCTGCTTCTGTAAAGCTTTACAGTCTTGAAATCCCATTGGGCAATTCTACTCTGTCCTGTAGGGTTACCATGAGTGGGTTTATGTTTAGTTTTAATGACGTTGGACACCTTTGCATATGTGTAGTTTTCATTTTTAGATCTTCTTTTGTGAAGTGTCTCTGTTCAAGACTGCTCATTTAAAAATTGAGTGTTTTTATCTTCGATTTTGATTTGTAGATGTTCTTTATTTGGTATGCATACACACACAATCATAAAAAGAATGAAAGAATCAGAAGAAAGCATGAGATTATGTGGGACACTATTAAGAAGACTAATTTACAGGTGGTCAGAATTCAAGAACAGGAAGATACAATAAAAAACAAGGACAAAATTATTAAAGAGCTTCTGGAAGAAAACTTCCCTAACATCATGAAATAAGAGACTATAACCATTCAAGAAACTGAATGAAACTCAACCAGAGTAGACCCCAAAAGAAAATCACCAAGACACATCATAGTCAAACTTTCCAAAACCAAAGACAAAGAATCTGGAAAGCAGCTTGTGAAAAATGAAGTTACCTACAAAGGAGAAGCAATAAGATAAAGCTCTGATTTCTCAGTAGAAATCATGTCGTCAAGAAGTCAATGGAATGACATATAAAAAAACTGTATAAAAAAATTGCCAACCAAGAATCATATATCCAGCAAAGCTGTCCCTTAAATACGACAGAAAAATTAGGACATTTTCAAAAAACAGAAATTAAAGGAATTTGTAAAAACCAGACCAACTTTACAAAAAATACTAAAGAGTGATTTTTAGACTGAGAACCAACAAAAGCAGAGAACAAACTGAGATTAACATATATGACAACACCACCTAGAACTCAGACCAGATATAGAAGTATCCAAAGTAAAACAAACCTACAAGATTGAAATTATGGAATGAAAGGTATCAATTTATAATGAAGTCAACTACAAAGTAACAAGTTTAATGGATGGCATATTGAAAGTATTGCAATAAATGTAATGAAACAAAGTATGTGATTTGATTAATCCAAACCTTATGATCTGCTCTGTACATCTTCATCCAATTCACAAAAGGTTAAAAAAATAATCAATGTAATCCACCACATAAGTAAACAAAGCAAAATAAAACAAAACCCCACTTGATGGTATCAATTTGCAAAAGATATTTGACAAAATCCAACACTCATTCCTGATAAAAACACTCAGCAAAATAGGAATAGAAGGGAAATCCCTCACCATAATTAAAGGCATATATATGAAACCAACAGCCAACATCACTCTTAATAGAGAAAGTGGCAGCATTCTTTTTGCAAAAAGGAACTAGACAAGGATGTCCTTTATCACTACTCCTATTCAATACTGTGCTGGAAGTCTTAGTCAGAGCTATAATGCAAGAAAGGAAAATCAAAAGACATATTGGCAAAGAAGAAGTAACACTCTCTATTTGCAAATGATATGATCCTATACACAGAAAATCCAAAACACTCAGCAAAAAAAAAAAAAAAAAAAAAATTGAGGAACTCATTGAAAGATTTAGTAAACTGGCAGGGTAGAAGATAAACATGCAAAAACCAGTTAGATTCCTTTACACTAGTAAACAGAGCTCTGAAAAAAAAAATCACAAAAACAATATCACTTACAATAACCACCTAAAAGATAAAATATTTAGGAATAAATCTAACCAGAGAGACAAAAGATCTATAGAAAGAAAACTACAAAATATTACCACAAGAAAGCAAAAGAGATATAAAAAAATGGAGGAATATACCATGCTTAGAATCTTGGTATGATGCTGTGGGTTAATGCTCTGGACTTAAAAACAATAACAACTTGGATAAGAAGACTTAGCATTGTGAAAATGTCTACACTATCTAAGGCAATCTAAATATAGTGCAATTCCAATACAGATTCCTGCTTAACTCTTTAGAGAGACGGGAAAACGAATCTATAACTTTATATGTAAAGCATAGAGATTCTGGGTAAGTAAAACATTACTGAAAAAGAACAATAAAGTAGGAAGCCTTTCACTTCCTCATCTCAAAACCTACTATACAGCCATAGTAGTCAAAACACCCTGATACTAAGCAAAGAAAGACTCATAGATCAATAGAACAGAATGGAAAACCCAGGGGAAAAATGAGTTGTTTTTTCTTCAATATTGATTTATTGATGTTCTTTATGCATGTTATTCTTGATGCAAGTCATATATGCATGCACAAATGCAAACACACATGTATACTTGCATACCTGCTCCTGTTGTGGATAGTATGTTATATTTATAATGACAAAGTCAGTGGTTCAAACCCACCAGTCATTCCATGGAAACGTTATACAGCATTGCTGTGAGTTGGAACCAACTCCAGGACATGTAACAACAACAACTCCTTACATGCAATGTTCAGTGGTTCTGTAGGCTAAGTACTGGATTGTGAAGTACAAGTTAAGCCTGTCTGCTCCTGCAAAGATTTACAGCTTCAAAAACCCTTTAGAGGATTGCTATGAGTCAGAATGGAATCTTTCCAAGAATATTTTGAAGCTCCCTTATATATAGAGGAGAAAGAAAGAGGAGGCTTTCTGCTTCTGTAAATATTACAGCCTCAGAAATTCTATACAGTGTTAATATGACTTTGAAATGACTAGCTGACAGTGAGGGTTTTCTTTCTTTCTTTTTTTTGTATATTGTTGTTAAGTGCTGTCGAGTTGGTTCTGACTCACAGCAACCCTTTATATAATTTCTGAGGAGTAGCTGGTGGGTTTGAACTGCTGATCTTGTGGTTCACACTCCAGTGCTAATCCACAGTACCACACCAGAAATTGACTTATGTCAAGGAAATATATAGAGATTGATCTCAAGGAAATGGCTCATGAATTTGTAGAGGCTGGCAAGTACCAAGTCCAGAGGTTAGACATCATGGTGGAGACTTCTCCTGACTCATGTAGCAATAAGAGCTGACAAACCTAAGATAAGCAGGTCAGACAGCAAGCTGCTGGCTCACGTCCAAAGAGCCAGAGGTCAAATGATAATGAGCCAAATGTATGATCCAGCTTGAGCAAAACACCAGTGTATTTTGTCAGAATACCAGATATATTGATACAGGCCACACTCCTGAGGAATACCCCTTTCAATTTATTGGATGCTTATAGTAGATCTCATCATGGAAGTAATTACATTATATCAGATTTCATTGGAGGAGATGACCACACCATAACTAGCAAGTCACTGAGAATCATGGCCCAACCAAGTTGGCACACATCTCAGAACCTAAGTAAAGAGTGGATATAGAGATGTGCATGTACGTAAGTATGTGTGTGTGTACGTATATAAAGGTGTGTGTGTATCCTGGTGTGGTGCTATAGGATAAGCATTGGGTTGCTAATTAAAAGGTTGGTGACTCAAATAATTTGAATCCTTGAAAACCCTATACAGAATTGCTATGAGTCAGAAAGGACTTAACTGCACTTAACAATAACACATTGTTAGGTGCCATTGAGTAGGTTCCAACTTGTACTCTATGCACAACAGAATGAAACACTACCCAGTTCTAAGCCATCCTTACAACTGCAGTATATTAACAATGTTCCACTGCTATTCATAACATTTTCAGTGGCTAAATATTCAGACATAGTCTGTGTCTCCTTTGTCTTAGTTTGTCTTAATCTGGAAGCTCAGGTGAAGTCTGTCCACCATGGGAGATCCTACCGGTATTTTAAATACCCAGTAGCATAGCTTCTAGCATGACAGCAACATGTAAGCCACCACAGTATAGTACACTGACAGATGAATTTACAACAGTATATATATATACACATAGCAGAGAAACATTGTCAGATATAGGATTGGAAGGTGGGAGGGCACTCAGAAAGAGATTGTGGAAAAAAATGCCTCCTCAAAGTAGGGTTGACCATAATGACATGAATACAGTTAATCTCGGGGGA
>NW_006408690.1:461235-473635 GCF_000296735.1 Chrysochloris asiatica
GTATTCCTTCCATCTTCTTTTGATGCTTTCTGCATCATTCAGTAATTTGCCCATTGAATCTTTCAATAACAGAACTTGAGGCTTGATTTTTTTCTTTAGTTCCCTCACATTCATGAAAGCCAAAATATGACCTTGAATATATCCCACCTGAATTTAGAGAACACTTCAAGAACAGATTGGATATATTAGACATTAAAGACTGAAGACCCTAAAAATTATGGTATGACATCAAGAACATCATAAAGGAAGAAAGCAAAAGGTCATTAAGAAAACAAGAAAGAAGAAAATGACCAAAATAGATGCCAGAAGAGACTCTGAAACTTGCTCTTCAGTGTGGCGATGATAAAGCAAATGGAATAAATGAGGAGGTAAAATAGCTAGATAGAAAATTTCAAAAAGCAGCTCTAGAAGACAAAGTCAAATACTATAACAAAATGTGCAAAGACTTGGAGTTAGAAAACCAAAAGGGAAGAACAGGCTCAGCATTTCCCAAGCTCATTAACAACCTATGATATGCAGATGATGCAACCTTTCTTGTTTAAAGTGAAGAGGATGTAAGAATCTTACTGATGAAAATCAAACACCACAGCCTTTGATACGGGTTGCACCTCAATGTAAAGAAAACAAAAATCCTCACTACTGGACCAATAAATAACATCATGATAAATGGAGAAAAAGGTTGAAGTTGTCAATGACTTCATTTTGCTTGGATCAAACATCAACACTCATATAAGCAGCAGTCAAGAAATAAAGTATTGCATTAGGCAAATCTGCTGCACAAGACCTCTTAAAGCATTCAAAAGCAAAGATGTCAGTTTGAGGACTAACGTGAGCCTGATTCAAGCCATGGTGTTTTCAGTAACCTCATATGCATGTAAAAGTTAGACACGGAATAAGGAAGACCATAGAAGAATTGATGCATTTGAGTTATGATGTTGGAGGAGAATATTAAAAGTACTATGGACTTCCAGAAGAACAAACAATCTGTGTTGGAAGATGTACAACCAGAATACTCTGTGGAGGCCATAATGGTGAGACTTTGTCTCTCATATTGTGAACATATTGTCAGGAGGGACCAGTCCTTGGAGAAGAACATCATGTTTGGTAAAATGGAGGGTCAGAGAAAAAGAAGAAGACCCCAAGTAGATCGATTGGCACAGTGCAGCAGCAATGGGCTCAAATGCAGCAGCCATTGTGAGGTTGGTACACAACCAAACAGTGTTTTGATCTGTTGTGCATAGGGTCACTATGAGTCGGTACCAACTCAACTACATTTAACAACAAACAAGAACAAACAGACAAAATAAATGCAAATTTGAAACAATGCAAAAATGCAATTAGAAATTGATGGATCGATGTTGTTGTAAAGTGCCTTTGAGTCCATTCTGACTCATAACGACCTGTGTTGGGTTTCTGAGGCTGTAAATCAGAGGTTGTTGTTGTTAAATTCCATCGAGTCAGTTCCAACTCATAGTGACCCTGGAGAGGGTTTCAGTGGGAAATCTTTTTTCTGCCAAAATTTATAACATCATTCGCGGTCCATACAAAATTATCAGCTTAAAATAACAACAACAAAAACAACACACACACACACAGATAGGATTTCCCATTTTGTGACTTCTCTTTACATTTTTAAAATGTCTATATCCTTTTAGGAACGCAGTTTTTATTTTCGCTAGATACCAACTTGTCCATTTTTTCTTGTAAGTTTAGTGTTTTTCTGTGTCTCCTCTATGAAACCTTTGCCTATCCTAAGGGCAGGAAGACATTCTCCAGTATTTCCTTTGAAGATCTTTAGAATTCCAGGTGTTTTTGTTGTTGTTGTTGTTGTTAAAGTCCATGATTTAGCTCAATTAATTTTTGTATGTAACTTGAGATAGCAGTGAAGGTTACTTTTACCAGTTTTTCCAGGCCATTTGTTGAGAAAATTTACTTTTTCCTTATTATATTGGAATCTTTATGTTGATTGAAATATGGATCTATATGTAGAGTCTATTCTATTTCATAGATTCCACTGGATTTTTAAAAAGTGTTTTATTGTGAATTATATGATAGTTTACATGGGAGAACATTAGTTTTACATTCATTCTATTGTACATCATATCATTACCATGGTCACAGTCCCCTCCATGCATCATCAACCCATCAAAGGGTATACCCTGCAAGCCTGCCTCCTACACTATCCCCGCCCCTCTCCAGTCTTCAGCACACAGTCACTCTCCCTCTCTGGATCTAAGGTCCCTAGCTGCTCCATCGCTGCATGTCATTGTTTCTGCCTCCATCTCAGGCATCACTACTTCTCTGGGTAGGGTCCTGCTTTCGGCTCTTCTCTGTTGATGGTCCTAGGAACCTCCGCTTCTAGACTGAAAGTTATTCCCTCCCTTCCTTGCTATAAAATGTCTACCTTTACATTTCCAACCTTCACAATCAGTCCTGAAAACAACTATTCACTATTGTATCACAAGAGACCCATCTGCATTTCATTTCATCAGCTCCACCTAGGCAGATTGGATAGTACTCACTGGAGATTCTGCCTTCCTCCAGGCCCCCTGACTCTAGGGTCCCTCTTGAAAGCTTGTAAGCCAGTCACTTCTTGCCTTTGTCATCCCCCACCCCCCATTTTGGGTAGCCAATGTCCAAGTTGCCCCTCCCTGTCTACTCTTTGTGTGGAGGGGGTGGGAAAGATTCTTGTCCACTGGATTTTTATTTTAACTTTCATAAGTAATTTTCCTTCCTTTTCATTAAGGATTCCCCCCCCCCCTTATTGTGCTGATTATAAACACTAGTACAAAGTGAAATAGAAGTGTGAGAACAAACATTCTTATTTTGTTCCTGATTTTAGTTGGAAAGCAATCTATGTTTCAGTATTAGGTATACTAGTTTCTGTAGAATTTTTCTTGAGAATTTTTATCAGGAATGGATACTGAACTATGTCAAATGCGTTTTCTGTATCTGCTGATATAATTATATGCCTTTTCTCTTTTAGTTTGTTAAAGTGGTGGATTGAATTGATTGGCTTTAAAATATTACACCAACCTTGATTTTCTGGAATAAACTTCATTTAGACATGATGATTTAAATGTATTGTCAAATTTAAATTTGGTAAAGTTTTATTTAGAATTTTTGCATGTGCATTCATGAGACCTATCTCTCTGTTCTCTGCCTATGTATGTGCCTTTGTCTATTCCCCCTTGAAGACCTGTTAGTTTGGGACTCATGTCATATGTTATTAGGGAGTCCTGGTGTGGTGCTGTGGGTTAATATGCTGGACTATAAGGTTGGTGTGAACCCAAGGTTCATTTGAACCACAAGGTCACTCCTCAGAAACCCTATACAGGGTTGTTATGAGTTGGAACCAACTTCACAGCACCTAACAACAAGAACATGTTAAGTGTCTTTGAGTAAGTTCTGACTTATAGCAACCTTGTTCAGGGTTTCCATGGAGTGACTGGTGGGCTTGAAACACCAACTTTGCAGTTAGCAGTCCAGTGTTTATCCTATAGTGCCACACCAGGACTCTTGGTAGCCTAGTATGTTACACAGTGGGTTTGCTAACCGCAAGGTTTGAAGTTTGAGTTCACTTGGTGCTCCACAGGAGAAAGATGAGGCTGTCTTCTCCCTTAGACAATTACAGCCTCAGAAACCCTTTACAGGGTTGCTATGAGTTGGAATCAACTCCACGGCACACCACCACCGGCACATGCAATTTAAAGCTCTTGTTGTTTGGTGCATACATTTTTATCTTGATTTTTCTGAATCTGTAGATATACATGGAATATTTAGGGGCATTAATTCTTCAAATATGCTTTCTTCCCTCTCATCTCCTTTGGGGACTCCAAGTACACATACATTATCTAATTGAGTCTTAGTTTTGTAAAAAAAAAAAAAAAAAAGAAAGAAAAAAAAAATCCCTTTTTCATGTTGTATGATTGCAAAGCCATCTGAACTGCAAGGTAGGCAGTTCAAGCTCACTAGCTACTCCTCGGAAACCCTATTCAAGGTCGCTATGGGTCAGAACTGACTCAACGGCACTTCACCACAACAACAACAATTTTTATTACTATATTTTCAAGTTCACTAATCTTTTCTCCTGTAATTTCTAATGTGTCATTAATTCCACCCAAAGCTTTTACATCTAATATGTTATATTTTTTATTTCTAGAAGTTCAATTTAGGTCTTTTCTATATCTTCTATGTTGCTGTAAATTTTAGAACATACTGATAAAGTATGTAGTTATAACTGTTTTAATATCTTTGTTAATTCTGACATCTATATCAGTTCTGGGTTGATTTGAATCGATGCATTTTAAAAAAATTACCTTGCTTATTTTCCTTCTTCCTTTATCCTGGCAATCTTTAAATAGATGCTACCCACCAACCCATTGACATCGAATTGAATCTGACTTCTAGTGACTCACACTCAGCTCAGAGTACAACTGCTCCACTGAGTTTTTGAGACTGGATTTCTTTACAGTAGCAGACAGCCTCACCTTTCTCCCATACAGTTTGCTGGTAGGCTTGAATTGCCAACTTTGTGATTAGCAGCCCAACACTTAACCCCCTGAGCCACAGTTAACAGCCCAATGCTTATACCTGTTGCACCAAATTTTACCTCCTTGGGTATTGTTGTTGTTGTTGTTAGGTGCTGTTGAGTTGGTGCAGACTCATACAGACCTGTACAGGGTATCTGAGGCTGTAAATCTTTATGGGAGCAGAAAGCCTCATCTTTCTCCTGAGGAGTGGCTAGTGGGCTCAAATCACTGACATTGTGGTTAGCAGTACAGTGCTTATCTTGCAGCTGATAGTGAGGGACTAGATCATTTTTATTGCTATAAATATTCTTAAACTTTGTTCTGGGGTGCAATTAGTTAACTTGAAAACAGTTGGATTCTTTTGGGTATTGCTTTTAAGTTTTGTAGGTGGGGTTGGAGCAGTGACCACTCTAGGATGAACCTTGTACGGCCCTGTAGAATCAGCACTTGACTGCTAACTGCAAGGTAGGAGGTTCAGACCCACCAGGTCTACTCAGAAACCCTACGTAGGGTTGTTATGAGTTGGAACCAACTTAACAGCACTTAGCAGCAACACCAGCTGAGACAAAGTTTGGCTGCTAACCTCCAGGTCAGCAGTTGAAGCCCACCAGCTCTTCCCCGGGAGAAAGATTGGGCTTTCTGCTTCCGTAGATTTACAGTGTCAGAAACCAGATTTAGGGTCACTGTGAGTCAATATTCTCTTGATGGCCATGGGTTTATTGAGGTAAAACCTTTCTGCATACCCTTCTAATGCCCTATGAGTTATGATGTTTTCCCAGTTGTGTTAGTAGGAACAAGCACTATTCCTGTCCCTGTATGTTCACTGGGTGGGGGTCTTGGTATGGTGCTGTGGAGTGCTGGTGTGTCACTGTAGGATTACATTGCATTACTAAACACAAGGTCGGTGGCAGTTCAGACCCACCATCCGTTCCTCAGAAACTGTACACCAGGTTGTTATGAGTTGGAACTGACTCGATAGTACTTGACAAGAACAACATGTGCTGTGGGTACTATTCCTTCCAATCATTTTGTCTAGATCTTTCCCCAGTATCCAGTTGCTTCCTCACTCACATCTACTGCTGATTACTCTGTCAAACAAACACACGAGGGGGCCTATACAGATCTCTGGACTTCTTTTTTCTTGTGTCATTCTCTCCCCATCTGTTACTCAAGCCTATTGGTTTCCACAGACTCTCCGTTCAGTATCCTCCATTTAAGGAGTCTACAGAATTTCTACTGGTCTCCCTGTCTCTATGCTGGAGCCTAGGAATTGTCTGAAAGTGAGTAAGCTAAAATTGTAGCATTCTTGTTGTTTGTTTTCCATGTTTCAGCGATCACTGTTCTTCATTGTCTGATGTCTAATGTTTTCAAAACAATTGTTTATACATATATATTTTCTTTTTTAGTCTTTGGTGGAAAGGCAAATCAATTCCTATTTCTCCATCTCTTGGGTGGTCTTATTTTTTGGTGCTATTTTTAAGTGGAGTTTTAAATGTTTAATTTTCTAATTGCTTGTTTAAATAGATTACTTAGAAATTCAATTGATTTTTGCATATTGATCTTGTATCCTATAAACAGTTTTTTTTTAACAAAAATAACACTAAGGCATATATAATAATTTACACCTCCAAAGGGCACATTCTGCAAGTCTGCCTCCTGGCTGCCATCTCTTAGTCCCTCTCTTCTCATGTATCTAGAGTCCTCAGCTGCTCCCTCTCTCCATATCCCCATCTCTGCTTCCATCTCCGGTGTCACTGCTTCTCTGGGTAAGGTCCCGCATTCTGCTTGTGCTCTTCTTCCTTGATGGTCCTAGGGTCCTTTGTTTCTGGACTGTAAAATTAACCACTCCCCTATTTTTGCTACAAAACTTCTACCTTTAAATTGTGACAGTCGCAATTAGTCATGATAACAATTATTCACTATTGAATCTTACGAATCTTATCCCCATCTCTTTTTACCAGACCCATCTAAATAAGATGACAGCTATTCAGTGGGGACTCTTTCTTGCCCTCCACACTCTTAAATGAAACTCCCTCTGAAACCCTGTAAGCCAGTCACTTCGCACCTTTATTGCCCCGTCATTTTAGGTAGCCAATGTCTAAGTTGTCCGTCACTATCTACCCTGTGTACAGAGGGAATAGCATTGATACCTGATGTGAAGACTCCTTCCCTCTCTGTTGGTGTACAGTTATGGTTTTAATATGATTCTTGGATCATTTACACACACACCTGAAAAAAAGCTAAGGATAAGATGATAGATAGATAGAGTGGCCGAAGGGAGCAAGAACTCACAACTGATTGGGGAAAAATTAGTAAAAAGTAGTTGCATGAAAATGGGTGAATTTGAAGGATATATAGACAATATATATTATAAATGAAAGGTACAACATAAAGTAAGTACAGAAGGAGGCATAATTAATGATTCAAAGTAATTCAATTTGAACGAAAGGCATATTGTAAACAGAAGAGTTAAGAAAAATAGTCTCTCTATATGCTATATACATATTCTTTAGGGAAGCCTGACCTGATCACCCAGACCAGATCAGTCTTTTGAAATAGTCTTTATTTCTCCTTCATAAGGTATTCAGAATTATAATTAGCTTTTGGTTTATCTATTCATGAGATGTCTTTCTTCCACCCTAGGCTGGAAACTCAGTGAGGGCAAGAATTATGCTGTTCTGCTCATTGTTGTATTTCCTGCACAATAACTACTCACTGAATGAATGGAACCAGGATGTCTGAACTAAATTACATGCACAATTGAGGGTTCTTAAAATGATTTGAGGGGAATGATATGGCCATCATTGTGCTTTAGAGACATTTTTAGGGACATTTCGCCGCATCTGGTGAATAAATTACAAAGAGAAGACAGAAGATATGAGATGAACAGTTTGGTTCTTCTACAACCTATTATGTATAATAAGTTGTAATAGGTAGGACAACAGGCAAGGTGACTGTGAACCATGGTGGTGGCTGGGGAATTGAAAAAGATTCTGTACAGAGGAAACCTATAAACTGTGGAAATCACTGATAAGAAAAGATAAAGAAATCAATGATACACCTAACATTTGATAGTAGGAAATTCTACACTACTCATAGAAATAGGAAAATCATAGGAAGAACTAGTTTGGGGAGGGAGCTGTTAGTTCTGAGTGTCAAATACCAGTGGGTTTTCTAAGTGGATCTACTGACTAGGCAGTTGGAAACATTGATTTGTATCTCAGAACAGAGTTGTGGATTAGAGATATTGACATGAGAATCGGCCACTTAAAGGGGATACTGAGTCCTAAGGAGATGATGAGATTGTAGACTGAGAACAAGGAAGAGCAGAGAAGTAATTCTGGGACAACTTTGGGGCATTAACTTTAAGAGGCATAAGGGATTCAACAAGAGACATCAATAAGCAAAGCTCTCCAGAGTTAGGAGTAGAATTTATGTTATGAAAGGAAAGAGTTTGGAGTTAATTAATAGAGCATGTAGAAAGATTAAATAGCACCAAGACAGAGAACAGGCCTATGGATCTGAACATCAAGTCACTAACAACCTTGAAATAACTTAAATTACTTAACTTGACTCTTCCAATAATTCATTAAGGCATTTTGCCCTCATTGTATAGATGAAGATACTAGTAGCTTTCTCAGGGCCACACAGATATGAAATTGAGAAACTGAAACTTCACCCCAAAGTTTCTGATCTTAGACATTCTCTCCCAGTACCATACTACATCCTTCTCTTTCTAACATTCTCCAGAAAAATGTATCTCTTTTCAAACCTATACTCTTGTTATTATTAATCTCATTATTGTTTAATTATCCCAGGAAAACTATATAAACACTTGCCTTAGATCCTGCCAATATAAAGACTGATATTAGTAACTGATATCTTGTCAATGACTTAGAAACAATAAAGGTTCAGAATCTTCGTTCACAACATAGGGTGTTGTTTGCTGAAATAACATAAGCCAAAATATATCATTAGGGGTTTTATCTTCTATTAGGGCAAGAGACACCAACTAAGAAATATGTCAAGTTTTCTTCAACAAATTCTGGAAGCAAATTAAACAGAACCGACTTGACGGCACTTAACAATATATCCTTAGGATTCCTGGTGTGGTGCCCTAGGATCAGCACTGGACTGCAAACCACAAGGTCAGCAGTTCAAACCCACCAGCTGCTCCTCAGAAACCCTATACAGGGTCACTATGAGTTGGAACCGACTAGAATGCACTTAACAATAACATATATCCTTAGGTTTAAATTTGATTAAAGACTCATGTATGTATTCACTTACTTAGTCTAGTGATTTATCAGTATTATATGAAAATAGTGTCATTTTATGAGTATATTATACTATTGTCTCAAGGTTATCAAACACTCATCCTGAAAGGTGCTTTTGTGTGATAGGGGGTGTAGGAAAGGCTGAAACAATTCTCACTTACTAACTTACATTTTCACTCCTAAAAATAAGAAAGACAATTAGAGGTAGTTAGGCTGATGTGCTTGCTTTTTTATTTAACTAAGGGACTCATCTATGACAATGATAGACATTTCTACAAAGGAAGAATTGACCTCCATCCTAATCAATGGTCATTAAAATGCTTCCTGTTAGTTCAGAGGGTTAATTCATTTTGTTCAGCGGTGAGCTGCAGTTAGAGTCCTGAAAGGTCTGGTGTTTAGAGGTCAGAAAAAGCAGGAACCATTTTAAGGGATGGAGAAACCTCTTTATTATGCAATTAACCAAGGTGGGAATGTGTTCTAAAATATGCTTAGTAGGCTAACCATGGTTTCTGAGCTTAATGAATGATAACATCAATTTAAAATGGTAACATTTTTTATAAACAAAATAAAACAAAAAACCCCACAACAAAACAAGGACAATTTCAGGGAATTTCCATGGATATTCACTTTTCCTGTGCCAAAAAGTAATGAGAAAAGTCCACAGGCTTGGTTCCATTTTGGTCAAATAGCAAATATGTGACATTTTAGAAATCTTGGGCTGTTTCACTTTTCACACCCATTTAATCACAGTTTGGTGACTGGGGTTTGACGGACTAAAGTAATTCTGTAGATTCAGTGCAGTTCTGTTTCTGGGATGCTGTAGCAACTATAATTTCAGAAGAGAAAGGAAAAAATTAAACACTCTTAGCAACTCGAAGGCCAGCTGCCTTAAAACTGACTTGGACATTCTGGATTCATTGCCATGATTTTTCCTTTGTTGTTGTTGTTGTTGTTCTAAATTATAAACAGATTTGTGTGAATTTTCTTTTGTATATTTATGTTGAGGGAAGGAGAAGGCTGAAGCATTTCTCTTTTCTATATTTATGTAACCCTTGTTGGTGGTGGTGTTGTTTAGTGCCATCAAGTCAGTTCCAAACCATAGTGACCCTGTATAGGGTTTTAGAGGAGTGACTGGTGAGTTTGAACCATCGACCTCGTGGTTCAAATTGACCTTTTGATCTAATGCATTATCCTGTAGTGCCACACCAGTATCTCTTAGCAAATTAAAATAATAAAACCCCACCTATCATGTTTTCAAATCTAAGAGCTAAGACTCAAAAGAAATCTATTTCTTGCTTATTGGCATCATTTGTTTCCCCTGTAAGTGAAATCGAAAAAGGAAATCCGTCACTGTGGGATAAAGCACTGGATTGCAAGGTTGGTTTGAACCA
Source organism: Chrysochloris asiatica (assembly GCF_000296735.1). NCBI lineage: Eukaryota > Metazoa > Chordata > Mammalia > Afrosoricida > Chrysochloridae > Chrysochloris > Chrysochloris asiatica. The sequence continues at coordinate 471,436 of NW_006408690.1, forward strand.
CAAGGTCAATGGTTCAAACTCAGCCACTGCTCCTTGGAAATCCTATATAGGGTCATTATGAGTCAGAAGTGACTCGACAGCACTTAACAACAACAGTCTAGAGTAGTAAAGAGCTTTAGAAAATATTTACTGCTAATTTGTCTTTATGATGGACTCTGATTTTGTGAATGGAGTAAAGCTTTCTGTACCTTCATCTGCTGATGGGGCACAACTGAAATGAGGAGAAAGTGCTGCAAACTTCCATTAATAATTGGAACATGGAATGTATGAAGTATGAATGTAGGAAAATTGGAAGTAGTAAAAATGAAATGGAACACACGCACATCAATACCCTAGACATTAGTGAGCAGAAATGGACTTATATTGGCCATTCTTGGAAGAAATACTACAATCACATGGTTTACTATGCTAGAAATGATAAATTGAAGGGGAATGGTGTTGCTATTATCATCAAAAAGAACATTGCAAGTTCTGTCTTGAAGTATAATGCTGTCTGTAAGAGGATAACATCCATACGCCTACAAGGAACACTATTACTCAAATGTATGCACCAACCACTAAAGCTAGTGATGGTGAAATTGAAGAATTTTATCAACTTCTTCAGTCTGAAATTGATTAAACATGCAATCAAGATATATTGATAATTACTGGCGGCTTGAATGCAAAGGTTAGAAATAAAGAGGAAGGATCAGTAGTTGGAAAATATGGCCTTGGTGATAGAAATGATGCTGGAGATCACATGATAAATTTTCAAGACCAATGACTTCTTCATTGCAAATACATTTTTTAAACAACATAAAAGATGACTATACATATGGACTTCACCAGATGGCATACAGAGACATCAAATTGACTACATCTGTGGAAAGAGTCGATGGAAAAACTCCATATCATCAGTCAAAACAAAACCAGGGGCAGACTGTGGAATAAACCATCAGTTGCTCTTGTACAAGTTCAGGCTGAAGCTGCAGAAAAATTAAAACAAGTTCACGAGAGCCAAAATATAACCTTGGCTATGTCCCATCTGAATTTAGAGATCATTTGAAGAACAGATTTGGTGGATTAGACACTAATGACTGAAGATGAAAAGAGTTGTGGGATGACATTAAGAACATCATACAGAAAGAAAGCAAAAGGTCATTAAGAAGGCAAACAAGTAAGAAAAGCCCTAAGTGGATGCCAGAAGATACTCTGAACCTTGCTTTTCAACATAAAGATGATAAAGCAAATGGAAGACATGAAGAAGTAAAAGAACTGAACAGAAAGTTTCAAAGGGCAGCTCGAGAAGACAAAATCAAATATTATAAATGAAATGTGCAAAGATCTGGAATTAGAAAACCAAAAAGGAAGGACATGCTCAGCATTTCTCAATCAGAAAGAACTGAGGAAAAAATTGAAGCCTCAACTTGTAATAATGAAAGGTTTTTTGGGCAAAACAATGAATGATGCAGAAAGCATCAAAAGAAGATAGAAGAAATATACAGAGTCACTGTACCAAAAAGAAATGGTAAATTTTCAACCATTTCAAGAGGTAGCATATGATAAAGAGCCAATGGTACTGAAGGAGGACCTGGTGCACTGAAGGCATTGGCAAAGAGCAAGGTCCCAGGAATTGATGGAATACAAATAGAAATCTTTCAACAAATGGATAAAGCACTGGAAGCATTCACTCAATTGTGCTGAGAAATTTGGAAGACAGCTACCTGGCCAACTGATTGCAAGAGATCCATATTTCTGCCCATTCCAAAGAGAGGTGACCCAAATAGAAAGCAGAAATCATTAGACAATGTCATTAATATCACTTGCAAGTGAAATTTACTCTAATTAAAAATGGTTGCAATGTTACATTGAAAGGAACTTCCAGAGGTTCAAGTTTGATTCAGATGAGGATGTGGAAAGAGGGATATCATTGTTGACATCAATTGGATCTTGGCTGAAAGCAAGGAATATCAGAAAGATATTTACCCTTGGATTCGAGCTGATGACCGTGGGGATTGCAGCCAAATTCTTAACCACTACACTACCAGGCCTTGCACCTTCAAGATGGCAGTTCGGGTAGACGTGTAGTGAGGAGCTTGGTCAACAACAACACGGAATACTGGGCCAAGAGGGCTCACGAGATGGTGTTGGAAATCTGGAACAAATATAAAGGTATGATTGGAGGATCGGAGGGTTACAGCTGGGGAATTTGCAGGAGAAT
>NW_006408690.1:477868-535618 GCF_000296735.1 Chrysochloris asiatica
GTATATAAGGAAGACCATAGAAGAATTGATGGATTTGAGTTATGGTGTTGGAGAAGAATATTAAAAGTATTATGGAATGCTAGAAGAACAAACAAATCTGTGTTGGAAGAGGTACAACCAGAATGCTCTGTGGAAGCCAGGATGGTGAGACTTTCCCTCTCGTACTTCAGATCTATTGTCAGAAGTAACATGGAGAAGGACATCATGCTAGGTAAAGTGGAAGGTCAGTAAAAAACAGAGACCTCTGTCAAGATGGACTGACACAGTGGCAGCAGCAATGGACTCAACCTTATCAATGCTTGAGGGGCCAGTCCATGTTTTTTTCTGCTGTCCTTAAGGTCACTATGAGTCGGAATATGACAGCCCCTAAAACAACATGATTTGAAATCAACTCAATGACATTGAGTTTGGTTTTGCTTTGAATATCTGACTGGAGGAGCCCTGGTGGTACAGTAGGTTAAGCATTGGGCTTCTAATTGACAGGTTCAGGATTCAAACCCACTTGTTGAACTGTGGGAGAGAAAGATGTGGCAGTTTACTTCTGTAAACCCTATAAGGCAGTTCTACTGTGTTTTATTTGGTCATATGAGTCAGCATCAACTTGATGGCAGTGGATTTGGTTTGTTTAATAGCTCCCTTGGAGTCCCTGGGTGGTGCAAACATTTAATGTACTTGACTGGAAACCAAAAGGTTGGAGGTTCCAGTCAACCCAGAGGTGCCTTGGAAAGACCTGAAACTCTACTTTCAAAATATCAGCCATTGAAAATCCTGTGGAGCATAGTTCCTTCCTCTCTGACACACATAAAGCTAGTTAATTCAGAATCCGTTCAGTGTCATCTGGCTTGCTGGTAGACTAGTGGTAAATGTCTGAGATATGGGCACATGAAAATTAGAAGAGGGTTTAGAAAGTAAGTAATCCAATAAGCTACAATTGCAGAGAGGTAAACTAAGTCTCTGTCATCAAAATGACCAGGAGGTTAGTTTATGAGAGAAATTAAATTAAAACCAAGGTCTCCTGGCTCAAGATCCAGGCTCCTTTCCACTATCCCACATTGCTCTTTAGCTGACTTCACCATTTTTCAGATGTTTCAAGTGGCCTGGCATTCTCTATTTCAGTTAGCAAACAGGCTAATATCGGCAGCTTAAAGAAAATCTGAGCAGTTTCACAATAATAAGGTCATCTTCTCAAGAGGATCTCACTGTTAGCATAGTTTCACTCTTCAAGAAGTGATGGAAACCCTTTTGACCTAGCCTTGATGGCTTAATAATCAGTAGAGGAAGCTAAAAAAAAAGAAAGAAAAAAACAAATTTTGATAAAGGAAATGAGGGTCAATTGCCACAATTTGATGAACTTGACCTATACTCATGGAGGTTGTTGTTGTTAAGTGCCATCAAATCAGTTCTGTATAGGGTTTCTGTATAGCGACCCAGTATAGGGTTTCCAAGGAGTAGCTGGTGAGCTTGAACTGCTGACCTTGCAGTTCAAAGGGCTTTGCAGTCTGGAGCATTAACCCACAATGCCACACCAGGACTCATGGTGGTAGTAACTCTAAATACCAACAGAAAGGGAAGAAGTCTTCACATCAAGTATCAATGCTATCCCATCTGTACAAAGGGTAGATAGGGATGGGCAACTTAGACATTGGCTACCTAAAATGAGGGGGCGATAAAGGCATAAAGTGACTGGCTTACAAGGTTTCAAGAGGACGTTTAATTTAAGAGTGTGTGGGGGAAGATAGAGTCCTCACTGAATAGTTTTCATCTTGTCTAGATGGGTCTGGTTAAAAGAGATGGGGATAAGATTCTTATGAGTCATTAATGAATAATTGTTATCATGACTAATTGCAACTGTCACAATTGTAAAGGTAGAAGTTTTGTAACAAAAACAGGGGAGTGGTTAACCTTAGAGTCCAGAAACAGAGGACCCTAGAACCATCAATGGAGAGCACAAGCAGAATGTGGGACCCTGTTCAGAGAAGCAGCAATACCAGAGATGGAGGCAGAGATGGGGTCATGGAGAGAGGGAGCAGCTGAGGACTCTAGATTCATAGAAAGAGAGGGACTAAGAGATGGCGGCCAGGGGGCAGACTTGCAGAATGTGTCCTTTGGTGGTGTAAATTATTATATATGCCTGAGTGTTAAAAAAAAAAAAAAAGCTAAAGTGAATAGAGAGAAACACTGTTAACTGATGGTACGCAGAAGGGATTATAGTCATTGTAATGAAACAAGGTGTATGATTTGTTGAATGTAAAACTGATGATCTGCCCTGTAAACATTTACTCAATCCACAATAAAAACCTTAAATAATAATAAAAAAATAATAAAAAAGAAGTGATGGGAAGTCTTTTTTTGTCAATATTAGTGAGTATTTGGAAAATCAATGCTTATGAAAGATCTCACAGTATCAAACACTGATTTGATCTATATCTTATTTCTTTTTGTTTTAGCAAAAACAAAAGCAAAGCAAAACCAGAAAATGTTTGCTTGAGTTAATGGTACTATATTATTAAATGGTACCGATTCTTAAAAACATATGATCAAAGTCAGAACTACTATATAAATTCTAATTGGGTAATCATATTTTCCTGTTTACTTTCCTCTCCAGTCAAAGGACTGCCATATAACTGTTTTCAACATAGAGCACACTATGCCTGAAAACAATGCCAGCACTGAGTCGGTTCATCTTTAGGACAGGGTGTCAGGACACCAGTATGCCTACACTTATTTGTTCTTGTTGTTAACTGCCATCGAGTCGATTCCCACTCATAGCGACCCTGTATAGGGTTTCCGAGGAGCAGCTGGTGAACTTGAACTGCTGACCTTGCAGTTCAAATGGCTTTGCATTAACCCACAGCGCCACACCAGGACTCTGTATATTTATACATATTGTTTACCACTAAAGATATTGTAAGTTCTGCATCATCAAATTTTGAAGTTTGAAAGTCACTCTAATCCTTTTTTATCCCCATTACACTGAGTGTGAGTTTTACAGTTGTATCACCTCATTTAAAGTTATAATTATATCATATTTCTATTCTAATTATAATCAATACTTTACAATACGAAAATTAGAAAGAAAAGATGAGGCCTTATTCGAGTTAGTTTTGCACTATAGTTCTCTTTCTATTATATGCATTATATATCATACTCATGGATCTATTTCAAGTATCTTAAAACCACAGTGTGAAATTAAGTATGAGCATTCTAGCATGTAATTACAAGGTATCTGATTTAAAATGATCTTATTGTCCTACCTTCTACCCTAAATCATACCAGATGTTCAAAGGCACTCAACCCAACTACCTGACGAGGGGGATAAAGTTGTTGTACTTCTACAGTATTTTAAAGAAAGATACCGTTCAGTAGTTCATTGTTTACATGGTGGTAAGAGAGGGAATGATGCATTTCTAAGGCTGATACTTTTCTTCCCTTCTCTTCAAACAGCTTAGGGGTTAAAACGTTTTCTTAAAATCAATTTGTACATCTTTTTAATGCAAGAGAACTGGCTTTCCCAAACATTGTTATAAATGGTGACTAGACTTCTAAAACACCCACCAAAACTAAACCAAACTATACCCAAAAACTCTATATTTCAATTACTTTAGGGGTTAAGTTAGCTTTGGATAGCTGGGATGGGTTTCAGAATTATTTCTGAGAAATATCACCCAAGTGCCAAAACACAGCCTATACATTTTTAGAGCATAATCCATTTGGAAGTTGGGAGCTTCCTAAATTTCAATCAAGTTTAAAGTCTGAATGATATTTGCTTTAACATTTTAAACAATGTAATGTTATTTATGAGAATCCATTTTAAAATAAAATAACCGATTCTTAAAAACATAATAATGACTATTTCATACAAAAAATTCAACATGTAAAGCCTTAATATAAATAGAAGAATACCAGCTATAATCAGAAAGGCATTCTGAGACTGGAGGGCAAAAAAAAATGTAGTATTGGAAAACTAATGCTGTGGTTGGTACATATGTACCAAAGATGCACTGTTTCAATGTTAATCATATCATTCACTGAGGCTTTTTTTTTTTTTTTTCTTCCCACTTTGAAAGCACTGAGAGATTCAGTAGTGAGTCATAACTGTTACTTCCAAACTACAACAGTTTTGAAGGAGACCTATTCCTGAGACTAGCTGATAAATGTCATTTGTAATGGGAAACATTTGCTTTCTGGCTAGTTTAGTGCATTTAGGTAGACAGTAATGAGTTGCAGCTGAAGGGTGGAGAGCCTCTCAAAAGAAGTATATTTTTTCTTTGCCAAATATAATGAAAAAAACATGACTTCCAACTACCCCACTATTGATATTCATTCAAGAAAGATTCTTGCAATGTGACTCTTTCACAGGAAAAAAAGCCACTGGAAAATCAGAAGAGAGGATTATTACAGCTCAATAAACAGGATGAATAAACGGAAGAAGGAGAAGAATCAAGATTCATCACTATAGAAACAAAGACACAAAGTAAAACAAAGAATAAATTTGCCTAAAGTATAGGAAAATATGTGTGTGAAAAATCACAAATTAGTCAGGATGGGTAAGTTTATGCTTTAGTTACAAACAAATCCCAAATTTTAGAGGCTTAACACAACAAAAGTTTTTTTTTTTTTTCCCCATGCCTGCTACTTGTCTAGTTTGGATCTACAGGGAGGTTTGGTCATCCATCAGTCAATATCACTGCCATTAAATCAATTCTGACTCAGAACGACACTGTATAGGGTTTCCGAAGCTGTAAATTTTTACGGTAACAGAAATTCTTATCTTTCTCCCCAGAGAGGTTAGGGAGTTTGAACTGCTGACCTTGGGGTTAGCACTCCAGTGCTTATCCTACAGTGCCACACCAGGACTCCTATCTGATTGCTGTTGTTATTGTTGTTAAGTGCTGCCGAGTCCGTTCTGAACCATATACCTTGTATAGGGTTTGTGAGGAGCAGCTGGTAAACTTGAATTGCCAATCTTGCAGTTAAAATTACTTGCAGTCCAGCACATTAACCCACAGCGCCACACCTAGTTCCCTAATCACTGTGGCAAGGGACCCTGGTAGTGCAATGCTTACGTGCTAAACTGCTCTGCAAGAGAGAAGACTTGATGATCTGTTCTCTTGAAGATTTCAGCCTAGGAAACCCTATGGGGGTAGTTCGATTCGATCCTACAAAGTAATAATCTATTTCAAGGCACAGAATAACAACAGTCAATATGGACGATCAATATAGCAATAAGACATACCACTGCAATGAAATATCTTCACCTAGAAGTGAACTTCTGGTGTAGCGCAATAGGATCAGCACTGGACTATGAATGACAAGGTCAGTAGTTCAAACCCACCAGCTGCTTCTTAGAAACTGTATACAGGGTCACTGTAGGAACTGACTTGATGGCAACTGACAACAACAGCAAATGAAAATCCCTGAGTGATGCAAATGGTTAAACCACTTGGCTACTAACTGAAAGGTTAGAGGTTTGAGTCCACCTAAAGGTGCCGTGGAAGAGAAGCATGGAAATCTAATTCAGAAAAATCAGTCATTAAAATTCCAGTAGAGCACATTTCTACTCTGACACACTTGGGGCTAACTACGCGTTGGGGCTGGCAACAGCAGTTATTAGGTTTTTGTTTTGAAACCTAGAAGTAACACATGTGATTTTTGTTTTTTCAAGAAGGGAATATATACAGAGTATAATTTTCTTCAACTTTTTACTGTGAATTGGGTCATGGTTTAAAGAGCAGATCAGTTTTCCATTTAACAATTCATATTCATTTTGCTTCATCTCACTGCGTACAATCCCCACAGTGTAACATCACTTACTCCACTTTCTTCCTGGGTTTCTTGCTTCCCTTTCTCCTTCTTTGCTAACCCTTCTGAACTCTGGAACACACATCACTTTCGGTTTTCATTTCATCGACCAAACAAGTCCCATGGCCACAACTAGCTACAATAGAGTGGAGAATTACAGTTCTAACATGTTCCTGGAAAAAGGTGACTCCGAATATTTGTGAACAGCACCACATTTGACAAAATAACTATTTTCAAGACTTAGAGCTACTACATGCAAAAAGAGTCTGTGGAAACTATTAATACCAACAACTAGAAAGTATTTGCTGACTTTAAAAAATAACCTGCAAATTTACTGATAATCAATATATTAACATAAGAATTCAGAAGGATTGAGCAGAAGAAACAATGGTAATGGTTCTAACATCAATGTTAGGTAAAACTTGGTTGGCTTGCCAATACATTTTCTATATACATACTTAATAAGTCAAAGAAAATTTCTAGTCACTTTTATTAGAAAGCCTGGTCTTTGTTAGACTTCAACCTTTATTTATTTTTTTGAAGCCATAAGCAACTTCCCCACACACTGTTGTTTCTGTTAAGTGCTGTGGTGTCGGTTCTTTATGGTGTCATCTTTCTCCCACAGAATAGCTGGTAGTTTCGAACTGCTGACCTTGAGGTTAGCAGCTCGACTCGTAACCACTACACTACCAGAGCTCCTTTCCCCACACACTAGGTCACCAAATAAAATATTATGTAGCACTAGAACACATGAACACGGAAGGCAGTGGAGCTGAGCTGTTTTGACCTGGGATTAAAGGTCCAGAGCCCCCCACCCCCCACCAGTTCCCAGGCAATTCAGAAGCCCTGGAACACTTTAGATTGTTGTTGTTGTAAGGTGCTTGTTGAGTCTGTTTAGACTCAGAACAAGAGACTGCCTAGTCCTGTCCTATCCTCACAATTGATTTTATATATTTGAGCCCACTGTTCTGCCACTGAGTCAATCTATTTTGTTGGTGGTCTTCCTCTTTTTTGTTGGCTCTGCAGTTTTCCAAGCATGATGTCCTTCCTGACAACATGTCCAAAGTACAAGTAATCTAGAATACTTTGGACTCTAGATTATAGCTTCAAAAACACTTCTCAAAGGAAAAGAGATGTCTGATTGTCCAACAATGGGAGTTTTCATTTTGGAAACATGATAATGGGCTTTCAGTTTATTTCTATGTTGGTCTACTTAATATCATTTAAAGAGTAGTACAATATTTACTCTCCAATTTTATTATGTGGCACATATGACAATATCACTTGTATCTGTGCCACTGAGTCAATTCTGTCTCATAGCAACCCTACAGGACATAGGGTTTCCAGGGCTTTAAGTCTTTATGGAAAGGAGCTCTAGGAGCGTAGTGGTTACGAATTGGGCTGTGAACTGGAAGGTTAGCAGTTCGAAACCACCAGCTGTTCCATGGGAGAAAGATGAGGCTTTCTGCTCCTGTAAAGATTTACAGCCTCGGAAATCCTGTACATGGCTGCTATGAATCGGAATCTCCATGGCACATAACAACAACAACAAAAGTCTTTATGGAAAGGCGCTCTGGGAGTGTAGAGGTTATGAGTTGAGCTGCTAATCTCAAGATCAAGCAGTAACAACTACCAACGGTTTCGTGGGAGATAGATGAGGCTTTCTGCTTTCTTAAAGATTTACAGCCTCAGGAATGCTGTACTGGTGATGATGAGTCGGAACCAACTCCACGGCACATCACCACCACCACCAAGTCTTTATGGAAGCAACCTACCTCCTCTTTCTACTGCTGAGTAGGCTGGTAGGTTTGAACTGCAGACCCTTTGGTTAGTCACTGAACCCACTGCATCACCAGGGCTCATTGCTTGTGCTATAGAATAAAACAGAATGAAGTGATCAGTAAAATGTTTCTGTGTGTATGACTGAAAGAAAAGTTTCATCAAATGGAGTTTGCCCTTACTACATGCTTTCTGATATGATTTATTCTAAGCCTTTAAAAAAATTTTTTTTTAGAATGCTGATTTGAACTCAATAAATTGCTTCATGACCCACTGAAGGGTTACCATTACACTTTGGAAAAACAATGACCTAGGGGAAGTTTCTAGTTTGATGCGCCACAGCGATCTGACCTGTTAAACATCTCTGCCATTGGTTCAGATTAGGACAGTGAGTGAACACTGATCATGTTTGTAAATGTCATGTTGTTGTTAAGTGCCGTCAAGTCGGGTTCCGACCCATAGTGACCCTGTATATGATTTCCAAGGAGCAGCTGGTGAACTTGAACCACAGGCCTCACCCGTTCAAAGGGGATTTTGCAGTCCAGTGCATTAACCAACAGCACCACATCAGAGCTCCTGTAGATGTCATAAGGCATCTACAAATATTGCCTTACCTGGTTGTCATGATGGGCCCAAGAAAACAAGTTGAGGTTTAATAAAAGCTAATTGTAAAACCCTATATTTGAGTCTAAAATACGTAAACTTTATGTACCAGAGAGGGGAGAGAGATAAACATTTGTTTTATTTTTGCAAAATATGTTCTACTTTTAAACCATATGGAAATATTTTAATTTAATTATAAGCACAATATGAGTCATCATTGCTAAGTATTTGCCAAAACAACCAGGTGAAAATTAGTTGACGTGTAATCAGGTGAGGAGTCCTGATGGTCCTCTCTGAGGTCAGTGCTCACCTTCAGCTTTGCACTTAGTTCTCAGGACCACATTTTAATCAAAGGATCAATAATTATATGAATAAATTCAGTAATGATGGTGTGGACATTGGATATAATGTCACATGAGGAATAGTTGATGGTTGCCATGAGTCGAAGCTAAACATCTTTAACCATGAGTCCAGGCTACGTATCTTTAGTCCAAAGATGTTTAACCTGGACATCTAAGACTAAAAGAAGAGTGGTCTTTGAGTATTATAAAGTCTCATATGAAATCCCCTAAAAGAGGGATTATATTTTCCTCTTCTCTCAGAGGAATGAAAATTCATTCATTCAACAAACATGTTAAGCACCTATTAAGCTAGGTTCTAGAGGTACAAGCCAGGACCCTTCAGTCAGTTTGTGTACTATGGTAGCTTGCATGTTGCTGTGATGCTGAACACTTTGCCACTGGTATTTCAAATACCAACAGTCACTCATGCTGAGCAGGTGTCAGAGCAGCTTCTAGACTAAGATAGACTGGAAAGAAAGCCTTGACAATCTACCAATGAAAATTAGCCAATCAAAATCTTATGGGTCACATCACAACATTATCTGACTCATTTGCTTTGGGGCATCCTTAGGAGGGATCAGTATGGCATTTGGTGAAGTACAGGGTCAGCAAAATGAGGGAGACCCTAGGTGAGATCCATTGGCACAGTAGCTACAATAATAGATTCACACATATTGGTGTTTGTGAGAGTGACACAGGATAAGACAAAACTTTGTTCTATTGTACATAAGGTTGCTATGAGTCAGAGTAGCAACTCAAGAGCAGCTAAAAACAACAGAGTAACTGAAGTACAAGCAACTGTGCCTGCCTTCAAGGAGTATATAGTCTAGTAGCGATGAAGAACAAGTTCCAACTTTCCGAAACTTGTGTTGGTATCTCTTGGTGATAGCACCATTTTCTTGGGCCAGCAATGCCCACTTATCACATGTGGGATTGTCTTACTGTCCTGACTCATGGTCTACAATTTACCTGATTACATCACCATCCAGCAAAGATCTTTCCAAAGCGTCCACTACTTTAAGATAAAATCTAAACTCTAAATGGCACCCAATGCTTGTTTTTAAAATCTCTCTTCTACCTCTCTTTCATCAATATCTCCTGCTACTTCCCAAATATATACAACACACTCTAGCCACTCTGCATTAATTTCAGTTCCATGAAAGCATCATGCTTTCTCAATACCTTTATATGTGCTTCCTCATCATATGGCTGACTCTTAATTGTCCACCAGTCACCAGCTGCACGAGGAATTCTTCCAAGACCCCTGTTAGCTGGGCTCCATGATTCCTTTTTCTGGTTCCTATGGTACACAGTACTCCTTGTTACTTATCCTGTTACTACTTGGCCCTGACTCCTGGTGACCTTTTGTACCACAGAATGGTCCTGTGTCATATTACTGATGGTTCATAAGCTCAAGTGCATTGAGGTAGCCACTGTGTATTTTGAGAACCTTCCAATCTAGTGGGCTCATCTTCCGGCACTATATTAGATGATATTATTTTGTTATTCATAAGTTGTTCATTGGCTTATTTTTGGAAGTAGATTACCATCTTTTCTTCCTAGTCTGTCTTAGTCCAGAAGCTCTGCTGAAACTTCTGTACCATGGGTGAATCAGTTGGTATATGAAATATTGGTGGCTTAGTTGCTCTGTGTCAGTACCGACTCGATGGCACCTAACAACAACAACAAGCTTTCAGCATGATAGCAACAAACAAGCCACCACAGTATGACAAATTGACACACTGTTGTTGTTAAGTACTGTCAAGTTGGTTCCGACTCATACAGACCCTGTATAGGGTTTCTGAGGAACAGCTGGTGAGTTTGAACTGCTGACCTTGTGGTCCAGTGCTTATCCTACAATACCACACCAGGACTTCCCTGGTCTGATCTATAAACTTCCTTTTGGTGTCCTCAGTGGCTAGTGCAGTCCCTGTACATGCACTGTAAGTGTGGTTCAGCATATAAATGAATGAATGATGTAGAATCACTCTGGTGGTTCAAGTTTCACTAATTGATAACTAAAAAAAAAGACTCAGATGTCTGTTGACTTCGAACTTTTGAAAAGAAATCTAAATAAAAGGAATATGAAATTGATTTTTAGAATACCCACTTCTTCTGAGTTCAGAATCTCTGTTGAATCCTGGGTGATGGCGATCATAAATCAAGTGCTCACCTAAACTTATATCCCAGGTACCTGAGAAGAGGAGACCATGAATGATTCACAGTCAACATCAGGGAGTTACTTCCATTTGTTTCTTTATAGATCATCCTCACAGCACAAGGGACACACAGCATTGCCCTCCTGCATGAAGACTGGCACGGTGCAATTCATGCGACAGGGCAACAGAACAATCTGGCATGAAGGGCAGCATGTTATCCAGGGGCTATGCCAGCCCACAGAAACAGAGCTGCCTTTGAAAGACACAAAGAGCCACTGTCCTCGCCTCTTTTTTTCCTCTCTCCAAACTGAGTCCAAAACTTGCTGCGGAGATAACAAAGACTCCTCGCAGACTGAGCAGAGGGCTGCAGTCATTTCACCTGTAGGACTGCAGCCAAAACCAGCCCACAGGACACAGCCCACAAGATTAGTGGAGTCAACCAGCCTTTTCACCTGGGATGTAATCTAAAAGGAAATTAAGCTTCACTGAAAACAGAATAACCTCTTTCTCTCCACATCTGCCTGTTCTGCTTCATCCTGTTCTTACCAGTAGGGTGAATCTGTTTCTGAATACCAAGATGGCTTCTCAGTAATGCTTACCCCACATGCTAGTGCCTTCCATGAGAAAAGACATTTGATTTTCTACAAAAGCATTGTTGTTGTTGCTAAGTACCATTGAGTCGGTTCTGACTCATTGCAACCCTGTACGTATTGGGTCTCTGAGGAGCAGCTGGTGGATATGACCTGCAAACCTGAAGCTCGCAGTTCAGTGCTGATCTGACAGTGCCACACCAGGCGATCTTAGGGATCATTTAAGCAGAAACTGGGTGATCATCTGTAAGGTAAGCCCTGAATGAAAGGAGACATTGAACTGACTGGCCAGTTGATCTCTTTTTGGAATCTATGGTTAAGAAGTTGGAGAGAGGAGAGCAAAAAGTTCATTTAACAAACTTGTGATCACTTGATGGTCATCACATGAATACCCAAATACCTCAAACGTGGCTAATGTGGCCATAGATTTAAGTACAGAGATTGGAGCTTCTTAGGAGAGTACTGAGGAAAATGGCGGCTAAAGAGTAGAGCTACTTTTAACATGAAAATGTACATAACAAATAAACTAGGAACTTACTATGTGTCAGTCACATGCTAGGAACTGGAGATCTAGAGGTAAAACTCCAATTAATTTCCCATGAGTAGTGAAAACAGTCATACATCCAGTCCATTACAATGAAATGGAAGAAGTGTCATGGCAGTTTAGAGGCAACATAAAAGATTTATTGAATGAAGTGACTTGTGAAGTTAAACTTAGAATGAATACAGCAGACTTAGGTTGGGGAGGAGGACATGGGAAGGTGTTCCAAAGGCAAAGCAGTAAAGTGTAGTAGACTAGGTGAGCTGTAGGTAGCTCTTTGGCATGGTTGGTAGAGAGGACAGCAGGTGTCATGTTGGAGAAGTAGGCATGGACCAAGCCATGAAGAGCATCTCTGCAGTTGGGGATTTACTGAAAGTGAAGACAAGATATGGGTCCCAGGGTAATGGAAAATAAGACCTGCTTGTTGGCAGTGACCTGGGGAGGGAAAGAAAACCCAAAAAAGAAAAGGGACCTCAGGCTCTGGACTTCTCAATCTATTACTGATTCCTAATCCCAAGAATGCCAAGAAAGTACCTGAAAGGCCAATGTGGTTGAGGTCAACGAATGTCTCCAACTTGGTACTGTATAAACACCTGGAACGTCATCTGGGTATGTGAGTTAGAAAGCATCAAGGAGGTTCAAAATTAAATTTACTTCTAACCCAGAGATGATGTGATTTAAAAAAAAATTCTGTTCACCCCTGAATTTGTGAATTAAGATTTATGCCTTCTACATGTATCATCTAAGTACTCATAATAACTTTACAAATGAGGTATTGTTAACCATTTTTACAGAAATAAAAAATGGAGGCTACATAAAGAATGAGAAAATAAATGAAATAATCTCACTCAAACAGTTCATTTTATAATCGAGACAAGGAAGGTTTTGGAAAAGTGAAATGGATCTTTACATATAGATAACATAACCAGAGAAAAGACTGGGAATATGGATTCGTAGTTTTCTATTTTAATATTTACTGATGAAGATCAAAAACTTTGATATGGATAGCACCTAAAAGTAAAGAAAACAAAAATCCTCACCACTGGACCAGTAAATACATAATAAATAGAGAAAAGATTGAATGTCAAAGACTTCATTTTGCTTAGATTCACCATCAACACTCATGGAAGTAGCAGTCAAGAAATCAAACAACATATCACATTAGGTAAAGCTACTGCACAAGACCTCTTTAAAGTATTGAGAACAAAGATGTCAGTTTGAGGACTAAAGTGTGCCTGATACAGCCATGGTATTTTCCATAGCCTCATATGCATGTGAAAATTAGACAATGAATAAAGGTGACCTAGAAGAATTGATGCATTTGCGTTATGGTGTTGGAGAAGACTATTAAAAGTACCATGGACTGCTAGAAGAACAAACAAATCTGTATTGGAAGAAGTTCAACCAGAATGCTCCCTAGAAGCCAAGATGGTCAGACTTCATCTCTCATACTTTGGACATATTATCAGGAGAGCCTAGTCCCTGGAGAAGGACATCATGCTTGGTAAAGTGGAGGGACAAAGAGGGAAACCCCCAACATGATGGACTGGCACAGTGGCAGCAACAGTGGGCTCTAGCATAGCAGCAATTGTGAGGATGGCCCAGGAACTGGCAGTGTTTTGTTCTGTTGTACATAGGGTTGCTATAGGTCAGAACTGACTCGGCAGCCCTTAACAACAACAACAATTTTTATACTATCATTATTAATCTCCTTCTTTCTAAGGCAGATACATTTAACAGACAAATTTTCTGGAGATTTTCTACTTTTAAAATAATTAATTATGGGCAAAAATGAAAATTTTGTAGGAACAAAAGTCCAGAGTCTAATAGGGCTAACCTATTCCTGAAAGTTTTCCTGTCCTAAGTTTCCCTGGGAGTTTCTGGATGGTGCAAAATGTTACCATGCTCTGTTGCTAGCCAAAAGGTTGAAGATTCTAGTCTACCTTGAAAGATAGGCCTGGCGATCTACTTTCAAAAAACCAGTTATTGAAAGCCAAATATACTATAGCTCTACTCTGACACCATGGGGTTTATATGAGTGGGGTTCAACTTGGTGACAACTGGTTTTAAGTTTCCCTGAGAAGGGCAGCAAATACAAGGGTCAATCAAAAAGTATTGTTACAAAATCCTAGAAACATTTATGAAAGGAAAAAAATCAAGATGGGATTCTGGTGTTTCTCAGCATATCCTCTATCTAGGTCAAACATTTCTGAAGGCAGTATTTTCATCTTCTCTAACCCTCCCTAAAAGAATTCTGTGCTCTTTGATTTATACGACAAAATAGCAGTTTGTACATCCTCAAGGAATTTCAAATCATGTTCCTTTTTAATGATCTTCGAGTGCTGGGACAAAAAGAAGTCTGAAGTAGCAAGAACAGGTGTAGGGTGGATGGAGTAAGGTTTCCCAATGACGTTCCAGTAGGACTTCCACTGCTACCCTTGAAGAGTGAGCAGGAAAATCAAGAAACTTCCCCTCTTTGTCGCCATGAGGGGAAATTTCCTTGGCACAACTTTCCTGGCCTTTTTCTCATCAGTGCAATTTTTAATTTTCGTAAAACTTCTTTCTAATAAGCCACTGTAATTATCTTATGCCTATAAAGAAAGTCTATTAATGTGATACCTTTGGGATCCTGAACAGTTGCCATAATCTTCCAAGTTGACCTCTCTGCCCTGAATGTAACTGGCCCTTACAGTCATTGCCTTGATGGGAACTTGCTTTCTGGTTTGCATTGCTAAATCCAAGACTTGTCCCTGGTTATGATTCATTCCATCAAATTGTCTTCATTAGCTTCAATCTTGCTTAAAAGACCGATGGAAAGATTAGTCTTTGAGCTAACTGATTTTTCACACAATGTTTTTGGCACCCATACAACTGAAAGCTTGCTGAGGCCAAGATGTTCACTTAAACTGAAACTGCTGAACCATGTGAGATCCCAACTTCAGTAGCGATTGCACCAATAGTAAGTCTCCGGCCATCTGCCACCAATTTCTGGGCTTCAGTAAGTTTCTTTATTCATTCAGGCTGATGGTCTTCCCTCTCTTGGCTCAACCTTTGAGGTCTTACTGACTTTCCTTAAAATGCTTCAGCACATTTAAAAACTGTTGCTTTATGTGGGGCAGCATTCCCATAAACTTAACTGCAGAACTTCAATGATTTGTGAAAATGTCCACTTGAGTTTTTGTTAAAAATTTTATATTAGTCCTGACATCAAAATCTTTTTTTTCCCATGAACCCCCCAATTTTTTTTAAGGCACCCTGATGAGACAAAGCAAGTTTATTACTGAGACAACTTGTCTGTAGCCATAGACACATGTTTAAATATATGTGTGTTTGAAATAAACCCATGCACCTATGAGCTGGAACCCCAGTAGCAATACTTTTTGACTTGTCAGTGTATGAGGGAAGAAGAGAGAGAACTTCATAGGATAGGCTGCTGCAGTTAGTGCAGGGAGGGAGCCCACAGCACCAGTCAGCTGAGAGAGAGTGAATGGACTATCAAGATGATCTAAAGAATCCAGCTTTTCAGTATACCTTCTCTTGATATAAGGTATACCATTTCTAAGAGCCTATTATGTACTAGGAGTCCTAGTATGGCCCTGTAGGATAAGCACTGGACTGCTAAACTGGAAACTCTATACAGGGTCACTATGAGTCAGATCCAACTCAATGGCAGTTTAACAACAAACTATGTGCCAGGAATTTGCACATGTTGTATTGGGTTCCTAGGCTTTCAAGTACAAAATAATACAAAATTAGTGACTTTAAAGAATGGAAATTTATTGTCTCACAATGTTCTACACCCTACTTGGTGAATAGTGACTGGGATCTTAAAAGTTCATGAACGGCCATCTAAAGTACAAATATTAGTCTCTCCTTGTCCAGAGGAAAAAAAAGAGGTTTGAAAACTGAAGTCTCTTGGGAACAATTAGTCCAATGCACTAAAAGATCAAGTGAATATCAGTTTCCATGACCCTGAAACCAGAAGAACTGAAGGTGCCTGGCTACCGCAATCCACTGTTCTGAAAGAGATCACATTAAAAGGTCCTGGATAGAGTAGGAGACTATGTGGACCAAAATTCAAAAAAAGACCAGGCTTACTGGTCAGACAGATACTCATAAATTCCTTTGGTCACTCTTCAGGTCTGAAATGAAATGGTTCATTTCTCAGCCAAGCAATAATTAGGTCTATAGGGGACAACAACAGTAATGAAGTACTCACACAATAGAGTGGTCAACCATTCAAGATCAAATGGGCAACATTTAACCAAGGACTAAGTTTACTAGGGTTGGGTAAGGAGGACGAATGGAAACAGGGAGCACAGGGAGGAAGTGGGATAAGTGATGTTACATGGAGGGGACTGCAATCGAGGAGATGAAACAAAAGTGTATGGTTTGTTGAAGGTAAAACTGACCACCTGCTCAGTAAGCCTTCACTCAATTCACAATGAAAAGCTTTTGTTTTGTTTTTTTTTAAGTTCATTGTGGTGGATACAACTTTTCCAAAATTCTGATTTTTGCTTGGAAGCTCAAATTTTACCATTGGAAACAAATACTGTCAGTTGCTTTCCTTGAAAACACAGGCTCATTTTGTTCATTTTCAATGTTCATTGCCAAATTCCTAAAAAATAAAAATTATTGTCTCATAGTTCTGGAGGCTAAAGTCCAGGATCAGTGATGGGTGCCAGCCGTGTTGACTACGTTTAAGGTTTTGAGAGACAACCTGTCTCATGCCTGTAAAAATGGTGTAGGAGCGGCATCTGACCTGCTCTGACTTCACAAGGTAGGAGGCAGAGAATCACCTTGATTAATTGTTATGAGGTGGAGCTCAGATGTGCCTCCATCCTCTTTCACCCATTCTGACGCTAACTGTACTCCCAAAGCATTCTACTTCTCTGCTGGGTTCTATAAACTGTTGCAATGGCCACATAGAATTCACTGATAATACTCACAATTAGGAAGTTTATTAGGGAAATTAACACATGACAATTTAAGGTCATAAATGCTCAGGATACAGTTCTTCCAGTCACAAGTGCCTCTTCTCCCCTATGCCTGCAGGCACATATATCTCTCTGGTCCTAGGACTCTCAGTCACGTGACCACTTGACCTCTGTCCTGCTTGGACAAGCATTATAAAGCTCCCGTAGAACTGCCAATAAATGCCCAAAGGGCACACCACTCTACCTTAAGCCTCAGCCTGAAGGTGCTCAGCTTTAACTCCATGGGTCAGCAAACCTAGTTCCTCTGATTAAGTGCCTGGAGGAAACCTGCTTTGCCACCAGCCCCAGGGCACTCACTCAGCTGTACTTGCTCTGTGGCCAGGAAGCTGCCATGTTGGCCTGTTGCCCTGGGTGCTTCTGTCTCTGTTGCCACTGCTTCTCTGTTCAACCATCTTGGAGTCCAAAGGACACCCCCTACTCCTAGGTCTTCTATTTTGATTGTTGTGAGATTCTCCCTTTTCCACTTCAGAGATAGTACATTTAAAACACAATGGAATGGTAAATCTGACCAATTCCCACATTAGAGTTTTATACATTCTATTGCATGGACCCATCTGGTCATTTGGTAGAAGTCACAAAGACTATGTGACTATGGCTAGAGGAGCCCCATCAAGTAACTCAATTTACTAACATGTCTTTCTCCTAGTTTCTGGTAGCTCCAAGTGTTCTTTAGCTGGCAGCTACAGCATCATATGACATCCTTTCTCCACCTCTCTCTTGGTGTATATTTTCTCTGTGTACAAAGAACCAGACATAGAAGATTAAGGCCCATTCTACTGTGGTCTGGTAGCATAGTTGTTGCAAGTTGGGCTGCTAACCTCAAGGTCAGTAGTTTGAAACTACCAGCCACTCCATGGGAGAAAGATAAGGCTTTCTGTTCCTGTAAAGATTTACAGCCTCAAAATTCATATGCAGGGTCGCTACGAGTCAGAATGGACTCCACAGCACACCACCACCTACTGTACTGTGACCTCATGTTAACTGATAATATCTTTAATGACCCTATTTTCTAACAAGGTCAAATGCACAGGTACAGAGGTTAGGATTTCAATATAGTTTTGGTGGGCAGGGTGGGGAGCACAGTCCAATCTGTAACATTTGTGTTATCTGATTGAATCATACGAGAATGCTATGAGGTGGGTATCATTTCTCCTTAATAGGAGAGGAAATTGAAGATCAAAGAGATTAAGGATCTTGCCAAAGTTATAGAACTAGAAATTGGTAGGGCTGGGAGTCAAAATCAAGTTTTTCTATTCTTGAGGCCATTTGCTTATATTTTTGTTCCCTTACCCCAAACTTGGACTCCAGTGTGACTGGATAAAGTACTGGACTGTAAGGTTAGTTTGAACCTCAAGGTAGGTGGTTCAGACTCACCAGTCACTCCTCAGAAACCCTATACACGTTGGCTATGAGTTGGAACTGATTTAACGGCACTTAACAACAACACTCCAACCTTGGGGAGCATGTTGGCTCCATATGATAAGTACCATACAGGGTCTCTGTCAAAACCGACTGGACAACCCCTAGCAACAACAATTCCCCACACATTGGTTTCTATTTCACGCCCCTGGTTGTTTTCCATCTGTAAAATGAAGCTAGAAAGGCCCTAATAACACATTCTCTGATCTTTATTTTTTTAAAAATGAGTGAGCAAACATGAAGAATGTTTTGAAGGAAAAGGTGTCATATGAAGAATTCTCATAGTAAAACAAAATGCAGAAAGAAGCTTTGCATTTGCTCAAGTTCTTCTCCTTATTGGCAACATTAAAAACCGCACTGATTCCATTACTAGTACAAGAGAGGCAGGGAGAAGGGAAAACTACACTGTACCTCCCAGAGACTGATGTAGGGAGGAAAAAAAAAAAATCCCTGGTGTGCTAATCTTGAACGTGAGGATCTGTCCCTTTGTTGTCCAGCTGCTGCAGTTGAATCCTGTGTTTGTGTTACTGACAATTGCCACGGAAGTGTTTAATTTCATTTATTTATTATTTATATCCCTCTGACTTCCAAAATAATTGCAAGGCGTGAAAGTGAAGGCTTTTAAAATTTTAATCCATTAGATTCATATCTCAACGGCTTTGTTGTGTTGTTTTGGCGGATATATCAATTTAAAACTTTACGGACCAAATACAAGCACGTCAAGAATGTTAGACGACAGCAGTTTACTTTAAAATTCAAATATTTGGATTTGACACAGTGGTCTAATGCCAAGGACATGCTGATCTGTGATTAAAGAGCTAAAACATAAAAGTTCCAGTCTTATTTTCTCCTGAATGTGTTTCAGGGATGCACTGCTGGTTCAGCCTATTTAATTTGTCTTGCTGCTTCCAAAGCCACATTTATTTAGAAACCCGTTAGGGCCTGGTCGTGGAGAAGCGCTCACTCCCAAGAGCAATGCGAGGTTAGGATCTGAGTTCCCTGCCGACTCTTTGTTCGGTCAGCAGAGGATTCTCTCGGTGGCCAGCTGAAGGCCTTTTCTTTGTGTCATGATTGACAGACATGAATTAAATATCACCCCACTGGGCTCGCTGATTGGTGAATGACTGTGCATTACAAGAATGTCTTGGGAACTAGGCAGTCCATGATAGGACAAGACCAGAAAGGCAGGGCTTTTTCCGTTAATCCTGAACTTGACAACAGCAGAGACCTTGACTGTGGGCTCTGTTTTTAAAGCTGGTTCTGTCTGTTCAGGCCCGAAAGGAATGATCCTGGAATGGTTTAAGTGAACAGATGAGGGTGAAGCCAACTGAGCTAAAAATTAGGGGTGGGGGGAGGGGAGAAAAAAGGATTGTTTTCCTTAAATGACTCATGTTTCTGGAGGCAGTCTTTTAAGGGTTGTATTCTAAAATGGGCTTGACATTGTCCCCAAGGCATTCCTTTTCCTTCTTAATTTATCAGCCTGGCAATTAGTATTCCTTACAGCAATAGTCTGCACTGCTGAGTCTACCCTATTCCCAGCATGCACTGCACAGCCTTGGGCATAAACAGGTCTGCACACACAGTCCTCTAGTTTTAAACAAGCAGAAACACTATGATAAGAAAGTACAAAGAAACAGGGGAGCAAAGAAAGGCATCCTAGGATTCTAAGTGACAAAGCAAGTATGTGACTAATAAGATGAGGAGGGAGGAAGTGGAATGCAGTGTGACAGAAATAAGCCTGTGAGCTTGTCCAAGAGCTACTGAGGGGTTTGAGAAATTATTGATTTTTAAGTAATGTCATTGGGCTGGCCCAGTTGATGACCTTGTAAAACAGAAAAGGGTAATTGTAATGAAAGCTCTCACAGTGGTCAGAGGCAGCATTATTGGTTTTGGTTTCTACTTTGTGAAGGATATTTTATGATGGGTCTAACATATATTCCAATGATGGAAGAGATCATTACAAGTTATTATTGAGTAGGCTGACTCGTGCTGCCCCATCTGTGTTAGAGTAAAACTGTACACTATAGGGGTTAAAACTATTGTATTAACTTTGCTGTTGTTGTTGTTGAGTATAGACACAGCAAAGGGGGTGCGATGGCTCCATAGAATAAGCACTGGGCTGCTAACCACAAGGTTGGCTGTTTGAACCCACCAGCCACTCCATGGGAGAAAGACAAGACTTTTTGCTCCTGTGAAGACAGACAGTCTCAAAAACCCTATCCAGGGTTGCTATGAGTCAGTATCTACTAACAGCACTTCACAACAATACATAGCAGAACACACCATTCTCAACAGTGTCTAAGTATACAAGTCATTGAGATTTATGGCACTCAAGTTGGACAACCATTCTTATTCTCCTTTTCTCTTTTCTTCCTCCCCCATTGACATAAATTCACTGCCCTCTACTCTTCCTATATCGCTTTTTTGGGTTGCTGCTATCAACTTCATTCCACACAGATAGCTCTTAGCCTCACAGTGCCCAAGGCAGACATTCTTTCCTAATTAAGCTTAATAATTGCTTGGCTTAAACAAGACTTCAGGGCAAGTTTTAGGGATTCATCTGGCCTCATTGGCTCCAGAAAGTCTGGAGTCCATGAGAATTTGAAATTATGATCTATATTTACCCCCTTTTGGTTATGATTCTTTTATAGGATCTTAGACCAAATGTTCAGTAATAGTGGTTGGGCACCATCTATTTCTTCTGGTCTCATGACAAAGGAGACTGTTGTTCATGGAGGCAATTAATCACGCATTCCACTACTTCTTCTTATTTCTGACTCTTCTTGCTCCAGGCAAATAGAGACCAATTTTTGTACTTTGGATATCTTGTTAAGTGCTGTTAAGACCCCAGACACTATGCAAAGAGGTAGAACAGAAGCACTGAACATGATATTTGCTCAATTAACTGGAATGTTCCATGAAACCATGACCACAACCACCAAACCAAGAGACCAAATCCCATGAGTTGTGTGGCTGTATATAAGCAGCCTCCATAGCTGCTTTTTTTGTTGATGTTATAAATATAGCTATCACTCAACATTTGCCAATTAAATTTTCTTCAGGTGTACAACTTATTGACATTAATATATTAATTGGCAGTGCAACCTTTATCCTTAATCAGTGTAATTTTCCATCACTGTGAATTGGAACTAAGTGCTCTATAAGCAAAAACCCTTCCCTTTCCCCTTCATCCCACCCCTAGTAACCACTTTGGTGTCTGTACATTTGTCTGTTCTTGTCTTTTTATGTAAGTGAGGTTATATAATATTTGTCCTATTGTGATGAACTTATTTCACTCAATATAATGTTTCCAGCTCCATCATATTATATCATGTATCCAAACCCACCAGGTGCTCCTTGGGAGAAAGCTGTAGTAGTCTGCTTCCATAAATATTTAGAGTCTTGGAAACCGTGGCAAAATGCTAGCCTTTTTTCAGGGCTATGGTTTTTTATTGATTTTGCTTTCTGGCTGAGTGGTGTTCCCTCGAATATATGTACCACATTTTGTTTATGCAATTATCCACTGATGGACGCTTAGGTTGTTTCCACCTTTTGGCTATTATGAACAGTGGTTCAATGAATATTGCAATATCTGTTTGCATTGTGGCTTTCAGATCTCTTTGCTATATTCTTAGCAGTAGAATTGCTGGGTCATAAGGTAGCTCTATTTTTAGTTTATTGAGGAACCACCATGGCTTTCCTACATAAGCTTTTCAGTGATGGATTTCTCAGAAGTAGAATACTAAGCCTTTCCTCTGAGGAGCCTCTGGGTCAACTTGAACCTCCACCCTGTTGGTGAGGAGTCAAGCACATTAAGCATCTGCATCACCCAGGGACTCTATGCTGCAGTTTTGTTAGATGCTGTCAAATCTGCTCTAACCTTATTTTTAAAGTGCCTTTATTACAAAAAACAAAATGTTAACTGGTTTTACATCATTCTCACAATTGAGTTTGAGCCCTACAGTGTCAATCCAATCCTCATGGAAAAGAGCAATGGAGAAGAAGTTTTTGTACAGCTTTTAATAACTACTGAGACTTGTTTTTTCATTGAATTGGGCACAGAGATTCCATCCACAAGATGAAATGAAAGAAGAAATATTTAAATGTTGGTCAGTCTTTGGGCAATGAGAAGAAAAGCATGACAAGTGCAAACGATTGATTGATTTGTCCTGGGGAGTTTTTAATAGAGCTGGAAAGATAAGGTCAATGTTAGGTCAAGGGGTCAGAGTTGAGCTCATAACCTTCAACCAGGACAACTCCTAGGCTTGATCCAGCTGAGCATATGAGAATGAATGACAAGCAGCTGAGTATGTTAGCCAGGCAGATGCATCATGGTCAGTGCTGGAAATAAGAAAAGATTGGGCATTGTTGTTGTTGTTGTTGTCAGGTGCCATCGAGTCGGAACCGACTCATAGCGACCCCATGCACAGCAGAACGAAACAATGTCCGATCCTGGGCCAACCTCACTACCGCTGCCACACCCGAGTCCATCAATGATGCCACCTGGCTGATCCATCTCATTGGGGGTCTTCCTCTTTTTCTCTGACCCTCCACCCTACCCAGCATAACATCCTTCTCCAGCGATTGTTTCCTCCGGACAATATGTCCAAAGTAGGAGAGACGAAGTTTAGCCATCCTGGCCTCCAAGGAGCACTCTGGCTGCACTTCCTCCAAAACAGATTTATTGGTTCTTTTGGCAGTCCATGGCACTTTCAGTACTCTCCTCCAACACCACAACTCAAAGGCATCAATTCTTCTACGATCCTCCTTATTCACTGTCCAGCTTTCGCATCCATATGAGGCTATTGAAAACACAATGGCCTGGGTCAGGCGCACCCTAGTCCTCAAGCTGACATCTCTACTCTTCAACACTTTAAAAAGTTCCTGTGCAGCAGATTTGCCCAGTGCAATACATCGTCTGATCTCTTGACTGCTACTTCCGCGAGTGTTGATAGTTGATCCAAGAAGAATGAAGTCCTTGACAACTTCAATCTTTTCTCCATTGATAAGAATGTTGTTTATTGGTCCAGTGGTGAGGATTTTTGTTTTCTTGACATTTAGATGTAATCCATATCGAAGGCTGTGCTCTTTAATCTTCATAAGTAAATGTTTCAAGTCCTCTTCACTCTCAGCGCTGGAAATAAGATTGGGCATAAGACTCAGGAAATTAGGGGCAAAACTGGGCAATCTGTTAAAAATTCAGGCAAAGGATTTGGACAGTAGGTACAAACTAGCAACAAAATCTGCTTGAGCCAAAAAGTTTTCTCAGTCCCTGAAGAAAGCAAGAGTGAATCTTGGCATGGCCAGGCTGGGTAGGCGGTTTGGCCATATGGCTCCACTTGGGTGTGTTGGGGGTGGTAATGAAGAAAGAAGTAGAAGATACACATTTAAGAATGTGATGCTAAGAAGCTAAATACCTTCATTCTCTAACCTATGGAAATGGCATCCTTTGGGATTAAAGTTTGGAGAGTTT
This sequence comes from Chrysochloris asiatica, assembly GCF_000296735.1. Lineage (NCBI taxonomy): Eukaryota > Metazoa > Chordata > Mammalia > Afrosoricida > Chrysochloridae > Chrysochloris > Chrysochloris asiatica. The sequence continues at coordinate 501,573 of NW_006408690.1, forward strand.
TTATGTTCTTGTAAATTTTACTCTAAGGGAGGTCCTTAGTGACTATAGAAATAGTGACAGTAATAGCAGACACCTGGGTGTTGAGCTATTAATGCAGCAACATTATCTCCATCTTCAAACTAGAAAAGTCCTACATGGGGATATGAGTAATAGCAAATATGCTGTTTTAGTAGAAAAACAGCTTGCTGAGCTTTAACATGGTACATCCCCACCTCCTACCACCGTATTTTTCCTTTCTCAAGCACACTGTGTTGCTGTTGGTGGTGTTAAGTGCTGTCAAGTTGGTTCCGACTTCTATCAACCCTGCAAAGGGAGATTATTATTTACCTGTTTCTTCAGCTTGCTCTTCATGAATCCATACAGTTAGGTCTACTGCCTTTACCATGATTTCTGTCTGAAGATGTTGCTGAAGTGAATTGAGTGGTAAGGAAAGCGATAAAATCATGTCACTGGTCACGCCACGTTGAATATCCAAGAGATGCAACTGCTTTTAGGAGCCCTGGTAGAGCAATGGTCAAACACTCAATTTATAATCAAAAGATTGGCAGTTTGACCCCATCCAGTGGCTCCTCATGAGAAAGACTTGGTCATCTGCCCACATAAAGATTGCTGTTGTTGTTAAGTGCCTATGAGTCAGTTTTGACTCATAGTGATCCTGTATAGGGTTTCTGAGGAGCAGGTAGTGAATTTGAACTACTGCCCTTGCAGTCCAAACCAACCTTGCTGTCCAGTGCTTATCCAGCAGCACTACACCAGGACTCACCCATAAAGATTACAGCCAAGAAAACTCAGGGGGGGGTGGTGCAATTCTATTCTGTCACATGAGGTCACTGTGAGTTAGACTCAACTTAACAACACACAATACAACTGCTTTAGGGGCTATAAGATTGTGGTGGAATAGTCTTCATATACAAATGTTTAAAGAAATGTAGCTCAAATTTTTCATTTTATGAATTCACAGCCTCATTTATTATCCTAACCCTATTGTGGTGCTGTGGGTTAATGTGCGTAACTGCAAGGTCAGTTTGAACTGCAAGGATAGTGGTTCAAGCTCACCAGCCACTCTTTGGAAATCCTGTGCAAGGTTGCTATGAGTCGGAATCAACTCGATGGCATTTAACAACACAATTCTTCATTACTACTATTAATATTATCATTATTAATAACATTATTAATAATATGCCTGAATGATGGTGCTTGTGAAGAAAACAACCAAGATGTTCTGAGGAGCAAGGATGGCAAGACTTTGACTCACTTGGACACATGGTCAGAAAAGACCAATTGCTAGAAAAGGGCATTTTGTTTGGTAGAGGGCCAAAGAAAATGAGGGAAACCCTCAGCAAACAGATTGATGAAATGGCCCAAACTGTAAACTTAGAGATGCGAACGATCATGAAGAGAAGACAAGATAGGCTAACATTTTGTTCTTTTGTACATAGCCAGTTTGACTTCAACTAACAATACCACATAACTCTCATACACCTGCAACTGTCATGTCAGTATCAATAAGTATTATTGAATGAATGAATAGCTCTTCTCTCTTGAAAATACTCAGCCTTCCTGGAAGAGGATATGACAGTTGAGAAGTAGGTCTAGGTCTCCAGTTACTTTGTTGGATCGGCTTTTATTGAATAAACTATGGGGCAACCTCTTGTGGACTATAAAGCATCATAAATAATTCAGATTAAACAACTCTTGTCAAAGTAAATTAATAGAATGCTTTTTTATGACACAATCACTTCAGTGTCTCCTTGTCTGCTGGCTTGTTCGCCAATCTGGAAACTCTCACATCAGGTCGTGAGATAGCCTGTCATTTGTGTGGGATACTCTCCTGGAATGAAGGGAAAAGTAGCTTCCTTCAGAGAAGAGTTTCTGCAAAAAACGCCAAATTCGCAAGCAGGCACGGAGATGCGAAATCCTTATTCCAGAGTCGAGTCAAACAAACCTCTTAATTAATTAATTAATGGACCTGCCTCAAACAGGTTTATGGGAAGATGAGCCCCCAAGTAGTGTGTGAGTCTTACCAAGAAGATTTCTTGGCTGAGGTCCTTAAAGGCAGTTCCTTTACTGGGGACCTAGTGTTTCTGTGGTTAAAAGTTTTGGTCACATTTACAGGAGCTGTGAGACAGTCTTACGTCAGAGTCCCTGTAAGTCAGCACAATACTTAGAAGAAAAGGCCAGGTTGTGGGTCAGACTAGGAAAAAAAGGGAGGTGGGAGTGACAATATATAGGGGCCCGGGCCACCACCCATCTGTGGTGGCTTTCATGTTGCTATGATGTTGGAAGCTATGCCACTGGTATTTCAAATACCAGCAGGTTCACCCATGGTGGATAGGTGTCAGTAGCGTATCCAGGCTGAGATAAACTATGGAGAAAAGCCTGACAATTTTCTTCAAAAAATTAGCTAAGGAAAACCCTGTGGATCACAAGAGAATATTGTCAGACATAGTGTCAGAAATTGAGCCCCTAGGTTGGAAGACACTATCATAGTATCAAAAATGAACTCAGACATATTAACAGTCATGAAGATGGTAGAGGACTGGGTAACATTTTGTTCCTGGTACTCAAGGTCACCAGGAGTTGGAGTCCACTCAACAGCAACTAAAAACAACAAAGAATCAGGTATAGGCTGGTTCTTAAAGTCAGTCTATCTTCAAGTCCATCTTGAAATCCAGAAAGTGATGGCTAAAACAGAACAGGGCCACATGCCAAGCACTGGATGTGAAGAGGATCCAAGAAAAGAAAGCTGAGCAAACAGGGCCCCATTCCGGGTGTGGAATCTAAGCAGCAAGACATTTATCTCCATCTCCTGAGATACTGTTTATCAGCAAGCACTTCTGCTTTCAGAGTACCATATTTTATATACAAAAGTGTGCCTTATACCTTTTTGAGAATGTGACAAGCCCCTTGCGCATTAGTTTCTTATGCTCACGATGCGTGTTATTTGTGTACATGAGTCATTTGTTGTTGTTGTTAAGTGCCATTGAGTCAGTTCCAACCCATAGTGACCCTATGTAGGTTTTCTGAGGAGCAGCTGGTGACCTTGAACCACCAACCTTGCAGTTCAAACGGCTTTGAAGTCTGGCACATTAACCCCAGTGCCACACCAGGACAGGACATGAATCATTTAGGTGGGCACATTTTATATGAAAAAATATGGTGTTCATAATTCTTCACTTAATTATTCCTCTATTTTTGGACAGCCAGGTGTACATTTATGTGCTTGCTGTCATAAACTTTGTGCTGAAAAAGAAAAAGAAAGAAAAATACTATACACATCTCTTTTGGCATTCCACAGAATTATATCTGTACTAATCTACCACTCATTACCTCTGTCTGCATTGCAAATAACTTATACATGTATCTTAACTTACCTACTAAACTGTAAACATCCTGAGGACAGGGACTATGCTTTACTTTTCTTTGAAGTCCCAGTAGCACTTAGTACAGCCTCTGAAAGCAGACCTTCTGGTCAAGCAATATTTGCCAAATGGATGAAGCTAATATTAAACATTAGAAAAACAGACCTACTTACTCATTTCCTGGAGTTCTTCAAGGAAAGCTCCATTCTCATGTCAGTTTAGATGTTATTAATAGCAGTTGAGTAACCAGAGGAAGTCATAATACCACTGTGGGTAAAGTAGGCCACATTTGGAATGTCATGTGCAATTCTAGGCCTACCATAAACAGTCTCTATCCTAGGTATTAGGGATATAGTAGAAGATGAAACATGCACGTTTGATAATCTAGAAAGAGCTCCGGGGAAAGACAAACAGAAGAATAAAGACTATGGAAGCTGTCAGGTGAGAAACAATTGGAATGAATTGACTATTTATTTCACAGGCAAGAAGACTAAAAGGAGAGACAGTAATACGTGTTTGCAAATATTTGAAAAACTCTTATAGAAAAATAAACAGACCTACTTTTTTTTGTTCCGGAGTCCTGGTGCGGCCCTGTGGGTTAATGTACCAGACTGCAAAGCCGTTTGAACTGCAAGGTCAGTAGTTCAAGCTCACCAGTTGCTCTGTGGAAACCCTATGTAGGGTCACTATGGGTCAGAACTGACTTGATGGCACTTAACAACAACTTTTGTTCCAGAAGTAGAACCAAGACCAATTGGTATAAGAACAAGGAGGTAAGATTCAATATAAGAGACGATGGTTAAATCTTTCATTTACATTTGCCAACATTGGAATAGACTGTATTCTAAGACTCTCACTGCAGAGACTTGTCAGGGAGGGGACACAGTAGAAAGGAAACATAGGAAGAATGACTTCCCAAACCCCATAGATTCTTCTTTTGACCATCATAGTTTTGGTTTTCAATCCTCTGATAGTATAAAAAGAATCATGTTCTGTTTTAGGGATGCAATAGCTTCTCTTATCTTTAAAGATATTTAACCCTATGTTCTCAGAACACTTAGTTGTTCTCATTCGGAATCTCATGGACCAAGACGCAGTTGTTCAAACAGAACATGGGAACACTGAATAGTTTAAAATTAAGAAAGGTGTGCAACAGGGTTGTATTCTTTCACCATACTTATTCAACCTGTATGCTGAGAAAATAATCCAAGAAGATGAGTTATAAGAAGAAAAACGTGGCATCAGGATTGGAGGAAGACTCATTAACAACCTATGATGTGCAGATGCTACAACCTTGCTTGCTGAAAGTGAAGAGGACTTAAAATACTTACTGATGAAGATTGAAGCCCACAGCCTTTGGTATGAATTGCATCTCAATGTAAAAGAAAACATTAAATCCTCACCACTAGACCAATAAATAACATTCTTATCAACGGAGAAAAGATTGAAGTTGTCAAGGACTTCATCATTCTTGGATCAACTATCAACACTCATGAAAGCAGCAGTCAAGAAATCAAATGATGTATTGCATTAGGCAAATCTGCTTCACAAGACCTTTTTAAAGTGTTAAAGAGCAAAGATGTCAGCTTGAGGACTAAGGTGCGCCTGACCCAAGCCATGGTATTTTCAATAGCCTCATATGCATGCGAAAGATGGACAGTGAATATAAAAGATCATAAAAGAATTGATGTATTTGAGTTATGGTGTTAGAGGAGAATATTGAAAGTGCCATGGGCTGCCAAAAGAACAAACAGATCTGTACTGGAAAAAGATTGCTGGCACGCAGAGAAGGTATTTACAAACTATTTAAAGAGCCCCCAACTACAAAGGTGAGCTCACAGTTATCAATGACAAATCTCTTGAAGAAAATTAATATCCTGAGAGATGTCATTTTGAGGATGACATCTATGGACTGCCAGAAGAATGATGGCCAAACTTTGTCTCTCATACGTTGGACATATTGTCAGGAGGGATCAGTCGCTGGAGAAGGACATAATGTTTGGCAAAGTGGAGGGTCAGAGAAAAAGAGGAAGACCTCCAACAAGATGGATTGGCAAAGTTGCAGTACCAATGGGCTCAAGCGTGGCAACAATTGTGAGGCTGGCCCAGGATTGGGCAGTGTTTCATTCTGTTGTGCATAGGGTCGCTATGAGTTGGTACCGACTTGATGGCACCTAACAACAACACCATTCTCAGAACAAACTTTTCTGCTTATTGAATTTGGTACTACTATTCGGGATATTGGCATCCTAGTGTGACTCTGTAGGATAAGCACTGGATTGCTAATTGCAAGGTTGGCAGTTCAAACTCACTAGACATTCTTTGGAAACCCTATACAGGGTTGCTATGAGTCAGAATTGACTCAGTGGTACTTAACAACAACAACATTCAGGATATTATCATTGTTGTTAGGTACTACTGAGTTTATTAGACTCATGGTTGTGGTGGGGTGTGCTGTGGAGTCAACTCCATCTCATAGCAACTCTGTACAGGGTTTCCAAGGCTGTAAATCTTTACAGGAGCAGAAGGCCTCTTCCTTCTTCCACAGAATGACTGGTAGTTTTGAACTGCTGACTTTTGAGGTTAGCAGCCCAACTTCTAACCACTATGCTACTTGTTAGCCTTGTTAGTTAGAGCTCCTTGTTAGCCTCATCATGATGTCATGTACAATAAAATGATACACTGTCCAGTTCTGTGTCAGCCTCACACTTGTTGATATATTTCAGCCCATGGTTGAAGTCATCTTATTGAGGTTCTTCCTTTTTTTTTTTTCATTAACCCTCTACTTTACCAAGCATGATGTCCTCCAGGGACTGGTCCCTTTTGATACCTGTCCTAAGTATATGAGGCAAAGTCTGACCATCCTTGTTTCCACGGAATATTCTAGTTGTACTTCTTCCAAGACAGACTTGTTCATTCTTTTGGCAGTCCATAGTATAGTCAGTATTCTTTACCAATACCATAATCCAAAGGCATTAGTTTGCTAGTCTTCCTTACTCATTGTCCAGCTTTCAAATGCTTAAGAAGTGACTGAAAACACCCTGGCTTGGCTCACATGCATTTCAGTCCTCAAAGTGACATCTCTCAGGATATTAATTTTCTTCAAGAGATTTGTCATTGATAATTGTGAGCTCACCTTTGTAGTTGGGGGCTCTTTAAATAGTCTGTAAATACCTTCTCTGTGTGCCAGCAATCTTGAGCAGGGGTGGGACATACTTACTATCTGGATAAGTAATCAATCTTTGGGTGTGGGGACTCCTGTTTCCAGCCTACATGGGGCATTCTTCCAATGTTCAAATTCATTGCTCCTGCCTAAGGGTAGACACTTCTATTTGATGAAGAGAGGTCAGAGCCTGTTTTATCTGACTTCTCCTAAGGCACTTCTTTAACCAGAAACCTTCAGGTTTGTCACTGTGCTCCCATCTCCTAACTATCACCTCCAATCTTGATGTTGGAGGCTAGGAACATTCTAGAATGACCCTTGCTTTCTATAAACAGCTTTCTCTATCAATCCAATAGCACCTGCCTAGTCATATTTAGGAATACCTCCTATTTCTGACCCACCCCTCCCTATTTTCTAGTTATGTTATAAGTGGTATTCTTTTCAAATATTTAATCTCTTCTCTCTAATTCTAGGCATCTGTGCTCAGTTTAATAATCTTAATTTAATCTCCTATCCCTTCCAATTCTCAATATAGTGACTTTGCATATGCAAAAGCCATTGAGAGAGCGAGCTATGCCAGAGCATCCATATGTATTGGATACAGGCCACGTACCCAATGAAACCCACTGGCTTTCATCTGATTGGCTTTTTGACTGATTGCTGACATCAGATCACAAAATGGAAGATGATCACATTTTACATTGGATCACACCATGGAAAAGTAATCATTCCGACGTCTGTCAAACCACTGAGAATCATCACCAAGCCCAGTTGTCATATAACATCACACATAGACTGCAAATAAACTCTCCTAATTATTTCCATAAGGAGCTCTGGTAGCATAGTGGCTACGAATCAGCCTACTAACCTCAAGGTCAGCAGTTGGAAACTACCAGCTGTTCCACAGGAGAAAGATGAGGTTTTCTGCTCCTGTAAAGATTTATGGCCTTGGAAACCCTGTACAGGGTTGCTATGAGTTGGAACCTACTCCATGGCACATAACAACAACAACAATAATTACTTCCATTAGCTTTTGAATTCCTTGTTGAATTGCTATGTGACTATCCTTAAAATTAAACTGTTGGTTACCTTTTCACTTCTTTGATCCCCCCCCCATTTTTGTGCTTTCTTCTTGGTAATTAAGTAGAACTCTTTTACTGGTTAATCCCAATAGACTTGTTTTTCAGATACCTGCCTTTTACTATGTGTAGCAGTCTTGGTAAGGCTGAGCAAACACAAAAACTTGGCATCTGCCATCCAAGATGCCTGGGATGGCACATTCACATTGCCTTTTATAATTAATTTTATTTTTAATTGAAATAACTCATGAAAATCGCATTAGAATTTTAATAGCCATACCAAGCTGCTTTTAACAAAAACAGCAAATCCCTCTCCTAGTCTTCCTATTCCTAGTCTTGCTCCCCAGAGATAACATTTTTAGCTGTTTCCTATGGCATTTCCCTCCCTCATTCTAAATAATATTTATACCACTATTTTTTGTGTGGTCAAGGTTGACATCAACATTTATATTGTAGATGAGGATTTGACTTTCTTAGGCCACGGCTCTCCCAATTTCCATTCTTTTAAATTTATATAATAATTTTAGGGTAAATTAATATTCAGAGTTTACAAGAGTGTGACTGTGTGAATATTTTTCTTCATGGAGCTACTTAGAATGGTGGGAGTATGTTCTCTTTTTCAAAATTTAAAAATGTTTGTAGAGTTATTAATTGCCTGTTGAATTTTTTCTTGATTTGTATAATCGTTAACAAGCATTAAGTCTAAATACTTCAATAGCTAGTGTTGTGCCTCTCAATTCTATTTTCTACTCAGTCAAGTACCTCAGTTTTGTTGTTTTATTCAGAAGCTCTTCCCCCTGGAAACTTCCTTCCTCATGTTCCAACCTGGACTGGTAGCTTTATGTTGGGTTCTCTGGTTCCTTTTTTTTTTTTTTTAAATCTACCTTATGTTTCTAAAGAACAACAAGCAGTATTTTTCTGAGAAAAGACTTACAAAAGGTAAAATATTTGAGGATTTAAATATTGAAAGATGTATTTTACTCTACCTCAGAATTGTCAAAGGTAACTATCCATTGATTTATAGCTTCTGTTATCATTACCAAGACATTAAATTCCATTTTGATTCCTGATAGATACTTTGTCAGTGAATTACCCCCCCCCCCCATTTTTTTGAGTTCTAGGAATATCTTGGACTTTTTATTTTTGATGTTCTGAAATTTCCCAGTGATGTTTGTGGTGTGTGGTGGGGTCCTTTGTGGTAGGTACTCAACATCTCCTTTTAATCTAGAGACTTCTGATTTCCTGTAGAGTGTGGGTGGATAGGTAATTTGACTGTATGGAGAAAAGGAGAGGACATGAATGTATATAATTACTATGTAGGCAGTGTGTCAGCCAATAACCTTATTTTCTGTTTCAAATTTGATACAGCTTTCCATATTATTTTGTGCTTGTAAAACCTGAGGCTCTCTAAGTCTCTGAGTGGGGCTATAAGGAGGCGTTGACTTTCTCTTGCTTATTTCTCTTAGCAGACATTCAGGTGACTGGGTTCTCCATTCTGCATAATATCTCATTCAGCCACTTTTTTGTCTTCTGAAGAGATGTTCACACAGCACTTATTTGGTCTTGTGAACTTCTTAGTTGTTTATTCCTGACATTTTATTATTAGCATTTTACTACATTTATTCTCACCCACTGCCATTGAGTTGATGCCAATTCATAATGACTTTATGTCGGGTTTCTGAAAAGCCTCATCTTTCTCCCTTGAAGCATCAGATGGTTTTGAACCCACCAGCATTTTACATTTATTACCTTTTTACATTTTACATTTATTGCCCACATGTTAAACCAGCCATACTTAATTAGTCTAAAGAACTTTTAGATCTAGTCTTTGAAACCAGAAAAAAAAAAAAATGGCCGTCATTTGCTTTCTAAGGAGCTATTGGTGGAATGTCTCAGAATAAGACCAAGAATAGGAATATGTTGTTTCTCTAAAAACACTCTGTTCTTTAATGAACTCAACTGCTTGCAAATGATAAAAATAACATCAGTCATCTCTACTTTTCCTCCTGCCTGAAGTTCTGCCTATTGCTGGTTTCACCAACCCCTCCTTGATTGTTAACAACTAAAGGAGTTATTGTTTCATATACTTGGACTGACCAATGAATATGTGAGTAGGAGTCATTTTGAGTAACAACCTACAAATCTGATCTGAACACAGAGACTGTTAAGGTAGGTGGCCTTAGGAGCCACATACTACTGCATATTCAGGTCACCGGCCACTGAATTGCTGTCTTATTTTTGACATTTTCAGTAAAGGCAAGAATGAGACACTGCTGAGAGCATCTTCAGCAAAGTTTGATGAGACACTGTGAGGCCCCACAAACTGAGTTGCATCTCTGATGATGAATAAATATCCTTCCAGTTAAACATGGTGTATCTATGGTAGAGTTGTTAAGAGCCCCAAATGGAACCAAATTGCCTTGATTTGAATCCCGGCTCTACCACTTATCAGCCTTGTGACATTGAGCAAGTTATTTAACCTCTCAGACCTCAATGTCTTCATCTGTAAAATAGGGATAAAACAGTAAACTGGCTCATACGGTAATTATGGAAATAAAATTAGAATATTGCCTTTTGTATTCTAAGTACTGTATAACTAGTTGCCCTTGTTGCTGCTGTAATTGTAAATGACAGGATGTTGTGATTGTTACTTTAGTTTTCAACAAACCCATTACAGGAAAATTAAAATGGAATGGTTTGGAGTAGCAGCTGTGGTCAATGGCAAGATATGCATGGAGCCAATACTTTAGTAATCAAGCTTCAAAGGAAGATTTGCCATTTTTCATGTCTATGTTAGTTGTGGAGTCCTGGTGTGGCACTGTAGGATAAGCACTGGACTGCTAAATGCATGACCAGCAGTTCAAACTCACCAGCCACTCCTTGGAAACTCTGTGCAGGGTTCTTATGAGTCAGAACTGACTTGATGGCACTTAACAACAAGATGTTACTTGTCATCAATATTTTCGAAGTAAAGGTCCAAGTTTACCTAATAAAGTTGGACACTGTATTCCACATGTGGATGGAGTGGCTTGAGAAGCTTCTACATGATGTCTGTTGGTTTCCTCTTTCCGTCTCTTCAGGAAAGGCCCTTTCTTATCTGAGTCTTTGTCTATAAATAGTTGCAATATGTTTGGAAGGACATAACTAGAAGTGAATCCGGATGGGAAACTTTTTTGAGAAGTTGGATGCTTCACTCTGGTTGATCTACAGAATTGATTCCTTGACCAATGCTAAGAGGTCAGAGGCTGGCAGGGAAGAATGCAGAAAACATCAAACATGATCAAATTAAAAGTTGCCCTGACTCTTATTTCTCACCTTAAAGAGGATTTGTGTTATGCTAGAAAGAGCCCAGGATCTACAATCAGTCAGCTCCAAGTCCCAGTTCAACCCCTGATCCATTTCCTTACAGCTTTATAAGCTTTAGCTTCTTCATTTGTACAAGGAGTCCTTCCTGGTGTTGGTGATGTGAAGTCAATTCTGTCTAAGAGCTGCACTGAGCACTAAATGAATTTTATAGTTAGCATTTGTAAAAAGTGTTTGGCAGTCTTTCTTCACTTCCATTCAACCCTGCTGTTCCTATTATACAGAATTAGATAGGTAGGTAGGTAGGTAGGTAGGTAGGTAGGTAGGTAGGTAGGTAGGTAGATAGATAGATAGATAGATAGATAGATAGATAGATAGATAGATAGATAGATAGATAGATAGATAGATAGCTGTCCTGGAGTTGACTCCAACTTCCTTATTTACAACAGAAGGAAACCTTGCCAAGCCCAGTGCCATCCTCGTGATATCTGGCATGTTTGGGTCCATCACTGGAGAGAAGACCAGGGTCTTTCTCATCTTTATTGGCCCCATACTTCAGCAAAAATAATGTCCTCCTCTAGAAACTGCTCTCTCCCGAGGAAGTGTCTAAAAAGCATTGATTAGGACAATATTCTGTTGTAATCTATCAGGTTTTCACTGACTAATTTTTGCAAGTAGATCCAGGGTCTTTCTTCCTTGTCTATCTCAGTCTTGAAGTTCTACTGAAACTTGTGCACCCAAATTGACCTTCCTAGTATTTGAAATATAAGTGACATAGTTTCTCCATCACATCAACACACAAGCCACCACAGTAAGACAAACTGACAGATGCTGGTGGTCTCCACATGATTACTAGTTCACAAATCCATCTCCCAGGCTCCAATAACAATACAGTATCTGTTCTAGACAACACCAGGATGTAAGGTTCCTATTGAGATTATACTGAAAGACATTCACTTACAGGATCTGCAGAAATCCAATTTTTCAGGGCTATTCTAAATTCTATTATCTAGGATAATGGCTTGTTTCTTTCAGGAATTGAATTATGTTTATCTAATCAAATTAACAGTATTTGTTAAACTCTGTCCTGTGTTCTATGTACTGCAGAGGATATAAAGGAAGAAGAAATTATATTTACTTCCAAAGAGTTAATGATTTTGTGGAAGAAACCAAGAAACTAGATGAGTAATATAAAATACACTTTAAAAGCAAGGGTGGTAAGACTTTATCTTAGATGCTTTGGACATACTATCAGGAGGGACTAGTCTGTCCTGAAGGACATCATGCTTGGTAAAGTAGAAAGTCAGCAATAAAGAGGAAGACCTTCAATGAGATGGACTGAGAAATGGCTACAGCAATGGACTCAAACATAGAATTGTGAGGATAGCACAGAACCAGGCATGTTTCGTTGCACTGTACTTAAGCTTCCTGTGACTTGGAACTGACTTGATGGCACCCGACGACAACAACAAACCAAGTAATGGAGTATGAAACAAAGTCTGCACAACTTGTTGAGCTTCGGCTCCCTTACTGGCCGACCCTATGTTATAGTAGTTTAATGTGCAATGGAGAAATCGTCACTTTGTCCAGAGCTAATTGAGACTTACCAACCAGTTGTCGTCAAATTGTTTCTGATCATGGGAACCCCATATGTGCCAGAGTAGAGCTTCGCTCTATCAGGTTCTTATGGCTGTAAGCTTTAAGACGTTTCTTCTGAGGTACCTCTGGGCGAAGTTAAACCTTCAACCTGTCAGTTTGCAGCCCAGTGCACTAACTGTTCACACCACCCAGGACTCCAACTGGGGACTACAGAGTTACATGCCAATGTGAAATGGGACCTGGGGGATTCTGGGAGTGTGTCCACATACAGACTTTAGGAGCCAAAATGCTGTTCCGCACAGGGTTGTTTTCTCAGTTTCTTGGGAACAGACCAAATGGAGAATGCTAGTGGATACAGCAAGTTCTTTTTAGAATATGTTCTGTGCCAGGCTCATCTGTCTACCTATTTTTAATTTTGGATGATTTGTTAGAATTGGGGCCTCATTTTTATGGCATAGAGTCTTTTCTAGAGGACAGAGTCTCTTCCTGTCTCCCATTCTCCATTTTGCTCACAGAGAAAAGAGAAATCTGTGCTTCAGGCATCAGTAAAATACTTGGCACATCTATATTACCTTTCATTCATAGAACTTCAAACCTTCTGGAACAGTGAAATTAGCTACTAGTGCCTTACTCAATTAAGGTTATGGTTATTGGAAGCCAACATTTCCTAGGCAGGAACCAGAGGTTGTTTATTAACAAATGCTTCTTTTCCCACTTCTTGTATAGGAATTGAAAGGTAGACGTTGCCATGTTTGTGCTTTGCATGACTGCTTCTAATCTTTGTCTTGATTGAGCTACAGTAATACAATCTTTGTTGTTGTTAGCTGCCTTCAAGTTGGCTCCCAACTCACGGGGACCACATTCATAACGGGACTGGACTGTCATGATCCGCAGTGTTTTCACTGATTGATTTTCTTAAGTAGATCACCAGATCTTTCTTACTACTCCATCTTAGTCTGGAAGCTTTGCTGTACTCAGTTCAGATCATAGCAACACACAAGCCTCCACCAATTGACAGGTGGCCGCTGTGCATGAGGTGCACTGGCTGGGAACTGAACACAAATCTTCTACATGGCGGTGGTGGTGTGCCGTGGAGTCAGTTCTGACTCTTAGCGACCCTGTACAGGGTTTCCGGGGCTGTAAACATATACGGGAGTAGAAAGCCTCATCTTTCTCCCACAGACCAGCTGGTAGTTTCAAACTGCTGACCTTGAGGTTCACAGCCCGATTCGTAACCACTACACTGCCAGAGTTCCTTGGATCTTCTGCATAGAAATGGAACATTTAACCATGAAACCACTGGTCAACCCTCCACAGTAATCACATTTCCCCTTAATTTGATTGAATGACTTTCCATATTGGACAATTTTCAGCTTATGTTCTGCCTAGTGAGTAAGGACAGATCCATATACACTTTGGGTTAAATTTAGATGACATCTGGCACAGTTATTCTCAAGATCTTCTGTTTTCCAGCTGCTGCTTGTTTCTTAATGATTGGCTGAGCTGTTGGAAGTTTCAGAGAGTTTGTTACAGGGCCTCAGTTTTGCCCAGGCCACAAAGGTCTGGGGCAAAAGCAGGGTCACACTGGCTGAAAAACAATACTGCCTTGGTTCCAGCTTTCATCTGCTATTGCTGTACCTCCAGGACCTTTGAAAGTCGGTACAAAATCTTCTGAAGAGTGCCCAGCTGGAGTTTGACATGGATTTTCACATCAGCTTTTTCAGTGCCGGTCAATTTTCAGCTCTCCCTTGCTGACTTCTTTGGGAGATATCACCCTGAAGGTGCCAGAAGCCCCTTTTCTCTGTTGAAGCACTGATACTTGGGTGAGAAGGTAGGGGTCTAGGTTGCTCTCTCCAGTTGCTGCCAGCTGCTACTGAAACCACTGGTAACTCTCTGAAGGATGGCTGCTTCAGTATGCCATGACATACTGGCACAGGATGTGATACATGACAGAGTCGGTGTCACTGCCCAGCCTGGCTGCTGGTCTGGATAGATGCTGCCACCTCATGTAGGGCAACCCTACCAGTGCAGTTACTGTGTTGGGGCTACTAAGGCTGCTGGGATAGTGTGCTTCTTCCTGAGATTCCATGAAGTCATACAATGCCCTTGTAGAAATAACCTTACAGAGGCAGAGGTAAACCTTTGCTTGTTGTTGTTAAGTGCTGTCGAGTCAGTTCCAACCCATAGTGACCCTTTATAGGGTTTCTGAGGAGTAGCTGCTGAACTGGAACCACAAAGTTGGTTCAAACCGACTTTGTAGTCTGGCGCATTAACCCACAGTGCCACACCAGGACTCCAAACCTTTACTAATATTTTCAAAACAATGTACTCTATGTCATAGTCCCAGAAACTCACGGAATGTTTTCCGTGAGTTTCCATTTACCCTTGTCTCCCTCCTGACCCCCATCAAAACTCTGACACTTACTCACTGGGGATGAAGTAGAGGAAACAGCTACATGCCAGACACTAGGCTGCACGTTCTGCTCACACTTAGCATTATAAGAAGGGGCTTCAAAAAGTTTGTGGACAAATTCCATTATCTTTTAATTCCCATTTTCCATGACCTTTTTGAAGCGCCCTCATACTGAAGCTGGCTTACTGAATGTTTTTCCTAGGTGCTTCAGTCCCTCAAACCATGAATCTCTCTCCAACCTTCCTTCTGAATTCCAGCCATAAACAGTCTCTAGACCTATTATGTTGCAGAGATGTGTGCTAGTGTGATTAATAACTTTCAAGAATGAAAAGAAACCTCATTAGGATAAAATTCTATGAAAAAGTAGAATGGGTATATATGTACAAGGAAAAAAACTAGAACATTTCCAAATTATGAATGAATCTTTTTTCATGGAGTTTAAAAAAATGGATAAAAGTGAGCATCCAATTGTCTTGAGATTTAGATATTTCAGACATTTAAAAGATAAATACATTTTTAGTTTAAAATACTAACACTTACAATATGCTGGAAATTACATCCTTTGCAATTATTGTCATTGTTGTGAAGTGCTGGCTAGTTGATATCAGCTCATAGCGATGCTATGGAACAGAGTAGAACTGCTCCAAAGGGTTTTCTAGGCCACTGTCCTAGTGTGGCACTGAAGGATAAGCAAGATTGGTTTGAACTGCAAGGTCGGCAGTTCAAACCCACCAGCTGCTTCTCAGAAACCCTGTACAAGGTCACTATGAGTCAGAACCTAGTCAACAGCACTTAAAACAATCTTACAAGATTCAATCACCTGGTCTCTCTCCTACAGAGTGCTGGGTCTTCAGACCACCAACATTTTGGTTGCAGTCATTAAAACTTATTTAAACTTCTGTTAAAAGATTTTGGATGCCATCTTTAAAATATGTGAGAAAGTGTGTTGGTTTTCAAAATTCTTTTTTGGTGGGGGTTCTGTGAGTTAAAGTGTTCGAGACCTTCTAGTTGAGAATGGATTGCAAATGTGCTCTGAACAACTGACTGATTCTATTAATTTTATTTCATGTATAGTCTATTCATATAGATACTCTACATCATATTCTTATTTGAATTTGTTTTTCACTGGAAAACAATTTTGTTAGAAAAGTAGGCTCATCTAGCTTACCTACATCTCTGAACATGTAGCTAAAGTCACTTCTCTCTGGATCTCTTACTATCAATCACCAGAGTCCTGGTGTGGTGCTGGTAACACTGGACTGCTAGCCACAAGGTCGACAGTTCAAAACAACCATCCACTCCTTGGAAACTCTATACAGGGTCCCTGGGAGTTAGAACTGATTCCTTAGCATTTGACAACAAACAGAAAGATCAAGGAACACCCTGCAGGGACCCACCTTAACACCTTTGTTTTAAAACCTAATCTCCTTTCATTCTCCTCCTCCATGACCACCTTCTGTATTTTAGTGTTCAAGACAGAAAAAAAAATACGTGTCAAAGCCCTAGATTGCTTGGCAAAGAGGATGGGGGTGGGGTGGGGGAGGAAACATAATTAGTGAGTAATCCTTAGCCAGCTATGTGCTGTTATTTTTGTTGCCACTCCAAGCTTCAAATATCAGTTGGGAGGGAAGAGTTGAGAATAAATTGGCAACCTAATTTATTCTCAATGGGGGGGGGGGGGAGGAACTTTTCCTGATTGGGGAAGCAGGGAAGAATAACTGTCTCAGGAAAACATGGCTTCCAAAGACGCACGTTCACTGACCATCTTTGTACTTTTCTCCATTCAATACAGACAGAAAGACATCCAGGGGCTACAAATGGAAAGAAGTGACCACTGCAGCTGTCTTGTGGGCAGAGGGATAGTGGTTTCCTTAAACAAAGACAGTTCAGGGAATTTTGATCCCTGGGTTTAGCATCCAAGATTACATTTTTTTTTGTTAGGAAAATTAGAGTCAGCAGAAGGTCCAGTTAGGGCAACAGAAGGAAAACATTGTAAGGATTTTGAATGCCAAAGCTGCTGCCCAAGAACTAAGTGTCACCCCTAGAAGTCTTCAGAGTCTGGTAACAAATACCAGAGTCAAATATAATAGTGAAATCAGTGGGATCTTAGCTAGTAAGGAATTGAATTTATATTTACCTTGTTGTTGTTGGGTGCTATTTCTACTCATAGTAGTACTATGTCACAGAGCAAAATTGGCCCATAGGCTATAATTTTTATGGGAGAGCAGGTCACCAGCTCTTTCTCCAAAAGGGCTGCTGGGTGGATTTGAACTTCCAACATTTTGGCTAACAGTCACGCACTAACTGTTGCACCAACAGGATTCCTTAGAATATGTACTGTGCTTAAAGCCATGTTCTAAAGTGTGTTGTTGTTGTTATGTGCTGTGGAGTCAGTTCAGACTCATAGCGACCCTGTACAGGATTTCTGATGCTGTAAATCTTTACGGGAGCAGAAAGCTTCATCTTTTTACAGTGGAACAGCTGGTAGTTTCAAATTGCTTACCCTGAGGTTAGCAGCCCAATTTGTAACCACTATGCGATCAGAGCTCCTTGTACTAGAGTGTATCTATGTAAAAATTTGTCTGCGAACATTGACAAATCATGTTTGTTTGAGATTTATACTGATAAATATGTAGACAAATTTTTTGGAGTGTATTTACATATGTGTGTTGCTGTAGGATAAGCACGGGACTGTAAGATTGGTTTGAACTGCAAGGTCAGTGGTTCAAATCTACCAGCTGCTCCTTGGAAATCTTACACAGACTCAATAGTACTTAACAACATAAATACCTTACTTTACCAGTTGTGGTAAGGAGCTCTGGTAGCGAAGTGGTTACAAGTTGGGCTACTAACTTTACAGCCTTGGAACCCCTATACAGGCTCGCTATGAGTCAAAACAACTCCATGGCACATAACCACCACCACCATCACCAGTTGTGGTAGACGCGATATCTGACTCATGGCAGCCCCATCTGTGTCAGAGTAAAATTGTGTCCCATTGGGTTTTCAATGACTAATTTTTTATAAGTAGATTGTCAGACTTTTTTTCTGAAGCACCTTTGGGTGATCTTGAACTTCCAACCTGAATTTCAGTAAGCAGCTGAGTGTGTAAACTGTTGACACTACCCAGGGACTCCACATATGGAGCCACATATATGTTTTATTGGGAATGGATGATTTGTGAGTCCTCATACCAACCATTCTGTTAATTAGCTCTGCATTCCTGTGAAAAGCCTGGATGGTTGGTTTACTTTATACAACCAAATCTTAAAATATAATTTGCCTAGCTGACAACAACCAAACCTGTCAGCCTTATATTTAGGAGGAAATCAGCATTATTTGCTGCCATTGCCAGCCTAAACCTCAAGGTGAAAGCAAAGATGCCATTACATCTAAACATCCAAAGGTGGTAGCTGCAGTTGCTGACCCTGAAAATTAAAATTTTGTTTTAGAGACCACTGCCTCACTGACATTCATGCCTAGCCTTGTTGTTGTGAAGCTCTGTCAAGTTGGTTCTGACTCATTGTGACCCCGTACAGAGTTTCTGAGGAGCAGCCAGTGGGTTCAAATCTCCAGTCTTGTGATTAGCAGGCCAGTGATATCCACAAACAGCACACCAGGCTTCCCATGTCTAGCCTCAGAGAGAATATTTCACATTCCAATCACTTCAGTCTGTGTCTGGTAAGTGGGACAAATGAAACCTGAAAGGATGGACAATTTATATCACAGGTGAGTCTTATGGCTAAAATGGTGTCAAAGCCCAGGTTAGACATCACCTGGCCTTTGTTTACAAGGCCCACCCCTCTGCCAGCTATATAGTTATTAAATGTAGCCTCCTTCAGGAAAAGTCACATCCCAGCTGTGGTCAGAGAGTTGTGTATGGAGCTTCCATGCAGAGACTAGAAATTGTTACCCAAAAAGTCCCACCTCTGAGCAACCCAGAGGTGCATACATCAAAGCCAGATACTATTTGCTTGCTTTTTTTGGCCAAGTGGGAGGAATGTTGGAGAGCCCAGGACATTCCCAGAGAAAAGTAAGGCCCTGTCTTGGTATGTTGTTCACAATTCCATTCTGAGTGAATTCCGCTGCAGATCAACTGGCTCAGACACAAGTGTTCACAGCTGCATGTAGGATGTTGCAGGGGACATAATGGCTGCTGTGTGTGCTGAAGTACAAACAGTCCCACACAGGCCCGGGCCAGAGAAACAATGGGGCAACAAACAGCCCTTCAGTACAATGCATTCATTTCCTGTAATAACATTGAGCTAAATGAGGCCCAGTAGGCCAGCTCCACCTGACCCAGAGTCATTCTGCTGAATGAAATCATTTTGGAGGCCCACTGTTCATTAAGAATGAAAGACACACACATATAAGAGAAATGCAACTTCTGGATGTTTTATTTTGTTCTTCCTACAGAGTAAAATATAATTAAAACTATATTCTTTTATGTCCAGATAAAATAGTGTGGTAAAAATACTGTAGAGGTGTTAGAAACAATTTCAATTTTAAGTCTTTCTAACACTAAATGCTTGTGACTCACTGACACGGCTAAAAATACTGGCACCGCAGATTTCTCTGCTTCCCAGAAAGTCAGCCAGCCCTGACCTGAGCTCACCCTCCCTGCCCTGTGTGAGTTTGTATCTTTGTGTGGGTAAAAACCCGATAGAGCATTGACTGAAGGTAGGTTCCTCAGTAATAATAATAGCAACAACAGTAACAACATCTACTGTGCACATCCTATGTAGCAGGCCTAGTTCTAACTGCTTTAACTCTTATGAGAACCCTGTGAGAGTACTGTTAATCAGTCCCATTTTACAGATGAGCAAACTGAGTCATAGAGAGATTAACAACATGCCCACAGTCATAACTCATCTTTTCAAAATCCACTTTGCTGGACCACATTCCACCTGGACAAGTAATTGCCTCCCTTCATTCATGTGATGAAATGCCACCGATGACTATTTCACAGACAGGCATCTATTGAGGAGACATTGAGAGGGTTCCTAAAGCAGGATGTATTTTGGGTAGACACAATAGAAGCATGAGAAATAAGCCTTTGAGGGTTCATTCAGGGGATCCTGTGTTCTTTTGATTATAGGTCAAAGAAAAGAATGCATTTGGAGTTCCAGTCCTAACTCGACTCCTCACCTCCAGGGCTGACAGCTGAGCACACAAGGGGTCTATCCACTGGTGTGCTCCCAAAGCCTTGCCCTGTGCACTGAGGAACTTGCTGACTCCACTGACTGGGTTGTTGGTGTAGCAAGAACATCTCCTGAGCATCAAATGTGCCTCCAGACTTTGTCCAGGAGACCGTCACTATCTCAGGGGGTCAATGGTGGCAGTAGACAGGGAAAGGGAAGGCTGGAGGAAACAGTACCAAAAAGAAATCTATACACTGAGCTTTGAAGTAGGAGATGAACCAGCTAATTCCTCACCTTGTAATGGAGAGGCCAAGGGGCAGAAGTGAAGCGTCTTAGAGAGTAACACTAAGGTGGTTTAAGACAGGATTGAAACTGAGTTTGGTTTCCTTTACTTGTATAAAAATCAGGCCCATTGTTGAGTATATACTGAAAAGGTAACCAAAAAAATCATTTGGCATTGAGTCAGTTCCAACTTATGGCAACCTCATGTGTATCAGAGGATACCTGTGCTCCATGAGGTGTTCAATGGCTGATTTTTGGAGGTAGATCTCCAGGCCACTCTTCTGAGGATCCTACAACTAGACTTGAATTTCCAAGTTTTGAATCAGCAGCCAAGCCATTTGCAAATAGGGTTCTACTGTAAACTGAAGACTATATAAGCAGGATAGCAATAGCAAGGAAACTGAAGATATGATTCCACCATTCAACTAAAACCAAACCCAACCTATTGCTGTTGAATCAATGTGACCCTGAAGGGCAGAGCAAAACTGTCTCATAGGGTTTCCAGGGCTGTAAATCTTTATGGAAGCATATGGCCACGTCTTTCTATAGCACAATGGCTGGTGGGTTCAAATCTTTTGGTTAGCAGCCAAGTGTTTAACCACTGTGTTACAAGGGGCTCCCTTCCTCCCATCCAGAGACTTATCATTTCTCTGGGGATTCACATAATACCTAAAGGCAGGCAATGGTGGATATCATCCAGCCACTTACCTAATAAATTCTGCACACCCACAGTATGAAAGAACTGAGGGTGGGTGATCTGCACGAGATAATCAGGTTAGGAAGGCATTAACCCAGGAAGGGTCACTAGAAGTATACTCTGTGCTATGTTGAGGTAGAACAGAGGAGCGTGAATTGGTAGAGAAAGAGGAAAAGCTAGCGCAAAACAACAAAGTAACAATGAGCAGGAGCCAGGAACAGAGAGCAAGCAGGTTTATGTAGCTGGCAGGCAGAGTGGATCAACAAGTAATGAGAAATGATGTCATGAAGAGAAACCAACCTGAAAAACATTCCTGTCATACCTGGAGGCAGCAAGCTGTCTAAAATACAAGACCCTGAAGAATCTTCCCTGGTTTGATAGTTAAGAAACAAAACAGGTGTAGGTGAAACAATTAAATGACACGTGTTTTTCCCAGCATACCACATCAGTGATGATAATGCTGTTAACTGAGCTATGGAGTCCTTCGGTGGTGCAAACTGTTAATGTGCTCAGATGCTAGTGGGAAGGTTGGAGCTTCAAATCCATCCATAAGCACCTCAGAAGAAAGGCCTCGTACTTAATCTACTTCTAAAAAATCAACTTAAAACCCTATGGAGAACAGTTCTACTTTGACACACATAGGAGATCACTGTGAGTCAAAGTTGACTCCATGGCAACTGGTATGACCAGCCAAAAATGGTGATGGATACAATAAGTAGGAAATTGGCAAACAAGAAAATAAATATGGAGGCAGGGGAAGACACTGGGAGGAGAGTAAGAGTTCAAGGTGACAGATGAAATACACAATCCTGTAATAACAGTGAGTCCTGGTATGGCGCTGTGGGTTAATGCGCCAGACTGCAAAGCTGTTTGAACTGCAAGGTGGGTGGTTCAAGCTCACCAGCCACTCCTCAGAAACCCTATACAGGGTCGCTATGGTCAGAACCAACTCGATGGCACTTCACAACAACAACAAGTAACTGCATGGCTAGATTTGCAGGTTGAATGAGAATGGGAGGGAGAGTAGAAGGATATTCACAAATACATAGGGTTTGAAAAGGAATATTTGTGTGTGTGTACTTACCTGTGCTGCAAATGTGTTCATGAATGTGGTAGAGCATACAAGGACCAATGAACTTCTTATAGACATAAACCAACACGTTGAGGGAATGAGTTGCTGAGTCTAGGCGCTCAGGACCACAGTCTCAAGGAACACCAAGATCAATTGTCCTAACAAAGTCCACAAAGACTATGTTCTACATCCTACTTTGGTGAGTAAAGACTGGGGTCTTAAAAGCTTGTGAACAGCCATTTAAAGTAAAACAAACTATTGATTGCTCTCTGTCTAGAGGAAAAAAGAGTGATGCAAATCAAAGACACGGGGAAACAATTAATCCAATAAACTAGTGGACCACATGAACATCAGTCTCCATGATTCTGAGACTGGAAGATTTAGATGGTGCCCAGCTACCACTACCAACTTCTCAGAAAGGGATTACATTAGAAGGTCCTAGACACAGTAGAAGAAAGATGTAGAACAAAACTATAAAAAAAAGACCACACTTACTGGTCAGATAGACAATGGTACAAACATTTGTACCAAGAACTGTTTAATCCTCAGACTTATGCCTCTTCGTCACCCTCAGGTCCGGAAACGAGGCTCAGTTGTCAGCTAAACAATAAACAGAACTATCATGGGAACAAGAGCGTTCAGGAGGCACTTACACCTTAGAAGAATCAATCATTTAAGATCAAAAGGGCAGCATTTACTCAAGGATCAAGTTCATAAAGGTTAGGAAAGGAGAAATGGAAACAAGAATCATAGGGAGAAGTGGGAGAAATGACATTATATTGTAGGGAATGCAATCAAATGAGACAATATTTCTATGAAGTGTTGACTGGAAAACTGATCTGCTCTGTAAACCTTCACCCAACTCACAATAAAAAGTTAAAACAAAAACAAAAACTGATAATGGAGATTCCTATATGTTAGGCATAATGTTGGGTACCAGGGATGCACTGAGCAAGATAAACTCAGCCCATGTCCTGGATGTGTATTTTTTTATAGATAAATTTTGTCAGTAGCAGTGCCAGCAAAAAAAATCAATACCCTTTTTGTCAGTGAACATAGTACTACAGGATAAGTACTGGACTGCTAACCACAAGTTGGTGGTTCAAACCCACCAGCTGATCCTTTGAAATCTTATACAGGGTTGTTATGAATCAGAACGGACTCAGTGGCACTTAAAAACAACAACAGCAATTTTTACAAACAAAAAGTAATCAATATGTTTCATGAATGTTTAAAAGAGTGAAGAGAGTCACTGGTCTTATTCTGCCACATCATGACCTGAGGAGAGAAATGGAATCCATTTAATACTCTTCTTTTGTGAGTCTTGTATATTTATCTCCAGTATTTGTGTATTGTGTATGTCCAGAGGCCAGTACATCATTACTACTGCCTTCCTGCACTCTTACCTACCTCTTTTGAGTGAACTCTGTCATTTAGAGTGTAATGTTCTTTTTGTAAGATGACATCATCAGGCACATCGTAGCTAGAGCTCACTTGGAGAAGTCACAAAAAAAGCACTCCTGAGAGAAAGAAGCTGATAGTCTTCCATGAGGAAAACTTGATTGTTTCTTATTTTCTCACTACCCTTTTCATCAGTTATGGACTAGGCATTCTCTTCAAGCTCTAAACTAGAGCCAACAGGAAGGACCTAAAGGATCTGGAAAGAGGCTGAGTTTTCAAAAGGAAGGTATCTTGTGTTTGTTGAAGAGAACAGACCCCCTGTAGGTAAGCTGCTGATGGTGGAAGAAGAGAACATATCTAAGTTAAAATAGGCCAGTCTATTTATTATAAACTTGAAAAAGTGCTTGGGGGTAGCATCTGACCTCCTCTGACTTCACAAGGTGGGAGGAAGAAAATTCAACTTAACATCAGCCCAAGGCCAATTCCTATGAGGCTGAGGTCAGAAATGTCTCCCTCCAGTCTCCTACCATCTCTATCAAATCTGACACCAACCTTCCCTCCCACAAAACTCTCGACTCAAGGGTCAATCATTCATTGCAATAGCCACACAGAGCTCAGTTAATACGCACCATGATGGGGTTTAAGGAGGGGAGTTAGTAGATTACAGTTAAGGACCAGAAATGCTCAGGACACAGTACTTTGGTCAGGACAGCCTTCTCTCGGCCATGCTTACAGACTGGCCTCTCTCTGACCCTTGGCCCATTGACCTGGCCTATGCTATGCTTGGGCAATGTTTCAAAGTTCTTTTAATGCTGCTGATAAATGCCAAAAAGGCACTCCACTCTGCTATAAGCCTCAGCTCGAAGGTGCTTGGCTTTAGCTCCTTGGGTCAGTAAACCTAGCTCTCTCATTAAGAGCTTGGAGGCACCTCACTCTCAGAGTAGCCTCCTGCCCCAAATGACGCAGCTTTACTTGCTCTGTGGGACAGTAAGCCCGCTGCTCTGTCTCATGCTCTGATCTTGGTTCTATTGGTGCCGCTGCTCTACTCCTCTGGCGTCAACATGCAAGGTTCAACTGACTTTTCTTCCTTGATAGTGGACATCCCCCTACCTCTTCTGAGATGGCTTATTTTAAACTGGTTTGTATTTGTTAAGCACCGTTGAGTCAACTCCGACTCATAGCGACCCTGTATAGGGTTTCAGAGGAGCAGCTGGTGAGCTTGAACTGCCAATCTTGCAGTACAAACGGCTTTGCAGTCTGGCGCATTAACCCATAGCGCCACACGGTGGAAAGGCAGAATTGACCAATGAATCCCCTAGTTAAATTTCCAGGTTTTACAATCACAATAAACCTTGTTAGCAAATACTCACAACAGAATCATATCATCTTATCAGTAGTTTCTCCCACATATAGATGCTGTAACGCTGCGTGTTAATGCACTGGACTCTGCAAGGTCGATTTGAAGTACAAGATTGGCAGTTTAAGCTCACCAGCTGCTCCTCAGACACCTTATACAGGCTCACTATGAGTCAGAGTGGACAGAATTTAACAACATATATGTGTGTGTATGTTGCTGTTGTTGTTATGTGCCGTGTTGTCAGTTCTGACTCATAGCGACCCTGTACAGGGTTTCCGAGGTTGTAAATCTTTACGGGAGCAGAAAGCCTCATCTTTCTCCCACGATACAGCTGGTAGTTTCGAACTGCTGACCTTGCGGTTCACAGCCCGATTCGTAACCACTATGCTACCAGAGCTCCATATATATGAAGGTGCTTCACAATGTTCATGGAAAAATGAAACTGAAAGATAATGGAATTCTTCCACACTTTTAAACACACACACAGGCACAAACAAATCAGTTACCATTGAGTTAATTCTGAATCATAGCAACTTTGTGTGTCCGAGTAGAACTGTGTTCCATAGGGTTTTCAATGACTAAGTTTTTGGAAACTAGATTGTCAGGTTTTCTTCCAAAGTGTCTCTGAGTAAACTCTAACCAGAACACTTAACTATGTGTGCCACCAGGGTGGCTCTGAAGCAGAGAATAGTCCTTGTATACTCTGGAGCACCTTGAAGGTCTTCTTTTTCTAAAATGCATTTCTTATCATCAGAAACCAGAAGTTTAAAAATTGACCTATTTAGAATCTTGTTATATGCTTTGTCTCTGGGTCAACTAGGCTTAGCCATACCAAGGGAAGTCATGAACTTTAGGTGGCGGGAACATACTCCATGGTCTACAGTATTTCCAGCAAGAACAACACAACCAAGGGGATATAGACTGTCAAAGTCAAGGATATTGAGGCAGTGGAACAGCTGAGCCTTGCATCTGTCTCAATCCTGGTGGCAGTTTGCAGGCTCACTGTTTGGAAATGTGCTAATCTGGGAGCTCACAGTTCTGCAAATCACTACTTTCTAGGACCTGCATGAGGAATTCTGTTATGGCGTGCTCTTGATCCTAAGGTGGATTATGATAAAATGAGAGCGCCGAATCCTAACCACTAGACCACCAGGGAGATTATGACAAAATGGAAGGAGAAGAATGGTGCTTCTCCAAGTAGTGGGTTCTCCTCCAAGGGAAAAAACATTTCTAGGGCAGCTAAACAAGCCCCAGCTTAGAGGGGGCTGAAGACAGCAAGGAAGATTTGGGCCTTCTAGTCTGGGATAGCCCTGGTATAAATGTCTGTACCAAGAACTGGTCAACTGGGGCATCATGTGAGAAGGGATCTTGACAGGTTTCAGACAAGAATTAGAAGGTTCTGGGTGAGTGAGGAAGGCATGCAGTGAGACTCAGGAAAGTCAGTGGGTGACGAATCAGTTTTGGCCATTGTCAGCAGTTTGGCTTTGGTGAATTCTTTTCTCTGAGCCTCAGTTTATTCATCTGCAAGATGAGGACGACACAAAGCGGATTCTGGAGATCAACTTCTAGAGCTCAAATGTCTACCACTTTCTAGCTGTGTGACCCTGAGAACTTACTTTCAACCTTTCTAAACCTCAATTCCCTCTTGTGTAAAATGAAGGAGCACTAGATCTATGTCAAGGAGCTATAAGGATGAAATAACATATGGTAAGTATTTAAGACAATGTCTAGCACAGGGTATTCAATAAATGTTAGCAATAAATGTCATAGGATGGGAGTGAGGATTAGAGATAATGCTTGCAAAGCATTTGTACTGCCTGAATAGCTGGATGTCTAATAAACATTAGACACCATGAGACTTTGAACAACCCATTAAGTATTTTTGTATAAATGTCAATGGAGAAATATGCCTTTTCATCTTTGAATCTCTAGCACCTAACACTGGTAGATAGTAGGTATATTAGTTTCCTTTTGTTGATGTAACAAATCACCACAGATTTAGTGGAGGAAATCAACACAAATGTATTATAATTCTGGAAGTCAGAGTAAAAAATGGTTTCCAATGAGCCAAATTGAAGGTGTTGGCAGGGCTGAGTTCCTCTCTGGAGACTCTTGGGAAGAATCTATTTCTTTCCCTTTTCCAGCTTCTAGAGAATTCTGAATGTTTTTACTAGTGTCCTCTTCTCCATCTTCAAAGCCAGAAGTGTAGCATCCTAAAATCTGTTTGATTCTTACTTTTGCTCTTATCTCCTTCTCCTGTCTCTGATTCTCCTTCCTCTGTCTTATAAAAGAAACTTAGTGATTACACTGGGAGTCTCTGGTTGGCAAAATTGGTTGAACAGTCAGCAACTAAAGGTTGATGATTTGAATCCATGGAGTCCTGGTGTGGCACTGTACGATAAGCACTGGACAGCTAACTGAAAGGTCTTTGGTTCAAACCCACCAGCTCTTCCTCAGAAACTCTATACAGAGGCACCTCAGAAGAAAGCTTGAGGTCAGTCCACTTTCAAGTGGTCTTAGGCATTGAAAATCCTAGGTGTAGTTCTGTTCTGACACACATAGGGTCACTATGAGTTGGAATCAACTCTACAGCACCTAGTTTAGTTGCTGGTCCCACTTGGATAATCTAGGATAATATCTCCATCTCAGAATCCATAACTTGATGAAATAAATCTTCAAATCCCTTTTTTTCCAGGTAAGGAAACAAACTCACAGGTTCTGGGGATTCAGGCATGGACTTCTTTGTGAAGCCATCATTCTATCTATAATAGTAGGAATGAATGACTGGCATGTTGTACATCAACACTTCCTTCTCGAACCTCTGTTCACAAGTGACCTGGCCCAATTTGTCTTACGCTAAACAACTCTGTCTTGGACTTTGTATAAATTCCGAGAATATTTGTTTTCACAATGTTGTTGTTAAGTGCCATCAAGTCAGTTCAGTCTCATAGAGATCCAATACAGGGTTTCTGACGAGTGGCTGGTGAGTTTGAACTGCTGACCTTTCTGTTAGCAGTCCAGTGCTAATCTGACAGCACAACACCAAGAATCCTGATTTCACAAGACCTTTCCAAATGCTGGTAGACTTGCCTTAAAGAGAAAGGCAGTTCATGATGGTGAAAATCTTCATCTCTATGTCTTTTACTAAGTTAATCATGCTTGTTATTGTCAATGGGTTTAACTTTTTTTTTTTAAAAAATGAATTATTCATCATAGTTACAATGTTTGCCTCTCCTGTGTTTGTAGATGAGTCAGACAAAGCCTAGGTAGGACTCGCTGAAGCCTGGAACTACAGCTTAATGTGGAGGTCAGACTTACTCTGGTTCTGAGTAGGTCCTTCAGATTTACTTCTTTACCTTTAACTGGAAAACAAGAGTGGAATCAGGGAAGGCCTTAATTGATGAAGTCATAATTCAGAGTTATAATAAGATTAAAATTCTCTTTACTCTTTTATCTATTGGCATCTTTTCTTTTCTTTTTTTTTTCTAGTTTGAAGTTTGCTGTAACAACAACAAAAAACCCTTTGCCATGGAGTCAATTTCAACTCACAGTGACCCCAGAGGACAGAGTGTAACTGCTTTAGGGTTTCTGGGACTGTAAACCTTTATGGGAGAAGACAGTCTCATCTTTTTCCTGCAGTGGGTTTGAACCGCCAACCTTGCAGTTAGCAGTCCAATGCTTAGCCCACAATGTTACCAGGGATTCTGCTGTAACAAGAGTGTTTATGAGCATATGAAACAAAATTAAACATAAATCTTCACCAGTAGTTTGCCCCCTCAGCTTGGAAACGATTAATCAGTTTATTCTGGCTTCATCATTAAACACTCTTCTTTTAAAAAAGCTTTAACTATAATCGGGTCAAAGATCGTTGCCAAAATAATTTGTACTTAAGAAAATAAAAAGCCATCTGTTCAAATTGAGCAACTTTACACTTCCTTTAGCCATAGAGTGTTGATTAAGGGTTACTTGAAAAACTGAGATTTTGTACCCTCATAACAAAATCAAATATTATGTGACCATAGAAATATTCAGGAGCTATTTAAAATCTGGTGAGAGATGCAAAGGTCGAGGAGGATGCTTAGAGATGAATGACAGAAGAAGTGTCCTCATTAAGCATTTTCATATGGCCACTTATTTTGCATAGTTTATTATATTTGCATATAGTATACCATTGTGTTGAATATTATTATGAAGTGCTAAGAACTTTATGTATATAAGGGAGCTTCAAAAAGTTTGTGGAAAAATGTAGAGAAAAGCTCATGGATTTTTTCCACGGACATTTTGAAGTTCCCTGGTATTATCTCAATGAATTTCCCAACAATACTATTAATTAAGTATTCTTTCCTTTTATCTGAAGCTCAGAAAGGTTAAGTCACGTGTCTATGGGTCAGTCAGTAAATGGAAATCTGAATTCAAACGTAGGTTTGCCTAACTCCAAACACCTTTAGTATCTGTCCTCCAGCCCTCTAGTATTATATATGCTATGAGAGACAGAAGGAATAGGTCAGCTGATTTATGAGGTTCAAAGAGTACAATAATACATCAATAATAGATCAAAGGAGGCGGTGTTAGGCTCCAAATGCAGAGTGACTTCTATTAAATGTTCTATCATTTGTTTCTAAGGACTATAAATGAAACATTTACATTTTAGGGAGAAAATGCACTATCTGGAGTCACAAATGTTGTATGAGTCTGAGAAGACAATGCTTGTTTGAATAAGACCTCTAGAATGAAGTCAATGGGGTATCCCTATTAATCACCATTGTCAAGCCTGCATTTGAACAGCAGTGGGTTGTGAAGACAAGGCAGGAAACTGGGCACAGGTTGGGTATAACCAGAAGCCATGAAACTTACGACTGTGTGGAGCCGCAGTCCAGAAGTCAGGTGAACTGGCAGGAGTCTCTTTAGCCTAAGGTCTGGTGAAACTAGTCACCAACCAGGGTCTCAGACCCTGAGGGGCCAGTACCCAGCAGGCCCAGACTGGAGCCCTTGAATTTGGCTCTGAAAGCAGATTGTTTTAATGGAGGGTGGGTGTGGAAGGCAAGGGTTGGTTCTGATGACCATTAAGTGATCCCTGTGAGCAAGTTTGTACCATTCCCTCCACATGAATTTTTTGAAATAGCACACTGCAAAGATCACTGGTTTATTTATTTCCGGGAATCAAGTAATTTTTATAAACCTGTCTCATTATATATCTGGTATGGAGTTGGTGGGCATGATCATCATTTAAATAGTCTGTCTCGAGATACTTCACTGGCTAATATCTAGGATATTAAAGGGCCAGATTAAATGGCTATCTATTTTAAAGGGATGATGCCAAGTAGATATTGAAGATATATATTTTCTGAATGATTGAATGAACTTGCGCTGACACAGAAAGACCTGTACTTTTGACACGCTCCCTTGATACATCTGCATACTGTTGTTAGTTGTTGAATCCCTCTTCTACAGCCCTCTACTCTCAACGACCTCATGCACAAAGGAACAAAATGCTGTCCCATCTTGCACCATCCTCATGCTCAGGTGTGCCCCATAGGGTTTGCATTGGCTGAGTTTTGGAAGTAGATTGCCAAAGCCTACATAAACTCAAAGAAACTTGGCACAAATAGATAGTGAAATACTTAAGACTATTTGGAAAGTGAATACACCATCCTTCGCCTTCAAAAATGAAGTTTAGATTTAGGAAAAAGTTCAGGATTGAAGGTAGCAAATGGAGCAAGGATAGAAAATGCTTGATTTAAGGTCACTTCCACCTTCTTGCCTCGTATCTTCTCACAAACTCCAGTGCAGACAGCTGCTTGAGTCTGTACTTCAGCAGCAGGTGAGGAAGTGAGTCAAATGCCAGATTCTTAAATGTTACATGTGGGAGCATCTAAAACAGAGCTTTTAGTCACTTTGACTCTCTTAAAACACCCACACAACAGAAATGGTCCACAGTGCATTGGCTGAGCAAGAGCAAAGCTGAGTAACTAGAAAACATTGCTATTTGAATTACTCATATTCCTTTCTTTCCAAGCCCTCTTCTCTTTATGTAAAAATGACTCTCACATCTAATATGATGAGAATTCACACTTTTCTAGGTGAATGGGAGTTAAATGCAATGTTCAGTACCTTTTAAATAATTGCTTTCAAATCTTAATTTTGAAAATTCTCTTGCCTGAAATCTAGGAATTTCTAAAACCCAGGCAGATTTTGACTTCTATTGTTGTTGTTGTTGTTAAGTGCCATCGAGTCAATTCTGACCCATAGCGACCCTGTATAGGGCTTCTGAGGAGCAGCTGGTAAGCTTGAACAGCCGACCTTGCAGTTCAAACGGCTTTGCAGTCTGGTGCATTAACCCACAGCGCTACACCAGGATTCCATTAGGATCAGTTAATTAATGTCTCTGAAGGTAGTTGAGAAGAAATAAGTGAGTGTGTTATTTTTACAGCACTCTGAGACAACAGTAGATTTCCATTCATCTCTCATCACAACAGGACTTTTTAAAAGAAAAATAAATTCTTGAAATTAAAGCTTTTCTGAGGAAATAGTAACCATTTGAACCTACCCTAAGACTTCAAAGAATTTTCCTGTAAGCACCTCAAATGTATGTACTAGATTCTCTCAAAATCAAATTATTTTAAGACATTTTTGTTGCTTCTTGAAATCTTTGATGACAAGATTCAGTCTCTCATGAACTATTCTTGAGTAAGATTGAAAGAAGACATGAAACACTGCATCTATTTGAACCTTCCAAATGACCAAATATTTAAGTGACTCATTCATTTATTGTTGGTGTTAAGGACCTTTGAGTCAGTTCTGACTCACAGCGATCCTGTATAGGTTTTCTGAAGAGTGGCTGGCAGATTTGAACCGCCAATCTTGCAGTTAGCAGTCCAGTGCTTATCCTATAGTACCACACCAGGACTCCATTCCTTTATTAGTAAGCTAGGATAGTTCAATGAAAAGATAAAATAACTTTTTTGGACAACAACGCATCTATAATTATTACTAACATATATTGAACATCAGCATTTTTTTCCTAAAATTCAAGTCAATGCATATTTCAGTGTCTTCCTGTGTGATCACATTGTAAATTTAACTCCAGGGCATTCTTCTCAGTAAAATAGAAATGCAAACAGATGAGGTATAAGTGGCTCAAATTAATAATAAAAGAAAAAGAAAAACATTCTTTTTCTGCCTGAAGAAATGATAGTATAGAATACTTCAAAAGAATCTCATTTAAGTGAATGTAATTTCTGTATCAGACAGCAGGTCTAGTTCCCATCGCCATTTCAAAGTTTAATAAAGCAGAAACCTTAGAAAGAATGTAAGTACATGCTTTAAGAACTTTTTAATAGTGTGGCTATCATGCATAGTCTACTCTGTACGAAGGACTATGTAGAAGGAAAATTAAGAAATACATTTTGCAATATCTGATTCTCACTTTTGTTTTAGAGGTAATCAAATGGATTTTATAGTATAAAATACCCTAAAAGAGATCACATTAGAAGATTCCAGGTGGAGTAGGAGGAAATGGGAAACAAAACTCAAAATTACAAAAAAAGACTGGGCTTACTGATCAGAAAGAGACTGGAGGAACCCGAGACTACGGATCTCAAGCCACCCTTCAGGCCTGGAATGGAACTCACCCTTGTGGCCCAATTTTCAGCCAAACAGTAGATAGCGATATGGGGGGAATGACAACTCTAGTTAGGTATGTTCACCATGGAATGGTCAAAGGGCAACATTTACCTGAAGACAAAGTCCACAAGGAATGGGAAGGCGGGTGGAATGGAAACAGGAACCATAGGGAGGAAGTAAGATAACTGTTGTTACATGGACGGGATTGCAGTCATTGAGATGAAACAAAGTGTATGATTTGTTGAATGTAAAACTGATGATCTGCTCTTTAAACCTTTACTTAATTCACAATAAAAAGTAAAAAAATAACATATGTGTGTGTGTGTGTATATATACATATGTTGCTGTTTAGTGCCACTGCGTAGGTTCCAACTCATAGCAACTCTGTATAGGTTTTCCAAGGAGAAGCTGGTGCGTTTGAGCTGCCAACCTTAAGGTTAGCACTCCAGTGTGGTGCTGTAAGATAAGCACTGGGCTGCAAGGTGGGTTTGAATTGCAAGGTCGACGGTTCAAACTTACCAGCCACTACTCAGAAACTCTATATTGGTCACTATGACTCAGAACCTAACACTTAACGACACTCAACAACATATATATGTGTATACACACACACACACACACATATATATATGATCGATATTCTTTTTTCTTCTTCATTCACAATTCTACTTTCTTTTTCTTTTTTTTAAGGTTGGACTGACTGTAAATAAGTTAACAGAAGGGATTTAGGAACCAATTATTGCAAAAGTTTATTGTGCAATATCAGAATAAATTCCTGTACATGTTGATCTTTAGTTAAAAAAAAAAAAAGGATTCCAGTGTTAGACTACATGAAGAGAACTCAGAGATAAATGGAAGTCTGCCAACTGTAGAAAGATGTTGTCCAGAAAATTCACTGATTGTAAAGAACATCCTATCTCCTTATATAAGCTACCAGATGTCGTTGAATTAAAAAAAAAAAAAAAGTTTATGAGTAATAGGGTGCAACCACAGTTGAGCAAAGTTGCCCAGTTCTTTTAATGAAAGCATATTGTGGTATGTGCAATAAACAAAGTTACAAAATGAGAAAATGTAGATTCTTTACCAAATAGAAATTTGAATGTAAGTATTTAAAATAATAATTAAGCCGTAAGCCTGAAGGATAAAGAAAAATAGATCCCATTTAAGGGAACAGCGGTTAAGTATATTGTGTGATTAAAAACAAAACTGCATTAGGGTAATTATATATTCATGAGTGTTTTTGTGTACATTCCCCTCCCCAAAACCCAGAGGGAATAGAAGCAACCACTGTTGAATTATGATGCACGGAGGAGATTGTAATCATTACAATGAAACAATGAGTGTAAAACCGAAGCTTTCTCATGTAAACTATCACTCAGTTCACAATAAAACCTTAAATCGTGAAAAGAAAAAAAAAAAAAAACCTGCATTAGGGCCAGTAAATCTATAAATGTCTTTAAAGACATTTAATCTTTGATAATCATAAGGGACACTTTGTTTAGCAAGTGCGTAATGTAGAAGTTCCTTCAGCATGTGTATTTTAAACACCAGAGG
>NW_006408690.1:536776-541466 GCF_000296735.1 Chrysochloris asiatica
ACTTTGGAGCCCACTGCTGAAGTAACTGTCAATCCACTTCCCTGAGAGATTCCCTCATTTGTGTTGGTTTTCTACTTCACCAAACATAATGTCCTTTTCTAGCAACTGGTTTTACCTAATGGTATGTCCAAGGTAAGCAAGTCTAACTCTTGTCATCCTTGCTTCTAAGGAACATTCTGGTTGTATTTCTTCTAAGGCTGATTTGTTCATTCTTTTGCAGTCCACAGTATATACAGTATTTATGCCAACACCACAGTTGAGTGTATCCATATTCTTTCTGTCTTCCTTTTTTATGATCCAACTTTCTAATGCCTATGGGGTGATTTTAGAAAGAGTCAAATTAGGGCTTAGGCCATCAAGATGAAACAGCTTTATTAGCCCCAGCTTATTTAATCAACAAACATTTACCAAATGCCTATTCTACACAAGATGCTGTGCTAGGGTCTGGTGACAAAGATGAAAAGACATAAACTTTCTGTCAATCATTTATAGAGCTGTCTCCAAAGTTGGGTGCTCATATCCTAAAATGGATGCATATGATTCATGAGGGTGGAGAGAAAATATTAAACTAGTATGTATATTACTATATGTATGTATATATTGCTTATTTTAGTTTTGAAAATTATAAACAAAATCTTACTAGCATATAATATGTGGACTGACATATGAGAGGTATCACATGGCATGTACAGTACTGTGGGAAGACTGGGAATTCTATTATGTGGAAAACAGACAGTGCAATGTGTATCTCACACATAATATGTTTCTGTTAAAAGTGATTTGGGATTGTATTACTTCATTTTACTTCCTCTACTGGAGTCTGAACAAGGCCTGGGGCCAACTATGAAACAGACCATCAGTTGCTCATATGCAAGTTCAAGTTGAAGGTGAAGAAAATGAAAACAAGTCCATGAGAAGACAACAAAATACAACCTTAAGTGTTTTCCACCTGAATTTAGAGATTATTTCAAGAATAGATTTAACACATTGAACACTGATGACCAATGACCAGAGAAGTTATGGTATGACAACACAGACATCATACATGAAGAAAGAAAAAGGCATTTAACAACACAGGAAAGGAAAAAAAGACCAAAATGGATGATGTCCCAAGTGACTCTGAAATAAGAAGCTAAAGCAGATGAAAGAAATGATAAAGTAAAAGAGCTGAACAGAAGATTTCAAAGGACAGCTTGAGAAGACAAAGTAAAGTAATATAACAAAATATGCAAAGCCTGGAGTTAGAAAACCAAAAGGGCAGAACACACTCAGCATTTCTCAAGCTGAAAGAATGGAAGAAAACATTTGAGCCTCAACTTGCAATACTGAAGAATTCTATGGGGAAAATATTGAATGATGAGAAAGCATCAAAAGAGGATGGAAGAGCTATACAGAGTCAAAAAGAATTTGTCAGTGTTCAACCATTTCAAGTGGTAGCATATAATCAAGAACCAATGGTAATAAAGGGAGAATTCCAAGTTGCACTGAAGGCATTGGCAAAATTCAGGTCTCCAGAAATGGCTGAAATACCACGTGAGGTATTTCAGCAAACAGATGAAGAACTGTGGTGCTCACTCATCTGTCAAGAAATTTGGAAGACAGCTAAGTGGGAAGCAGAGTAGAAAAGATCCATATTCACTCTCATTCCAAAGGAATATTATCCAACAGAATGTGGAAACTATGAAAAAATATTATCAATATCACACACAAGTAAAATTTTGCTGGTGATAATTTAAAAGTGGTTGGATCAGTACATCCACAGAGAACTGCATATTCAAACTGGATTCAGAAAAGAAAGTGGAATGAGTGATATCATTGCTGATATCAGATGGATCTTGACTGAAAACAAAAAATACCATAAAGAAATACTTGATTATTCAAAAGCATACTACAGTGTGGATCACAGCAACCTATGGATAACATTACAAAGAATGGGAATTGCAGAATACATAAGAATGCTCATATGGAACCTGTACATAGACCAAAAGTCAGTTGTTTGAACAGAGCAAGAGGATACTGAATGGTTTGAATTTAGGAAAAGTGTGTGTCAGGGTTATATCCTTTCACAATACTGCTCAATCTGTATGCTGAGCAAATAATCCAGGAAGACAGATTATATGAAGAAGAATATGGCATCTGGATTGGGGGAAGACTCATTAAGATTTGTGATATGCAGATGACATGACTTTGTTTGCTGAAAGCAAAGATGAGTTGAAGCACTTAATAATGAAGATTACAGAATACAGCCTTCAGTATGGACCACAACATAAGACGAAAATCCTCACAACTGGACCAATAAGCAATATCATTAAAAATGAAGAGAAGACTGATGTTGTCAGAGATTTAATTTTACTTGGACCCACAATAAATACCCATAGAAACGGCAGTCAGGAAATCAAATGATAGGTTCCAGTGGGCAAATCTGCTGCAAAAGACTTATTTAAAGTATTAAAGGAACCTTGGTGTGGCACTGTGGGTTAATGCGCTGGACTGCAAGTCAGTTTGAACTGCAAGGTCAGCAGTTCAAGCTCTCCAGTCACTCCTTGGAAACCCTATACAGGGTCATTATGAGCTGGAACTGACTCACCATCACTTGACTAAGTATTAAAGAGCAAAGATATCACTTTGAAGACAAAGTTGCACCGATAAGGAAGGACAGAAGAACTGATGTTTTTAAATTATGGTATTGGCAAAGAATATTAAACATACCATGGATGACAAGTAGGACTGTCTTGAAATACAGCCAGCATGCTCCTTAGAAGTGAGGATGGTGAGAATTCATCTTATGTACTTTGGACGTATCATTAGGAAGAACCAGAGTCTGGAGAACAACATCATGCTTAGTAGAGGATAAATGAAAAAGAAGACCCTATTCGAGATGGAGTGACACAATGGCTTCAACAGTGTGAACAAACATTG
Organism: Chrysochloris asiatica; assembly: GCF_000296735.1. NCBI lineage: Eukaryota > Metazoa > Chordata > Mammalia > Afrosoricida > Chrysochloridae > Chrysochloris > Chrysochloris asiatica. The sequence continues at coordinate 539,696 of NW_006408690.1, forward strand.
GAATGATTGTGAGGATGGCTCAGGATTGGGAAGTACTGTTGTACACAGAGTGGTTATGAGTTGAAATCAACTCGACACCAACTAACAACAATAATGAATAGTGAAAACGGTTAATGCACTTGACTGCTCGTCAAAAGGTTGATTGTTTAAGTCAACCTAGAGGCTCCTGGGAAGTGAAGTATGATGATCTACTTCCAAAAAAATCAGCCATTGAACATACACTGTTGTTGTTGTTAGGTATTATTGTAAGGTTGATCTGGTTTTAACAACTTTTTAGAATTTCTGGTCGTCTAAAAATGACCTAATTTCACCATATTTGATGGACAGATGGGGTGGGTATATGATTCTTGTTTGGTAGTTTGTTTCTTTCAGAATTTTATGTATGTCATTCCATTGTGTTCTTGCTTGCACAGTTCCTGTTAGGAAATCAGAGCTTAGTCTATTAGTTCTCCTTTGTAGGTAACTTTTCGTTAGTCCTCAGTTGCACTCAGGATTCTTTACTCATCTTTGGTTTGAAATGTTTGATTATAGTATGTCTTGATGCTTTTCTTTTGGTCTATCCTGTTTGGAGTCTAACTTCTTGAATGACTATCTTCTCATTTTTCGTGATGTTAGGGAAGTTTTCTCCCAATAACTCTTGATCAATATTCTCTGTGGGGTCCTATTGTTGTTTTTGTTGTCTCTTCCTGTTTTGGAATTCCTAAGACACATAAGTTATTCCTCTTGATAGTGTTCCACATAAGTCTTAGGTGTTTGTTAGATTTTTTTCTTCTCTTTTCTAATTGTTCCTCTAGAAGATAAATATTGAGAGATTTTTCTTCAAGTTCAGTAATTCAACTTTCCATTGATTCAATCTTATTTCTTTGCCCTTTGAGTGCATTATCTATTTCTGAAGTCTCAGTGTTTTTCTAACTGCTGATTTTTTATGGTTCCCAGGTTTTTTTTTTAATTATTTAGTTTATTTGTTTCCTGATTTTTTTCCCCATAGTCTTGTTTCTTTTTCTTGATTTCACCTGTTTTTTTTGTTTGTTTGTTTGTTTGTTTTCCACCCGATCTTTCTCTCAATCCATTGATGTTTCCTAATAAACATTCTTTAAAATTCCTTATCAGGTAGTTCGTATACAATTTCTGGTGTTATATTTTCTGACTCTTGTATTTTGGTCACTTGTTTGGGGGCAGTCTGTCTAGTTTCTTTGAGTAACTTGAAATTGTTTTTCTCTGAGACATTGTGGTGTTGTATTTATATTTAGCTGATGATTATATATTGGTATATTCTCAGGTACTCACTGCCTGTCTTCTGGTGGATGTTGTAGAGACCAGAAGTATGAACACAGTTCTCTGTTCACTGTTGAGTAGCAAAGTTCAGGATGGATTTCTGTGCCTCCAGAAACAGGAGAACTATGCCTGGCACCTAGCCCCAGGCAGAGCAGAGTCTGTGGAGGAAGGGGTGCCACTGGCTGCTAGGTCTGCAAGGGCAGGGATTCCCATCTACCAAATTGCACGGGAACAAGGGAGAATTATAGCCCCTTGTCGCCAATCTCTAGCCATGTCCTGTGCTCACAGGCTGCTGTATCAATGGTGGTGGTGGTGGTTATGTGCCGTGGAGTTGGTTCCAACTCATAGCAATCCTGTACAGGGTTTCTGAGGCTGTAAATTTTTACGGGAGCAGAAAGCCTTATCTTTCTCCTGTGGAACAGCTGGTAGTTTCGAACTGTCCCCCCAATTTTGATAGCCACAGTCTAAGTTGCCTATCAACCCTGAGTACTGAGGA
>NW_006408690.1:543786-554832 GCF_000296735.1 Chrysochloris asiatica
ATATGGTGTGAGATATGGGTCTTGTTTTCTAATTGATTTTTAATATTCTATCAACCTTGCAATCTTGGAATTAATGCCATTTTGTCATAATGCATCACCCCCCTCTTTTTAACATAATATTGAATTTTATTTACTAAATTTTGTTCAAAAGTTTTTGAATCTATGTTCATAAGGAATACTGATCTGTAATTTTCTTTTTTAATAACTTTTTTTTTTTTTTTCTGGTTTTGGAATCAAGGCTGTCTTGGTTTCAAAGAATGAGCTGGGAAGTATTACCTCCTTTTCAACATTCTAGAAGAGCTTGTGCATGACTAGAATGATTTCTTTCAAATTATTTGGTAGAATTTACCAGTAAACTCCTTTGAACCTGGATTTTTTTTGGTAGGAAGATTTTTAATAACTTTTCTTATACCTAAAGATCTATTATTTATTTCCTCTTGATTGCACTATAGTATTTTAAGTATTTCAAGAAACTTGTCTATTTCATCTAAGTTATTGAATACATATGCACCTAAAATTGTTAATAATAGTTCCTTATTATTTTTTAAACTATCTGCTGCATCTCTAATAATGCTGGCTCTATCACTCACTATATGATATTAATGATTATGTCTTCTCTCTTTTTTATGCTCAATGTGGCTAAATTTTAAAAATCTGTTTTATTAATATTCTCACAGAACCAGTGTCTGGTTTCATTGATTTCCTCTATCATTTCTTTTTCATATCATTGATATCTACTGTGAAATAATCTCCTTTCTCCTACATACTGTGCAATTGATCTTCTCTTTAGTTTTTAGTTGAAGTTGAGGTTATAAATTGAAGAGATTTCTTCTTTTCTGTAGTTGATAAGTGTTATTGTTGACAGGTGCCATCAAGTCAGTTCTGACTCATAATGACTCTCTGCACAACAGAATGGAACACTGCCCTGTCCTGCACAATCCTCACAATTGTTATCCTTGAGCCCATTACTGTTACCATTTTATCAATCCATCTCACGGGGAGGGTAGTGGGTGGGGAGTTTCCTCTTTTTCGCTGACACTCTGCTTTACCAAGCATGATGTCCTTCTCCAGAGACTGGTCTCTCTTGATAATATGTCTGAAGTATGAGAAACAAAGTCTTACCACCCTTGCTTCTAAGGAGCATTTTGACTGGGCTTCTTTCAAAACAGATTTGTTTCTTCTTCTAGTAGCCCATGGTACTTTTAATACTTTTCTCCAACACCATAATTCAAATTCATTGATTCTTCTACAGTCTTCCTTATTCACTGTCCAACTTTCACCTGTATGTGAGGCGATTAAAAATACCATGACTTGAGTCAGACTCACCTTAGTCCTCAAACTGATTATCTTTGCTCTTGAACACTTTAAAGAGGTATTGTGCAGCAGATTTGCCTAATACAATATATGATTTGATTTATTGACTGCTACTTCAATGTGTGTTGACTATGGATCCAAGCAAAATGAGGTCTTTCACAACTTCAATTCTTCCCCTTCATTTATCATGATGTTGGAATCCTGGTGTGGAGCTGTGGGATAATGCACTGGACTTCAAGGTCAGTTTGAAGCACAAGGTCGGCGTTTCAAACTCACAAGTTGCTCCTTGCAAACTCTATACAGGGTCACTATGAGTCAGAACCATCTAAACAGGACAACAACATCATGATATTATTTAATGGTCCAGTTGTAAGGATTTTTGTTTTCTTTATATTAAGATGCAACCCACTCTGAAGGCTGATCGTCACCAGAAAGTTCTTCAAGTCCTCTTCACTTTGAGCAAGTCAGGTTTGTCATCTGCATATCTCAGATTGTTAATAAGTCTTCCTTCCTCGAAATACTGATTTAGTGGCATTCCATAAATTTTGTTATTTCACGTTTTCATTTTTATTCAGTTCAAAGTACTTTACCATTTCCCTTGTGTTCCCTTGTTTGATCCTTACATTATCTGTTGTTACATGTCATTGAGTTGGTTCTGACTCATAGCGACCCTATATAGGGCTTCTGAGGAGTGACTCATGAGTTTGAACTGCCAGCCTCGTGATTCAAACCAACCTTATGGCCAAGTACTTATTATAACTCTGTTATTTAGTTTGGTAGCATAGTGGTTACGAATCGGGCTGCGAACCAGAAGGTCAGCAGTTCGAAACTACCAGCTGCTCCGCGGGAGAAAGATGAGGCGATCTGCTCCCGTAAAGATTTACAGCCTCGGAAACCCTATTCAGGGTCGCTATGGGTCGGAACCGACTTGACGGCACTTAACAATAACAAAAAAAATTTAGTTTCAAAATATTGAAGATTTCCCAGAGATCTTTCTGATACTTTTTTTGTAAATGTATACTTTTGTGATCAAAGAACATATTTTGCCTAAGTTGTATCCTTTAAAATTCTTTGATCTGCATTTTATATAATTTAATATGGTCTATCTGGTATGGCACTGCAGGTTAATGAGCTGGACTGCAAGGTCAGTTTGAACTGCAAGATTGGTGTTTCAAGCTCACCAGCTGCTAGTTGAAAACCCTCTATAGGGTCGCTATGAGTTGGAACTGACTTGATGGCACTTAGCAACAACATCTTTATAAATGATCCATGTACACTTGAAAAGAATACACATTATCAATCAATTCATACCTGTAGATAATTACATTGAATGCAAATGGAAGCACTGAGGAATAGCAGTGGATCTGCTAGGCGCCTCATAGCATGGATGAACATAGAGGACATTGTACTTAGTGAAATTCAGCCCAGGGGGATGAATGTTGTGAGGTCCACTGTGGTAAAGGGTTGGAAGGGAGTTTCCTTGCTACAGGAGTCATTCTGTGGTGGTTTCCAGGTATGAGAGGGAGGGGAAGATTGTTCACTGGGTAGAGGGGGATGGGACCAGCAATGGACAGCAGGAGGGATCTTGGCACAGGAAGGGTGACGGTAGTGGAGGTCACATGGAGGGAGTTGGAGTAGGTTTGTTGTTGTTAAGTGCTGTCAAGTTGGTTCTGACCGATAGTAACCCTGTATAGGGTTTCCAAAGAGCAGCTGGTGAGCTTGAACCACTAACCTTGTGGTTCAAATGACTTTTTCCAGCACATTAGCACACAGCGCTACACCAGGACTCCTTTGGAGTGGATGGTGGTGATGGTTATGTGCCGTGGAGTCGGTTCCGACTCATAGCGACCCTGTACAGGGTTTCCGAGGCTGTAAATCTTTACAGGAGCAGAAAGCCTCATCTTTCTCCCGCGGAACAGCTGGTAGTTTCGAACTGCTGACCTTGTAGTTCATGGCCCAATTTGTAACCACTACGCTACCAGAGCTCCTTTGGAGTGGCTAGAGGTAGGTATTATTGGCTGATGGTACATGAAGGGGAATGAAATCGTTGTAGTCATGCAAAGTGTATGTTTTGTTTAGTGTGCAACTGACGATCTGTTCTATGTACCTTCACTCAATTACTACAACAGAGAATGTGTGTTATGCTGTTGTTTGATGACATATTCTATAAATGTCATCAAGTTGATCAATCCATTAATATCACAGACTGCTGTCAAGTCAATTTGGACTTACAGAGATCCTATAGGACAGAGAAGAACAGCTCTGTGGGGTAACCGAAGTTGTAACCCTTTACAGAGAGGCTGGTCAGCTTGAACCAACAACCTTGTGGCTAGTCTAATGCTTAACCCATCGAGTCACCAGGTCCCCTTAGTTGATCAACAGTGTTGTTTGAGTCTGTTATATCCTTAACTGATTGTAGTCCTACTTGTTCTGTTATTGATTGAGACAGGAATGTTGAATTAGACGATGTACTTGTGTGTTTATTTCCCTTGAAGTTCTGAGTATTTTCTTTAAGGATTTTGAATTTCTGTTACTATGTTATGCCCACTTGATGAACTAAATGTCTTATCATCATGAAATGCCTTTCTTTATCTCTGGTAATATTCTTTGCTCTGAAATCCCCTTTGATATCAGTATAATAACTAGAGCTTTCTTTTGGCACATAGCAGTGTGGTATGTTTTTTCCTACCTTTAATACATTTGACTTCATACTGCAGTGCACTTCTTATAGACAGCATGTAATTGGGTCTTGGATTATACCCAATTTGACAAGTTCTGTCTTCCAGTTGGGGGTGTTTAGACAGGGGTTGGCAAACTATAGCCCCTCCTCCCCCATCCCCCCAGGCTGGATGCTTAGTTTTGCAAGTGAAATTTCATTGGCTTCTAGCCACACCAATTCATTGACAAACTGTCTGACAGCTTTTGCATTCAATGGCAGAGCTGAATCTTTACTGCTAAGTATGTGTAGCCAGCAAACAAAATACTTATGATCTGAACCATTACAGAGAAAGTTTGCTTACTTCTGGTTTAGACCACTTCTATTTAATGTGGTAATCCACACAGGTAGTTTAAATACTGTCATCTTGCTATTTACTTAGTTGTTTCTTCTATCTCCTGTCTCCATTCTCCTGTGTGTTAAACTCGATTTGGTAAATTTTTTTATACATTTGTTTCTCTGTTGCATTCTGAATAATTTATTCAGATTTATTGTCCAGTTTTCAAATTCTGTCTTGTGCTCTGTATGTACAGTAGGCCTGTAAACTAAAGTGATGGTTACATGAGGTTACTATGAGTTGAAATTGACTTGATGGTCCCTAGAAACAACATTTGTTGGTATGAATTTTTCAGGGATGTATTTCTCACCTTTACTCCACATCATGTGTTGAAACAGGTAAATTTTCCTAATGTGAGGAGTTTTGTGACCATGTCTGCTAATTCTAACATCTGCATTGATTCTGAGTCCACTTCTGTTGATTACCTCACTATTTTCATTGGTATGTCAACTATTAGATTCCCACCTTGCATGGATCCCGGGCTTTCGGTACTCTTCCTTGTAACTCATAAGGTAATGAAAAATAAAAGTCCAGGTTCACCAAGTTTTAGAAACTTCCTATGGTATGTTTGAGTCCTTTGAGAAGTAAATGCCTGCCTCTCATTTTCTGAGCTCCCTTCACAGAGCAATTTCAAAAGCCCAGGTAACCTTTTGAACCTGAGTAAACTAGGGTGGCACCAAACACTTCAATACTAAGGAATTGATGAAAACAAATATGGGTTGACCAGCAACCCTCAAGTATTCTTTCAAGGGAGTGAGGGAAACTTTCCCTTCAAATCATTAGCACTTGTGGGTTATAATTGAACCCGATTGCTCTCTTCCACTGCGGCATCTCTCTAAGAGTTGAAATAGGCAACCCTTAACAAACCAACCGTTTCTGTTGGAATGGCAGTACATAGGAATTATCAACAGCGGTTTTGTGGTGGCTGTGATTCTTTGTCTTGGATCATCTCTTTTCGTCTCCTTCAGTTCATATGAATGAATACAGACGATGGGCCAAAGTTTTGCAGTACGCATTGCCAATCAAAGTAGCTGATCCATGCAGGGAGACATGAATTCACAAGTCAAAGGAGGTATATGCCTAAAGCATACAACTATTAGAAAAGAAAAACAATATATTGATCAACATTTACCAATGGAAGGAGAGTTATTGGGCCATGCAAACTTGAAGTTTGAAATAAGCACAATAAATTTACTTTAGGGGACAAGGGAAAATCACGGGCAACATGAATGAATAACAAGAAATCATCGAAAAAAAGTACACATGTTAAATATGAAAAACATAGTCATTATGATAAGCAACAAAATTAATGGGAATGCTAACCAGACAGATATGCTTAAAGAATAAATGAGTGAGTTGCAAGATCATAGCAGGCTTTCTCAGAGTACAGCAGGCGAAAATACAGAGTTAATCAATGACTAAAACTGAAATAGAGGTGGATCAAAGAATTTACAAAGGAGAAGAAAAGATAAAGAAAGCAGTGAAGAATTAAGAGATATACATAATAATCTAGAATAAAAAACTATGAACAATAGGAACATGATACTATCCTATAGTACTTGTCTCATTAGGGGAAAATTAATATTTGTAAGATTAAAAAAATCATAAACATGAATGAGCATGGGTTTTATGTTGTGGACAACTATCATGAGAAGAAAAATAGGAGATAGGGCTTTCAAATTAGCATAGAAAAGAAATCTATCCAAGGAAAAATCAGAGAGAAGAAAGTTTTGTGAGTTGAAAATATGCTATAAAACAGCAGAAGTCCTAAAATAAAATTTTAACTATAAATGTACCCAGTATGAAATCTATTGTTTTAAAGTTATTTATCAGCAAGCAAAGATATTGAAAATGAGTATGATGATAAGTCAAATTAATGTAGCTGTTCTTTTTTAGAGCAATAGAATACAATAACAAAAATCAATGAAATAGAACATATAAAATTGGAGAAGTATCTTAAGCCAAGTTTCCTAGAATAGGAGCCAGCAATTTTTTTCCATAGAAGGCTAGCTAGAGAGTAAATATTTGGTTTTGCAGTCTGTACACATGTCTAATACATGTTCTTTATGTATTTTTTCTTTTTGCAAAGATTCAGGTACATTATTTCCTTGGTGGTTTTTATTTGTTGTTTTCAGGGTGTGCTCTCTGGAGAATAAGAGCAAGGGAAGCCAACTAGGGCAGGAGATGCTTCAGCCTGTCTCATGAGGAGTTCTGGCATGTGAATTGTACCACAGTGTTGGCTCCAGCTGGCCTTTTTGTGCTCCCATGTTAGTAAGCCATTGACGGTGATTACCTGGAGGGAGAGGGGCAAAAGCATGGAAGGAGCAGAGAAGGCATCAAATGAGCTGTGGCAGTCTTGACTCACGGTGTCTGGGGGATGGGCACACCAGACAGGAAAACGGGACCCACTAGGAGATGAGTGACAAAACTGAAAGTAGTGTTTTGCCAATCCATTTTATTGGGGTTCTTCCTCTTTGTCACTGACCCTTTAGTCTAAAAAGCATGATGTCCTTTTCCAGAACTGGTTCCTCCTGATAAAATGTCCAAAGTATCTGAGACAAAGTCTCACCAACCTTGCTTTAAAGAACATTCTGGCTGTACTTGCAAGACAGATATGTTCGTTCTTCTGGCATTTCCTGGTATATCCAATATTATTCACTCTTTAATATACCATAATTCAAAGGCATCACTTCAGTCTTTCTTATGGTGGTTGAAAATATCATGGCTTGGGTCAGGCACACTTTAGCCTTCAAAGTGATACATTTGCTTCTTAACACTTTGAAGAGATAGTTTGCAGCACATTTGCTCAATGTAAAACATTGTTTGATTTTCTGACTGCTGTTTCCATGAGTGTTGATTCTGGAACCAAGTAAAATAAAATCCTTGACAACTTCAATCTTTTCTATGGTTTTTCATGATGCTGCTCATTGGTCCAGTTGTGAGAATTTCTGTTTTATTTACATTGAGGTGTGATCCATACTGAAGACTGTGGTCTTTCAGCTTCATCAGCAGGTATTTCAACGCCCCTTTGCTTTCATCAAGCCAGTTTTTGTTAACTGAATACCAGAGATTGTTAACGAGCCTTCTTCTAATCCTGATATCACATTCTTCATATAGTCCAGCTTTTCAGATTATTTGCTTAGAATACAGATTGAATAAATATGGCGAAAGAATACAACCTTTGTGCACACATTTCCTGATTTTAAACCATTCAGTATCCCCTTGTTCTGTTCGAACAATTGCCTCTTGGTCAATGTAGTTTCTGTACGAACACAGTTAAGTGTTCTGAAATTCCCATTCTTCTCAATGTTATCCATAGTTTGTTATGATCCACACAGTTGAATGCCTTTGTGTAGTCAATAAAGCACAAGTACACACCTTTTTGCAAATCTCTGCTTTCAGCCACAGTCTATCTGATGTCAGCAATGATATATCTCACTTCAGGTCTTCTTCTGAAGTGAGCTCAAATCTCTGGCAGCTTCCTGTTGTATTACTGCAACCATTTTTGAATTATCTTCAGCAAAATTATCCTTGCATGCAATACTAAAGATATTCTCAATTATTTCCACAGTCCTTTGGGTCACTTTCTTAAGACTGGCAAAAATATGCATTCTCTTCCTATCAGCTGTTTTCCAAATTTCTTGGCATAGATAAGTGTCTCCAGTGTTGCATCAGCTTGTTGAAACATTTTAATTGCTATTCCATCAATTCCTGAAGCCTTGTTTGTCACCAATGTCTTCAGGGTAGTTTGGACTTCTTCCTTTAGGACCATCAGTTCTTGATCATATGCTACCTCTTGATATGGTTGAACATCAATCTATTCTTTTTGGTATAGTGACTCTGGGTATTCCTTCTTCCATCTTCTTTGGATGCTTCTTGTGTCATCCGATGTTTTGCCTATGGAATCCTTCAATATTTCAAGTCAAGGCCTGAATGTTTTCTTCAGTCCTTTAAACCTGAGAATTGTTGAGTGTGTTCTCCTCTTTTGATTTACTAACTCCAGGCCTTTGCACATTTCACTGTAATACTTTACTTTGTCTTCTTGAGCTGCCCTTTCAAATTTTTTTTTGTTCAACTCTTGCCCAAAATCATTTCTTACATTTACTTTAGCTTTATGTTCAACAACAAGTTTCAGGGTTTCTTCTAACATCCACTTTGGTCTTTTCTTTCTTTCATGTCTTTTTAATGATCTTTTGCTTTCTTCATGCATGATGTCATCTCACAACTCATTTGGTCTTTGGGAATTAGCGTCCAATGAGTCAAATCTATTCTTGAGATAGTCTCTAAATCCATATGGGATACATTCAAGGTCATATTTTGGTTCTTGGGAACTTGTTTTAACATTCTTCAGCTTAAGCCTGAACTTGCCTATGAGCAATTAACAGTCTGTTCCATAGTTGGCTCCTGGCTTTATTTTGGCCAATGATATTGAGGTTTTCCGCCATCTCTGTCCACAGATATAGTCAATATGATTTCTGTGTTTCATCTACTTAACTCCATGTGTATAGTCAGTTTATGTTGTTGAAAAAAAGGCATCTACAATGAATAAGTCACTGGTTTTGCAAAAATACTTCATGCAATCTCCAGCATGATTTCTACACCAAGGCCATACTATTGCAAATGATTTTGAATTATATTCAGCAATTAAAATTTATTTGCATGTAATATTAATGATATTGTTTGATAATTCCTGCATTCTGTTGGAATGGATGCAAATATGTATCTCTTCCTAATGTTTATAGTGGTAGCTGTCTTCCATACTTCTTTGAAGTGTTTGTAGTAAGTGAATGTTTCCAGCATTGCATTCATTTGTTGAAACATCTTAATTGGTATTTTAATGGATGTTTGCAATTGTTCCTGCTCATTTTGAGTCATGACACATCAGCAAATGAAGATCCTGAAAGATCAACTTTATTTTGAGGCGCCAGCTCTTCCCCAATCAAATCTGAAGGGCTCACCTCCTAGCGTGTTATCAGACAATGCTCTGCTGCTATTCATAAGCTTTTTAGACAATGATTGCCAGGTCCTTGTCCTATTCTGTCTTAGTCTGCAAGCTTCACTGAAACCTGTTTACCATGGATGATCCTGCGGCAGAACTTGTAGCATCACAGCAACACTCAAGTTACCACAGCCCAACAAATGAGTGGAGACCAATAGTACTTTTTATACCAGTAGAAAAATGTAATAAAAATCAACCAGAAATAATAATAATCGTAGTAAAGATAACACTCACACTGTAAATTAGCTAACAATTTAGCCAAAATATCTAAGTTCTCTATGGAGAGATCTTTAAACCTCTAATAACAAACATAGAAGGCGACCTGAATAAATGGTGAGAAAGCCCATGAGCAGGGGCAGAGCGACTTAAATTACAAATATATCAGTATTTGTCAACTTAATGCATACATTCAGTGCAAATCTAGTCTAGCTTCTAGGCACATTTTTTTATTGTTGGGAAACTAGATAAATTTACCCTAAAATTTATATGGTGGTGGTGGTGGTGGTGTGCCATCAAGTTCGTCCCGACTCATAGTGACCCTGTCTAAGGTTCCCAAGGTTGTAAAACTTTATGGGAGCAGAAAGCCTTATGTTTCTCTCACAGGGCGTCTATACATTCAAACTCCTGACCCTGCTATTTAGCAGCTCAACATATAACCCATTCCACTACCAGGAGAATAATGTCCGTTAGTAACTAAGTTAACCATGAAAGATTGGAGCTATGGGATACTTGCCGTACCACATTGTAAGACATACTGTAATGGTATTAAAAACAATGTGGCACTGCTATAAGAAGAGAATGTTGACACAGCGAAATGGTATAGAAAGCTCAGACACAAACTCACATATAAAAGAGACATTAAAACCAAAACCCAAACCAATCTCATTGGCCTTGAGTCAATGCTGATTCACAGCAGTAAATGTTGGAGACTACATCTTTACAGGAGCAGGCAGCTCATCTTACTCCCAAAAAGCAGCTAGTGGATTCAAACCTCTGACCTTGTTATTAGCAGCCCAATGCCTGACTCACATTGCCACCAGAGCACCTTGTTGTTGAGTGTTGTTGAATCAGTTCCGACCCATAGCAACACTGTATAAGGTTTCCAAGGAGCGCTGGTGAGTTTCAACCACTGACCTGGTAGTTCAGAGGGGCTTTGCAGTCCAGCGCCACACTAGGACTCCACCAGAGCACCTTAGTATACCATAAAGATGACACAATACACTAATGAGGGAATGATGGCGTTTTATAGTATGAGGAGATGGTGTTGGAAAAACTGGCTCACTTCATGGAGAAAAATGAAATGACATGACCTTACCAGACCAGTAAACTTACAAACATGGAGTTCCAAGGACTGAAGGTCTAAATGGAAAAAGCAAAACTGTTGTGTTAAATAGAAGAAACGTTAAGATAATATCATTCGGGGCAGGGAAATCTTTGGTAAAAAAAACAAACAAAAACTTCAATAACACAAGGCATAAATTTAAAAAATGCATGAATCTGATTATGTGCATGTTGTTGTTGTTAAGTACCTTGTGGTCCAGAACTTATCCACACTAGGGCTCCGATTATAAATAACAGGAAATATGAGGCTAAGTCAAAAAGCATTGTTACTAGGGTTCCAGTTCATACATCCACAAGTTTATTCCAAATAAAACATTTAAAAACATGTCTCTGCAATCA
>NW_006408690.1:555182-555984 GCF_000296735.1 Chrysochloris asiatica
AATCTACCAGTTGTTCCTCAGGAGAAAGATGAAGCTTTCTACTCCTAAAGATTTGTAGCCTCAGAAACCCTATACAGGGTTCACTATGAGTCAAAATGACTCCACAGTACACAACCACCACCACTACTAGGTTACCTTTTTAAAAAAAAAGGGTCCAACCAAAGTAGTGGTTCCCAAGGAGATTTGCTGAGCCAGTTAAACTCAAGGCAGATAAATCAGTTCAGAACGTTATGACAACTAATTTTTAAGATTACTAAAGGCATAATCTCAATAGATTTTCCTGAAGGACACAGGACAATCTTGGGTCCTTATTATGAAGACATTTTAAGAAAATTGTGACTACACTGGTGAGAAAAAGACCAGGAATGTTGTACCGAGGAATTTCTTTTTTCCATCATGACAATGTTACTTCCAGGAAGTAGCAAGTCTGTCCTGTGAGAAAGTTTTGCTGGGAATCTTTACTCCTTCCACACTACAGCCCTGGTAATAAAAGTAATAAAAGTCCTTCAGACTTTTTATTTCCAAAACTCAAAGAACATTTAAATGGAGGATGACTTAAGTCTGTTGAGGATGTGGTGTAAATCAAAGAGCACAGAATTCTTTGGGGAAGAGTTGTTGTTGTGAAGTGCCGTTGAGTCGATTCTGATCCATAGTGACCCTGTATAAGCTTTCCAAGGAGCAGCTGGTGAGCTTGAATGACCAACCTTGCAGTTCAAATGACTTTGCAGTCTGACGCATTAGCCCACTGCACCATACCAGTACTCCTTGGGGAAGGTTTAGAGAGATAGAAATACTGTTTTCA
>NW_006408690.1:562563-585123 GCF_000296735.1 Chrysochloris asiatica
CACTTAACAACAACAATAATACTTTTGATTTTAGCAAGATTTTTTGACTTAACCTCATACATTATTATAATAGTTGCCTACAGGAATGTGGAAGTCCTAGTTTGGCATTATGGGATCAGCACTGGACTGGTAACCACAGATTGGTGGTTCAAAACCATGAGCCACTCCTCAGAAACCTTATATCTGGTCACTATGAGTAGGAACAGAGTCAATGACACTTAACAACAGCATAGGAGAAGAGAGAAAATCATGGGATAGAAATAAAAAGGAAATAAATATATAAAATATACATTAAATATGCATATATTTGGAGTGAATATTCTAATTTTTCTTGTTGCTGTCAAAAGAGTTGGGAGATTACTACTTAATGGAATGTAATGTTGTTCCCAATTATTGGGTGAACTGTTTTGTCTGATTCACAAGATTAATTGTAAGTTTCCTCTACATTTATATAGTGCCATCTGTCTCTTTCCTATTGTTCTTCCCTAGATTCTGATCCTATATTGACCCTAATCAACTTCATTGCTAGTTTTCTTCCTGGTTCTACTCATTATATAGGCCAGTTAGAATTCTGACCTTATTCCCCTTGACTGTTGAGTAGCTGAAGGATCTTATATAGGAGAATCATCTGAAGGTGAGAGTTGAGGTTGTTTTTAAGAAATAGGTTCTTGTCCTAGACTTATTGAACCAGCAGCTCTAGAGGTAGGTCCAAGTAATTTGTACTTACACTCATATGTCTCCCAGTTGGCAATGAATATTAAAAGTTTGAGAATTATGTTCTAGGTGCAATCCATCCTTTGTTATCCTCATTTGATTTTCATCTTTGAGTTTGTAGATACATTTCTACAGAACGTGGAACTTTATCCACTGAACTAAGTACTGACTTAGGGGACCAGTAACATTGCTTCAATTTTTAGAATGGAACCAAGCTGCATGACATTGGGTAAATGATTTAATCTCTCTGAAACCCATTTCATTTTCTCAACTATGGGGATAATACTTCTGATCTCGAAATCTTGTGTGTGTATTACACAGTTATTAAGTTTTGTTCAGTGAATGATCCACAGGTATCGCAGTCCAACAATTAATAGAATGTCAACAAACTCTAGGGCCTGAGTCTGAATCTTTCACAATGTGCTTTTGCTATGTTCATGCTAGATTCCCTTGGAATACACCCACAGGGATTTGTGCAGTTACTCAGTAGCTACATGTGTATACGTCATTTTCCCAGGCTACTGATGAATATTTTTTACATGGTAAAACCAAACACCTCACTATAACAAGCATAAGGCAGATAATATCTACTACTTTTTAAAACTCAACCAACTCTATCAATGAAATCAGATAAAGCTCTTTTCATTGTAAAGCCATATTGATTAGTACTTGGTAATTTGCTCTCTTAAAAATTTTACAAATTTGGTGGTTACCATGAGTATATATATATATATACTCACACACACACACACATACATATATACACACACATATATGCATATTTTTGTATATATATATTGCTGTTGGTAATTGCCATTGAGTTGGTTCTGACTCATAGCAACCCTGTATAAGGTTTCCGAGGAGTGGCTGGTGGGTTTGAACTTCTGACCTTGTAGTCATACCAGGACTGCATATATATATATACACATACATATGATTGGTTATGAATTGGTCTGCTAACTGCAATGCCAGCAGTTCCATTCAGCCTACTGCTCCTTGGGAAAAAGATGAGGATTTCTGCTCCCATAAAGATTGCAAGCATTGAAAACCCTGCATGGGGTCACTACGAGTCAGAATCGACTCGATGGTACACTACCACCACCACTGTTGTTGTTGTTGTTGTTGTTGTTAAGTGCCTTTGAGTCCGTTCCAACTTCTAGAGGATCTTTATAGAGAGACTTTTTAAGGTTGTATCTTTTCAGGATCAGAAAGCCTCATCTTTCTCTCGCAGTTACTGATAGGTTCGAAATGCTGACTTTAGGGTTAGCAGCACAGCTCATAATCCACTATGCTAGCAGAACTCCATGTGTATATACATACACACATATACATCCCCTGTATACATAGTTCTGTTTACCTGGCTACATTTATTTTAAGGAGTCCCAATCCTGGACCAATTTACTGGCCAAATTATTTATCAATTTCTTCATATAATAGAACTACTTCTAAAATTCCAGTGTGAATTAACATTTATAGGATGCTTTACAAACAAAAAAAGTATTTTATTATAATTTTTTATATTTCAAACTTAAGCAACTTAATAGACATAAAAGTACTTTTTCAAAGTCTTAATAATCTATTCCAAACTGTTAGTGGGTACACATATATTTCTATCTTTATATAAAAAATAAGTATTAGATGATAAAAAGTGTTCTTTTTATTATGTGATATTTCCCCACATAATTCTTAAGAATCTATGCCAGCAGACATGTTTTCAGTTTTACATTAGGTCCACGGAATAATCAACTCCTTTACTAATGTTACTAGTGGGAAATACATGGGGCCACATAACCTCTGTGGCAGATTATATGTTCTAAAAATGATCACAGCAGCATACATTCCATCTCACATGATCTTCTTGTGGCATCATGTTGCCGTTCTTCTATCCATTGGTGGGGATCTTTGTTCCTTCCCTTTCAACCCAATTACAAATCTTTGTACCTGCCTTGTTTAATACAATGAGATGGAATGACCTGCCATATACAAGACAATATAGCTTCTTTTTGGTTCTTTCTCTCTTCACCTGCTCATCCCTGCTGCAAGTATGTGTGTGTTTCTTTCTTGATATTTTCTTAGGATATTGTCTTAGGAATCCAACCAGAATTTGGTGAGGAAGCCCATCCCACATGGAGAGGTCACAGACAAAGAGTTCCAACTGACAACCTCAGTTAAGGTTTCATAATTAGACAGCCAACATAAACTACAATTGTCATGTCCTATCAAGCTGGTTCTGACTCACAGTGATGCTGTATAGGGTTTCTCAGGCTGAATTCTTTACAGGAGCAGAAAGCCTCATCTTTCTCCCCTGGAGTGGCTGATGGATTCAGTAGCAGCCCAATGGGTAAGCCATTATGCCACCAGCGTTCTTAAATGTTGAAATAAACAAAATATCAGCTTAACGCAATCTATAGACAACTTTGCAATAATGGAAATATTCTGTATCTGCTCTGCAGGATAAGCACTGGACTGCTAACTGCAAGGTCGGCCGTTCAAACTAACAGCTGCTTTGTGGGAAGAAGATGGTTGTCCGTCCCCGTAAAGATTTGCAGCCTTGGAAACACTATACAGATTTGCTATGAATTGGAATAGACTTGATAGCAGTAGGTTTGGTTTTTAGTTGATGCTGTCTAAAAGGGTAGTTACTAACCACATCAGGCTGTTAAGCAACCATAAGGTGGTTGTTGTTAAGTGCTGTCAAGTAGGTCCCCACTCACAGTGATCCTGTATAGGGTTTCCAATGAGCAGCTGGTGAGTTTGAGCACACCAACCTTGCAGTCCGCACTAGGAGCTAGTGCCACACCAGGAGGTAGTGCTAATGAGGAACTGAGTTTTAGATTGTGTTTAATTTTAGCTCATTTAAATTAAAATAACCACATACAACTGTCACAATGAATAGTTTAACTTCCAAGTGGTTGTAGTCCGAAGCTTTGGGGTCTCTCAGTTGAGGCCCCAGACATCATGGGGCATAAATAAGTTAGATTCACTATGCCCTCCCTTAATTCTTAACTCTTATAAATCATGTAGGATAAGCATTGGACTTCTAACCACAAGCTCATCAGTTCAAACCCACCAGCTGTTCCTTGGGAGAAACATGAAGCTGTCTGCTGCTGTAAAGGTTTACAGCCTCAGAAACCCTATACAAGGTCACTATGAGTCAGAATGACATTAGGTATACATCATGAAATAATAAATAATTATAGTTGATTTAAGTTACTAAGTACTGGGGTGAACTGCTCAACAGCAATTGATAATTGATACTGTTCCCATTATTTTTTCTCTACAATAAATAAATCCACCCATTTATTTTAACACCCCACCCCCCCAGCTTTATGTCTCTGCCCTTCAACAGCCAGTTTTCTCTCGAATGATCCAGTCTATAGTTACGGTCCTCACTCATGGCATGTTCACTAGTCAACACCCACAAGGCTCCGGATACAAACGAGGTCACAGTAACATATTGCAGGCTTATTTCTCTTACTTGGAAAATGTAAGACTTCAGCACCCCACCCTGCTTTCATATTCTCCCCTACTTATTTTGGAGCAGAGTTTGCCCTGACAGAAAAAGGCAGCCCCTCTTGGCTGATAAATCACCATCAAAAAAACCCCCCAAAGCACAGCACACATTCTGAGTAGGAGAAGGAGACAAAGGCCCTTTTGCTGAGAGCTGAGGCAGTTCTTTGCAAGAGCGGATGGCATAACAAGGAGAGTATGGCTGGGTTTCAGCTTCTACTCACTTGCTCCCCCTCTGCCAGGTGTCCCTCCTCAGGGCACAACCTGCAGGATGGGTTGCAATTCTATGCAGAAGCTGTGTTTCTGCAATTCTGTTTTCTCAAACAAGTCCATTTGTTGTCTGTGGCCCATAAAGCTTCTGCCAGGTGGCCTCTCATGAAGAACACATTTCTATCTCAGAGTGCCCCCAAAACTGCAGAATACTTGGAGCCCTAAAACAACCTTTCCACTTCTCCCTGCACCCAAGCTGTACTGTGTGTCTCACTGAAGAGTGGAGAAAGCGGTTTGGCGCACTGTGCAGCACAAAGGTCACCATGAAAACAGCTCTTCCAGCTGTTATCTGTGTCTTCTTTTCACAGGGTTCAAAACCCTCACCGAGTCAGGAAACAATGCAGTCCTCACCGTGTATATACTTTCTTATCTCCACACACCCCTTCCAGAACCCAAGCACAACTCTCTCTCCCACAACCACTTTCTCCCTTCAGGATCCTAGTTTGTCCACCAGTTCTGTGTCTTCTTGGAATCCCAAAGAATTTCATGGCAGGAAAGGAACTAAAATGCCCAAATGCTGTTTTTGTCTAAATGAGCACCAACTGGATGAGGGGAGTTTGGGTTAGGGTTTCAATTTCCCAGAATGGACTGCATCTATTACAAAAGTGAGGAAATCATTTTTTGATACTAGATCTCTAGAAGATGGAATACAAATGGAAATCTTTCAAGAAACTGACGCAGCACAGGACGCACTCTCTCATCTATGACAAGAAATTCAGGAGGCAGCTACCTGTCAACTGAAGGGAAGAGATCCATATTTGTGCCCATTCCAAAGAGAGCCCACCTTACTGAATGTGGAAATCATTGGACAATATCATTACTATTGCATACGACTAAAATTTTGCTAAAGATGATTAATTAATACTTACTGATGAAGATCAAATACCACAGACTTTGGTATGAGTTGCACCTCAATACAAAGGAAACAAAAATCCTCATCACTGGAGCAATAAATAAATAACATCATGATAAATGGAAAAAGGATTGAGGTTGACAAAGACTTAAAAAAAAAACAAAAAAAACCCAAAAACTAATTCGTTTTGAAATACTAACTTAATAAATTTATTTGGTTGTAAATCAGGAACTGAGGGCTCACATTCTGTTTTAGGGTGAATAAACTTAGTGGTATTAAATAAACTAGAGTTTTGCAAGAGAAAAGGAGAGACTGTTTTTCCCAAGATGAGATTCTTGGATATCATTCTCAAAATAATATGATAGGAAAAGATAACAAGAATAATTAAACTTCTTGTGTATTTAGCGCTTTTTCTTTTTCAGTATTAACTACTATAAGTTATTTTCAAAATCTTGAAGCATGCCAATTTCCTTTTTTAATTTGAATAAACATCCAATCTTCAAAATGATAGATGCTTACTAAAATTCAAGTTTTAAGAAATGCATTTATAGTCACGCACATTTAATAGAAAAATTTATAATAAATTTTTCATTTTTCAAATAATCAATTTATATTTGATTATGATAAATCAAATATGTGTCTACATTTTTCTAGGTCCTCTGAAATAACATGGCATAATGGATACTTGTGTTTTGAAGATTAATTTTGATGTTTCAAGATATTGGCAAATTATATGACGCTATAAATCTGCAACTTGGATGCAGACTTTTCTATGGAACAATACTAGAAGGAATTCTCTTTGTTGATTTCCTCCTAGGGATATCTGGGTGTGGTTTGTTTTCTTTGAAAGAAAGATAGGCAAGAAGATTTTCTTTCACAGCTAAAATTCTTTCTTCTTATAAACAAGTTTAAGGAGAAAAAAAGAAAAACAGCTGATCATGTCTGGCTTAATCTGCTTATCCTCGTGCATACATTGGATTCCATCCAAGTTAACAAAAATAAAGCCACAGGGTAGGTATATGTAGTAGTATATTTAAGCTACTGGCTCACATACTTTTTAACAGCTAAAAGTATATAAAAAATATAAAGGCGGCAGAAAAACTGTAAGCAGTTACGAAACATAACAAGTTTTCCTATTCTTTATTATTAAAAGACAAGAAAGACTAATCACAATAGCTACATATGGTTTAGACCCAAACAAAGGCTGCTTAGTTATTTATTTTACATTTGCTCTGTTTAGGAAGTAAGGAAAAAACAGCTCTGTTGACACTTTAAAGTTTATTTTCAGTTAAAAATCACCATATACTAGAAAACATCTGAGAAAGTAGTGAAAATGGATGAGTAAAAAAAATGTTATTCAGGAAAAGCTTTCTAAAGCGTGCTTGTTTTGTTCTAGCGCCTTGGATTGTGGGAACTTCTTAGAAGGACATTAAAAAAAAAAAAAAAAATCCAACCTCTATGTTCATGCTCAGGATAAGACAATAATAATAGTGTCTTGCCCTTTAATGCAAACAGTAGGAAAATGCATAGTTGCATAGTTTTGAGCATTTAAAATACTTTTTTTCTCTGCCATTAAAAAAAAAAAAAAACCAACTTTTTTTAAATTCCGCCATTTGCTCATGTGGCACATGAATAAAAAGATGTAGCTTAGAAAGCAGGGTCTTGCTGCCATTGTCTTTTTTCTAATTAAAATTCAGAGTATTAAACACAGTTGAGTTCATCCATGCACACATGACATACTGGCCATCACAGACCGGAAGCACAAGTCACTGAGCTCCAAGCACAGACTCATTTCATAACATCATTAGGATTCAACGTACACTATGTTTCACAAGGGCTTTGTCAAAAGCAGATCATAATGGCCTGTCAGAAATGTACAAACAGAAATTTATATCACATTGACCTTTCTTTCCAACTTTATGATATGACTCTAGGGGCATTGTCAGTGCATGAGCTCAGGATTTAAGAGATTTACAGATACTACTAAAATAGATAGAAAACAAAAAAGTTAAGAAAAAATATTTGAATTACTAGTTGGGGATATTCCTGGGAACAGTAAGAAAGCATTATGACCGTATCAAAACAAAAGAGGGTGTAGGTATGTGAAGTTAGATAGAACTCATGAGTCACAAGGTCTGGGAGTGTTTGATTTCTAACAAATCAAATAACAACTTCGCTTTTTTCCCTTATGAATGGTTGTTACTCTTTATATGATAACCTTAGAAAAGTAAACTCTCTTAATAAAACTTTTGTGTGTGTGTGTGTTTTAATAGCCTTTTGCGTGAAGACATCTGGAGAGATGAACTTTGCATGTTTGCTTCTTAAGTGAAATCTTAAGCATAATGTTATCTGGACATTCGATGGTGAGAGTTACTTCTTTAGACCCGATATTTTTCTTTGCCATGTTCATTGATCACGCATATGTGCTGAAACAGTAATGGAATGAAAGAAATCAGTCCTTTAACAAAATACGACGCACAGAAAAAGTGATTCAGTTATAACAGAATGTTACCTTGTGTGTAACATTCAATGACAGTGTTCATTGAAATATATATATATATGTCACACACAAGAGGGCTTCAAAAGTTTGTGAGACAATTCCATTATCTTTCAACTCCACTTTTCCACAAACCTCTTGAAATTCCCTTGTATATAAGCACACATAACATAATAAGCATGTATGTGTTCAATATGCATATAAAATATGCACACATTATATATATCTATGTATGTATACACACATTTACATATATATCGAAAGACACCCTTCAAATATTTGACAGAAGACTCTTTGCTCTTTTAATTTTGAGCCCTTTTCAGAATTTGGCTCCCCAAGTCCCTAAAAACCAGTAATGCCAAGTAAACAGTATGATTAATAACCACATGCAACATATTTAGCCATGGTGGAGATAGAATGTCTCCTGTTGGTAAAGTTATATAACCTCTCTGGTGAGGAGAAATAGTAGCAGTAAACATGAACTTCTTTGGATGCTTTTTGGGTAGCAAGAAATGTGTCAGGAATATTTTGTTAGCAAGCAGCAGCAAGAGAGTCAGGCTCCTATAAGTGAAAAAGGGGGATTTACTGGTAGGACACTGGGGTACCTCTGAGAATCAAAAGAAGAGCTGACAGTGAAGTAACTGGCAGCCCGAAACAAGGGTGGCTTTGGAGAACAGCCCACAACGGCTGTGGTCTTCTCTCTGGAGTAGTTATTCATATAGTGGTTCAAGTCCAATAATCGTCCGTCTTTGTGACTCTGGACTTGAGTTTCTGCTCCCAGAACAGAGAGAATGATTGGTTCATTTTAAGTAAGATATATACATCTACATCAGTCAGTGTTGGTCAGATCACATAGCTCAGATACTGAGGGTCATGCCTGTGTATAGAAATCGTTTCCCTCAAAGGAGAAATTGTCGTGAGCTACATGCCACTGTAATCAGTACCTGCTAGATTTCAAGCACCGATACAAACTGTTTGATACAACACTGGCTATAATTATGGAAGGGTTGTTGTTGTTAAGTGCCATCGAGTCTGTTCTGACCCATCACGACCCCGTATGGGATTTCTGAGTAGTGCGAATGGTTAGCTTGAACTGCTGACCCTGCCATTTAAAACACCTTTGCGGCCCAGCGCAGAAACTCACAGCGCCACACCAGGACTCCATTATGGAAGGGTGGGCCTAATCAGTATCTAAGGAGAAAAATCGGTTCTGCCTTTTGCTTCCTTATCTCTTTAACACAAAATAGAGAAAGTCATGACTTACTCCCATCATCCTAATACCTACTTTGCAGGTTGGGTGGTGAGAATTAATTGAGGTTATGGATGCAAAGCACCCATCATATTCCTGACACATGGACTATACTAAATGGCAGTCATTATTATGATATTAAGTTGTGAAACTGACAAGTTACTCTTACGAAAAGGGAGTTAGAGATTTGCATGCAAGACTTACATTCAGATCTCTGAAGTATTCATTGTAATCTAAGGCATAACCCACCACAAATAAGTTTGGAATCTCAAATCCAGCATCTTTGCAGAAAGAGAGAGAGAGAAAAGAAAAGAAACAATTTAGATCACGTAAGCACAAAGCCACTATATACTACTGTTGGCACTTACACTGTGAGGACCTTTCACTGAGGCAGAATTAAGTGAGAAAAGCTATCAGTACCATACAGGACCATCCCATGAGGGACCGGGACTCAGGGACACAAGACAAACAAGTGAATACACAAAGATGAATTACTGAATCCCTGCAACACAGAGTTGAGAATGGGCTCAAGAAGCCCAGGTGGATAACCAGAAGTATGAGTTAGTCATGCAGTCCTGTTGTTCCAAAGTAAGCAGTATCTAATGATACAACGCCAAAAGAAACACTTTGAAAAGCATAAAGTGCAGTTCAAACAAAAGGCATTAACAATGAATAGGTACAAGCAGTAGCAACTAGGAAGCACTCTTGCCACAGAACTCAGTCTCATCTGCTTGTTAAAGGTTGGGAAGCAAAACAAAACCTCAGAGACAAGACTAAAGGAAATGGGATTATTCAGCCTGCGAAAAAGAATGTTAAGGGTTATTATAAAGCTGGCCTTTGAGTCCACAGCACAGGAGATTAATTAGTACTTTATCTCTATTAAGGGCAGGATGAGAGGAAATGGATTTAAATGTAATATGAGGTTCTTAGGTGAAGCAGAGGAACAATATATTCAAAAGAAGATGATTTTTATTGGAAAGAATCCTTAAAAACAGACAATAACTCTCCTTCGTTGCTGTTAAGTTCTGTCGAGTCAATTCCAACCCATAGTGACACAGTATAGGACTTCCGAGGCAATTGAACTACTGACCTTGTGGTTCAAACCAACATTGCAGTCAAGCTCATTAACCCACAGTGCCACACCAGTACAGCTACCCACTGCTACCGAATCAAGTCTGACTCATAGCAACCCTGTAGAGGGTTTCCCAAACTGTAAATCTTTAGGAGAGTAGACAGTCTCCTCTTTCTCCCATGGAGCAGCTGGTGGATTTGAACCACCGATCCTGAGGTTAGCCCAACATCTACCCTACAGGACCACCAGAGGACTCCTTTCTCATTGCCATTTTGATCCCTATAAGCAAAGATGCTGTCACATGGAGACACCAACAGGTTCTGACTTCCAGAAAGGGCTAAAGGTGAGGGACTTGTTTCCTAGGATAGATTACATTATGGTGTCACTATTCAGAAGCTGGAATTCTGATGTGGTGCTATAAGACCATCACTGGACTGTAAACCACAAGGTTAGCAGTTCAAACCCACCAGCTACTCCTATGAGCAGGAACTGACTTGATGGCATTTAACAACAACAATAGCATTAAGGAGCCAGTTTGATCCTTCCAAACTGCAGGGTTTCTTGAGAAAAATAATCACAGAGGAGAAAATAGTCAGAGATTACATGGAGTATGTAGGATAGAGTTCATTATGAGAAAGGAACAAAAATGACAAAGCCTCAGAAATCCACACAGAAAAAAGAAAACAAAGATTCTGAGCTAGCTAAAAGAATATTAATCAATGGCAGGAAACCCTGGTTGTAACAATAATAATGACTTTGCATGAGCAATGCAATTCTATAGGAAGCATAGCAACTCAGACTGGGAAAATTAGAACCCAAAGCCAGCTCAGAAGGCCAAATCTTTGGAGATACAGTGTAAGAGCAATGGTCTGTAGGACAGAAGAACAATAGGGAACAGAGTGATTTATCTTTAGCTGGTAGCTAAAGATATTATATTTGCAATTGCAGATGTTACTTGCAGGTGTATGAGAGAAAGAATTGAGACTGGAGTCAGACTGCCTGGGTTCAGTACTTGCTCTACACTTACCAAGGCAAGTAATACAACATTACTGTGTTCAATTTTCTCAACTGTAAAATAAATCTAATTGCTAATCTGTGTCTGGCACATCACAGCTTTTCCCTAGTGTGTATCCAAAACCAAACTCCAAACCCACTGCCATAGAGTTGGTTCTTATTCATAGCAACCCTGTACAGAAGTTCCGAGACTGCAAATCATTACAGGATTGTTGTAGCCATCTTTCTTCTATGAAGTGGCTGATGGATCCAAACTGTTGACCTTGCAATTAGCAATCTAGTGCTTATCCTACAGCATCACGATTATTTTATGAAGGTTGTTATTAAAAGAAGCTCCCCCCAGAACAAAACACACTACCATGAAGTTGATTCTGACTCATAGCGACCTCTTAGGACAGAGCAGAATTGCTCCTTAGGGACCTTTGCTGTTGTTGTTAAGTGCCGTCATGTTGATTCCAACTCATAGCGACCCTGTTTAGGGTTTCTGAAGAATGGCTGGTGAGTTTGAACCACCAATCTTGCATTTCAAACTGGCCTGTGGTCGAGCGCTTTTCCTGCAGTACCACACAGGACTCTTAGGGACCTTATGTTGTTGGTTGGTTGGTTGTTGTTGGTATGCCGTGGAGTCGGTCCTGACTTATAGTGACCCTGCATAGGGTTTTGGAGGCTATAAATCTTTACGGGAACAGAAAACCTCATCTTTTTCCTACAGAACAGCTGGTAGTTTCGAACTGTTGGCCTTGAGGTTAGTAGTCAAACTTGTAACCACTATGCTACCAGAGCTTCTTAGGGACCTTATAGGACAGAGCAAAACTCCCCTTTGGGTTCCCAAGACAGTAAACCTTAATGGGAGTAAATGTCATCTTTCTCCCATGGAGTGGCTGGTGGACATGAACCGCTGACCTTGTGGGTAGCAGTCCAATGTGCCACTATAAAAGAGATCCCTAAAGACACTCAAGACATTTCTAATTAGTCAGATAACTTGAAATGAATGCTTTTCAACTTTAGTTAAAATCTTATTTATATAGTAAGCATTTACATTATGTCCTTAGCATATTTGTTTAATAATCATATCTACCCTTAACTACATCCAGATTCTATTCTCCAAGCCAGTAACCAATTGTTGTTAAGTGCCATAGAGTCGGTTCCGACCCATAGCGACCCTGTACAGGGTTTCCGAGGCTGTCAATCTTTACGGGAGCAGAAAGCCTCATCTTTCTCCCACGGAGTGGCTGGTACTTTTGAACTGCTGACCTTGAGGTTCGCAGCCTGATTCATAACCACTACATGCTATTGGATCTACCGGACCAGAAATGGTCTAGAGTGAGCACAGGAGTCCTGGGATGGCGCTACAGGATAAGCACAAGGTCAGTTTGAACCTCAAGGGCAGCTCAAACTCACCAACTGCTCCTCAGAAACCCTATACAGGGTCACTGAGTTGTAACCAACTCGACAGCACTTAACAACAACAACAACAACACCAGTACAGCATAGAGCTGAAACTTGTTTTGAGAGTTTCAAGTCACTGGCTAAATGTCCACTGGCACATTCCCCATCCATACGGTGCTTCTCTTGCTCCAATGTTTGTTCAGCTTGCTGATGAGAATTGTAGCCAAATTACCCCAGCAGCTTTAGTGCAAATGCAAGTTATAAAAATCAAGCTGAAGTTTGCCTATGCAAGTGAAAAGAAAAAACAACCAAATCACTTCTAGTGCTAGAATAATAAACAACCAGGCCTTTAGAACTATTCATGTTATAAGAAGGAGGTAAGAAATGGCCTTAGATGAGGAAAGTTCTCCAAAACACTAGCCTGAAGTCAGGTGTGAAGTATCAGGTGTGAAATAGTGTGATGAGATATGGTCTCTGCTTAATTCTCTATGTGATTGAACAGTGATTTGGAGGTAATGGTGAAATGTTAGGGATTTTCCCTTCTGGGTGTTATTCAGGCTTACTGAAGGTTGCTATTGTGCACTATGGGTTAGTAGTTCCTGAGGATGGAATGTGAACCTCTCCAAACCTTTCCACACTTCTCTCTATCTGACTGGGGAAAATCTTATCAGTTCTTTGGAGTTAAGATATTATGGAAAACTTGAAAATAAAAATATGCAGTGCACAGGGCATAGTTCCTGACAAAGAGGCAAAACAGAACATTCTAGACCTTGTGGCACTGCAGGATAATGCACTGGACTTCAAGGTCAGTTTGAATCCCAAGGTCTGTGGTTCAAATTCACCAGCTTCTCCTCAGAAACCCTATATAGAATTCCTATGAGTTGGAACTGACTGCACAGCACTTAGCAACAGCATTTTAAATGGATACTGGTATGGTACTGTCAGATAAGCATTGGACTATTAACTGCAGGGTTGGTGGCTCAAACCCATTAGCCAATCCTTAGAAACCCTATACAGAGTTACTATGAGTCAGAACAGACTTAACAACAATAACAATTTTAAATGGTAAGGAGCCCTGGTGGCACTGTGGGTTAAGTGTTAGACTGAACTGCAAGGTCAGCAGTTCAAACCTGAACCTCAGGAGAAAGCTGCTCTCAGAAGAAAGACAGGTTGGCTGCTCCCGTAAAGATTTATAGTCTCGAGCGCTCGCTTTGGCAGCACGTATACTAAAATTGGAACAATACAGAGAAGATTAGCATGGCCGCTGCGCAAGGATGAAACGCAAATTCGTGAAGCGTTCCATATTTAAAAAAAAAAAAAAAGATTTACAGTCTCAGAAACCCTATGTAAACTCTGAGTCAACTTGATAGCAGTGGGGTTGATTTATTTTTCTACTTTAAAAGACTCTCTCCTTCTAGCCAGGCAGGGGACACAATATCAGTGGGACTATCAGGCCTGTGTAGCTGCCTCTTTATGCGGAATGTCATCAAATAGGAAACCAAAGATTCTTAAACACAAAACAAAAAAGCACCACCAAAAAATAAAAATCCAGACAAACTTACAGTCAGGTTTGAAGCCATCACTGCCAGGTGTCCTCTTCACCAACAAACTACCATTAAAAAGAAACAACGTGCTTTAGTGTTCCAAAGAAAAGTTCAGTGAGTTGAAATATCATTAAAATATACATTTTTAAATAAGCACAAGAGTTGGAAATGTCACCATAGTCCTCTTAAATTTGTGGTCGGAGGAAGAGGGTGTTAACGCTGGGCTCCTGGAAATTAATGAGGGCAGAGTAAAACTGAGCTTATAGAACACAGAAAAGTGTTTCTTCTTCCCTTTCTTCTCAACCTGACACACCTGAGCAAAGGGTTGCTGAACTAGGCTATACTTGTTGGGAGTGCAGTGGTGGTTCAATAGTAGAATTCTTCTTTTCATCCAGGAGACGCAGGGTCGATTCCAGCCGTTGTACATATGTGCAGCCACCACCTATCTGCCAATGGGTGTTGCTATGATACTGAACAAGTTTCAGTGGAGTTTCTAGACTAAAACTAAGACAGACTAGGAAGAAAGGTCTGGCAATCTACTTCTGAACAATCAGCCAATGAAAACCTATGGATCACAATGGTCCGATCTGCAACTGGTCCTGAGGTTGGCATAGAAGCGGGCAGGGCAGTGTTTTGTCTGGTTGTTCATGGGGTCCCCATGAAATGGAGGCTGACATAACAGCAGCTAATAAGGAGCTCTGGTAGCGTAGTGGTTATGAATCGGGATGCGAGCCGCAAGGTCAGCAGTTCGAAACTGCCAGCGGTTCCGCGGGAGAACGATGAGGCGGTCTGGTCCCATAAAGATTCACAGCCTCGGAAACCCTGTGTAGGGTCGCTATGAGTCGAAACCGACTCCACAGCACAAAAACAACAACAAATAATAACCATACTCTTTTGAAACAGCATCCAGTGTTGGCATTCTCGTGGGATTGTTTAGAAAAAAGAAGTAACAATGATGTGAAGGTCTTACTCACCTGGCTACCTTGACCATGTTGGGCTTGTATTTCTCAATGCTGCTAAGCAGAGCTTTCATGGTCCTCCCCATCCCAACAACATCCTTTGCATCGAACACAGACAAGTTCAAAGAAATACATTTGGTCAGCATTATTGGAATAATGTATCATAATTAGAAATGTCATCAAATTGAGCCAATATAAGAGGCAGAATTGCATATATATGTGAAATTATATAGATAGATAGATACATGTAATCATATATATATAAAGTCCTGGTGTGGTGTTTCAGGATAATGCACTGGACTGCAAAGTTGGTTTGAACTGCAAAGTTGGAGGCTCAAACTCACCAGCTGCTCCTCGGAACTGACTTGATGATGCTTAACAACAACACATGTATATATCTCTGTGTGTGTGTATGTATGTATGTGTGTATATATATATATACACATACACACAGATATATACATGCTCATTTTTTTAGTGGATGTCTCTTTCTGGATGTTTCGGGGACTATATTGATGACTATTTCTTCCCTGAATCTTTCAGCTGTGCTGGATGAAGGGCTGAATTCTGCCTTTGTGAGACTCCTCACTGATTACATTCAGACTTGTGCAGGCACGTTCAAGGACTACATTTGGCCCTAAGGTTATGCAGCACAATACAAGAGGCATGAATTTTCATGGAGGTAGGATGTCTATCTGAATGCAGTGAATGGATAAACACCTTCCCCTGAGCCTTCCCACTCAATGGGGAGTGTGCGGCTGGGCAGTGAGATGTGTCTGAACGCCAGCTGGTGAGAGCACGTGAGTTCCAAGGGTGCGCGGCTGCAGTGAGCCCAGGCCCATCCCCATCCTCGCTGATGAGCTGCTGCATAATTAGAGCAGAATGGGCAGCTGAAATGTTTTGTTCTTAGTACAGAGATCAGCTGTCGAGAGCTGATTATCCAAACAACAGGTCTGAATGTAGCCAGGGTTAGGCAATTCGTTTGGCTGGAGGGTCTACTTGGTGGGTAACGTTGACCCAGAAGAGATGCAGATACATATGGCACACACAGGCAGTTGTGTGACAAAAGCCGAAAACAGCTCCCCTGAATTTTTGCCAGCTGATAAAACAGGCATGGTCCAGAACAAAACATGGTCATTTGCTGTATTGGTCCCCCGCTGCCAGAGGGCTCACTCGCTCTCTTTTCTTTCCTTTCTAAATTTATTTTTAAACAGAAAAGCAAATTAAATTAATCCAGAGCATTCCCTTGAATTGCCCGTTTTTAACTGATTGTGTTTATTATTTTGATGCTGAAGGCAGAATTGTCCAAGGTCATGAGAGGTCATGAGCAAGAGCACTGGATGAAGGGTAAAGAATTCTAATTCAGATGTTACTATTCAATCAGTTATGATTCTGTGGGTTAGTTTCCTTTTCTGTCTATACTTCTGACTCACAAAGAGGTATAAAACCCAGTTAAGACATAGGTAAAGTTGAATCTGAAACAGGATAGGATACCATAGAGCTATTATTCTCTCTGAATTCAGTGCTTTCAGTTGGCTCCTATTCAGTTCATTGGGAATGCTGTATACACAGTGGGAATTCAGTAAGGGCTTAACCAATCTGAGAACAAGTTTGATATTTTAAAACTCACCATTAGATTCTTTCAACTTCAAAATATGGATAAGGAAAAGCCAGCTTACCTCCACAATGAGAACATTCTGAAATAAATAAAATCCAGTTATTTTGAATATGATGAAAGTCTGGCTTATAATAGAAACCCACATTTTGTTTATAGTTATAATATCCCAGTTTGCTTAGCTAGTCCTTCCCCATCCATCGAATCCAAATGTGTAGTAATCTAAGTATTCTAAACTAATTTTAGTAGCCCCTCTGGAATTACCTGGTACTGCAATATTGATATCTATACTTTGGAGTCTTGGTGTGGCGATGTAGGATAAACACTAGAATGCTAACTGAAAGGTTGGCTGCTCAGATCTATCAGCCATTCCTTGGAAATCCTATACAGGGTTGCTAAGAGTTCGAACCGATGTGATGGCAGATTGAATGAGGAGACCCCTTGCCATGCTGAGCATAATTCGCTATGATCATTATGACCAACTCATAATAATCAGGGTATGTTTTTTTCCCCCTTTTTGTTTTATTGTGAATTTGGTGAAGGTTTACAGATCAGACCAATTTTCCATTCAACAATTCATACACACTTTGTTTCATCCTCTTGACTGCAAACCCTACAGTGAAACATCACTTATTCTACTTCCTCCTTCTTTTTCCTGTTTCCATTTCCCCTTTCCTATCCCATCTGAACTTTGTCTTGGGATAAATGCTATCCTTTTGATCACAAATAATTGATTATTCTAAGGTGTGAGCATACCTCCCCGGTGTTATTGGTTCCCCACAGACCTGGCTTAGTCACCTTTCAGGTCTGGAAATACCCTCACCCCATGACTCAGTTTTTAGCCACACACTAGGCAGGTCTATAGAGCAAGCATTTTGCGTTTGATAGAGGCTTATGAACTAAGTCTATCAGTCAACCAGAAGACTTAGAGAATGTTTTGGGTAATTTAATTTCCTGGTTCATGATCCCTCTTGGTTTCAACTTTAAAAGAGCAATTCTAAAATGTGTTCATCTGCATTCTTGCCTAATTAAGTAGAGAGCAGGGAGCATAATTAAACCAGTTTTGTTTTCTGTGTTTGGTTTGACAGTGCAGAACCCTGAAAATATGAGTCATCTTTGAAAAGATTAGCCTATATCTATAAGATGTAGTGGGTAGGAAGTGTGACTACGTGTGTATCAATCCTGAGATATATTGTCAAAATTACTTTTGACATCCTCATTCAAGGAAATACATACATATGTTTAAAATCAAATAGTTCCAAAAGGTTCATAAAAACAATCTCCTGCTTTGCAGCTTCTCATCCTTAATGCCCCTTCCCAGAGATGTTGTTAAGTGCCATCAAGTCAGTTCTGACTCATAATGACCCTGTATAGGGTTTCCAAGGAGTGGTTTGTGAGCTTGAACCACCGACCTTGTGGTTCAAAGTGTCCTTGCAGTCCAGTGCATTAACCTGCATCACCACATCAGGACACACTTCTAACTCCTTTAGCTGTTTGTTCTGGTTGCTACTTCCCTATTTCTAAATAATATTCATAATAATATGCTTTTATATAGCTATTTCTGTTTTTAAAACCATATTTAAGGTATTTGATTTTTTGTTTGCTATTTTTAGAAAGGTTTTATCGATTATAAATGCATATTCATTTTTTATTATAGAAAGCACAGGCATTCTTCACTGTTGCCATCACATCAACTCTGACTCATGGTGATCCCATGTGTGTGACAGCATAGAACTGTGCTCCATCGGGTTTTCAATGGCTGAGCTTTTAAGAAGTAGATTGCCAGACCTTTCTTCCAAGGCTTCAACCTTTCAGTGGGCAGCGAATGTGTTAATTACATGAGCCACACACGGACTCCTTATACATTCTATTCTATATAAATACATACTTTATCAATGAGGCATTCTTTTTGTGTTATAGATGAGAATTTGTTTCACATACTGCTTCACTTTGCTGCCCTATCTCTTAAATGTCATTATAGGTAATCCCTGACTTACAACATATCTGATTATGAAGTATTCAAGTTATGACAAACTATACTTTGTTGTTGTTGTTATGTGCTGTGGAGTCGCTTCTGACTCATAGCCACCCTGAACTTGGTTTCCGCGGCTGTAAATCTTTACAGGAGCAGAAAGCTTCATCTTTCTCCTGCGGAACGGCTGGTAGTTTCGAACTGCTGACCTTGCGGTTCACAGCCCGATTCATTACCACTACGTGACCAGACTTACAACATCCTTTTTATTTTGTTCACCTGGTGGTTCAAACTCGCCAGCTGCTCCTTGGAAGCCCTATACATGGTCTCTATGAGTTGGAACTGACCCAAGGCACTTAACAACAATAGTTGGTAAAAGGTACTACATGTAATGTTGCAGTGTGTAATTTGATGATGTTATCATTTGCAGACATTCACTCACAGAAGATCAGTGTTACGATTTATTGTTCAAAACACTGCCATATAACAAGCTACAGCTTAGTCTACAGTGAAATTGGTGTCAGTGTTGAGAGTTGTAACAAAGAGAAAGCTGGGCAATGTTCAACTCTAACGTCAAACGACAATTGAAGTGAGCACATGCCCGACAGCTGTTAAAAATCCGAAACCGTTGCAACTTCCTGGGAGGAAGTTATAGGAAAGTGCATGCAGAGGATTTGGGGATAAATTGCTGAGTTATGTGAGCATACTGCAAGCATTTGATCAGGATAATGTGATGGAAGAGACTGCTGCAAAAATTGTCCATATGGCAAGAATCGTCAGTGTGCAAGCTCAGAGATCACAAAGATGGGGAACTGACAGATTAGGACTTCTTGGATGTTAAAGAGGAAAGACTTACTCTGGGATAATGAGGAAAAGGAAATAGAGAAGTTGTCATACTTGCTGCCAAATGGTTTTGTTTTGTTTTTTTAATTTTTAAAAAAGTAAAAATTTTTTTTCTTAAATGTTTTATTGTGAATTATGTGATAGTTTACATGGGAGAACATTAGTTTTACATTCATTCTATCGTATTTCATCTCATTGCCATGGTTACAATCCCCTCCATGCAATCCTTCTCCCATGCCCCCCAGGTCTTCAGCACACAGTCGCTCTCCCTCTCTGGATCTAAAGTCTCCAGCTGCTCCATCGCTCCACGTCATCATCTCTGGCTCCATTTCAGGCATCATTGCTTCTCTGGGTAGGGTCCCGCTCTCTGCTCTTCTCCCTTGATGGTCCTAGGGATCTACGCTCCTAGACTGAAAAGTTAATCACTCCCCTCCTTGCTCAAATGTCTATCTTTACATTTCCAGCCCTCACAATCAGTCCTGATAACAATTATTCACTGTTGTATCACAAGAGACCCGTCTGCATTTCATTGCAACAGCCCCGCCTAGTCAGATTGAATACTACTCACTGGAGATTCTACCCTCCTCCAGGCTCTCTGGATCTAGGTTCCCTCTTGAAAGCTTGTAAGCCAGTCACTTCTTGCCTTTGTAGTCTCCCACCCCCCATTTTGGGTAGCCAATGTCCAAGTTGCCCATCCCTGTCTACTCTGTGTGTGGAGAGGGTGGGAATGATTCTTGCTGTAAGGACTTGTTCCCTCTTTTGAACTACTGCTTCCATAGGTATAGGTCAAGTTCATCAAATTCTATGAGATTACTTTTTTTTTTTTCCTCTTCTTTTTACTTCTGGTTGAGCTCTGATCATCCAGTCACTGAAGCCAGGATAAGTGGGTATTATCTGCAAGTGTGGGTGTTCTTATGCATATGCCCTCTCTTCTTATCAGCTGGATGCTTCACTCTCCACTCTAGTCCTCTGTGGCTATGTCACTGACTCTGGGCCTAGGAGTTCCCAGGTCTTGCCACACTGCTGGCCAACCAGGTCTTCACCCGGGTTCATAGAAGTCTATTGAACGTTGTAGGTCTTAGCTCACCACTTCATTGCTGTTTTTCCCTCACTTCCCCTTATCGGTGTCTAGCGTGGTCACCAATCACAGCATGTATTCCCATTGAGTCTTAAGTCTTGGAAGGGGGTTTGCCAAATGATTTTTACAGTGAAAGAAATAGCTGAAGATTTTCTAAACTAAATATGGGCTACTACTGTGTAGAAACATGGATCCAAACGCTGGTCACTTTGCTAACGTTTATAGGGAGATTGGAGAAGCAGTGAGATACTACTGTGAAACATGAAAAAGAAAGAAAGAAAATGACCAATCAGACAACTCACTAATTTTCTGATGACAAAAGTTTTCCCCATTCCAATGGATAATCCAGATGATCCAGAACCTTCCACAAGTGGAGTTACCACAACCTACAAAGTACCAACATCATTCAACTCTTCATCATCAGAATATATTTTAAAGGTTTCTGTATTTTTTATATATGTAAGTGTATATGCAATGTTTCCAACACCTAAAGACGAATAAAGGCCATATTGATATACTTAGAATACCCTAACCCACTGCTATTGAGCTGATTCCAACTCACAGTGACCCTGTGTTGTTGTTAAGTGCCGCACTGTCTAATCATTTCTGACTCAGAGCAACCCTGCATAGGATTTCCAAGGAATTGCTGGTGAACTTGACCCACTGACCTGTGGTTTAATTTGACTTGCAGTAAAGCACATTAACCCACAGTACCACACCAGGACTCCAGAGACCCTCTGTGGCTATGTGCCATGGAGTCACTTCTGACTCATAGCTACCCTGTACAGAGTTTTGGAGGCTGTAAATCTTTACAGGAGCAGAACTCCTCATCTTTCTCCCACGGAAAAGCTGGTAGTTTTGAACTGTTGACCTTATGGTTCCCACAGCCTGAATCATAACCACTACGCTACCAGAGCTCCTTAGAGACCCTCTGGAACAGAATAAAACTGCTTCCTAATGTCTCCCAGACTGTAAATGTTTATGGTGGCAGACAGCCTCATCTTTCTTCCGAGGAGCTGCTGGTGGGTTAAAATTGTAGACTTTTTGGTTTTCAGCCCAATGCTAGATCCACTGTATCACCAGGGCTCCTTACTGATAATAAAAGACAACAATGGGGAAAAGGAGGCATTTCACTTATGATGGAGTTGTCAGAATGGAACCCTGCTGTAAATTGGGGACCACCTGTACTTTGTTATGTTTGTATCTTCTTGTACTTCACATGTTTTATTCATTAAAGACCTAAGTTGCTACTACAATGACATTTCTTTTGTTGTAGTTAAGTGCCATCAAGTTGGTTCTGACTCACTGAAACACTGTATAGGTTTCTGAGGCTGTAAATCTTACAGGCTCAGAAATTTTCACCTTTCTCCCAAGGGAGCTTGAACCACCAACCTTGTGGTTAGCAGTCTAGTGCTTACCCAACAATGCCACCAGCCCTGCATATTTTCTTTTAGTGTCTCAAAAATTCTTTTCATGTGGTTTCTAATTATTTTTCCTATCTCCTTGTAGTGTTGTATACCCCAATAATCTTTCATTTTTAAAAAAAACAAGCTTTTTTTTCTTTGAAGGATTATTACAAGGAAAACATTGGCTAATAATAGTTTTACTATATTTCTCAAAGGATTGTGGAGGCTTATGGAGGCTAAATGCATTTATAACATCTCTAATAATATAATGAATGCTCTGAATTTTGCACTGGGTTCATAAATTATGGGTAAGGGAATATTTGTACAGAAAAACCATCTGACACAAGGAGCTCTGGTAGCGTAGCAGTTACGAATCATGCCGCAAGCCACAAAGTCAGCAGTTCGAAACTACCAGCTGTTCCATGGGAGAAAGATGAGGCTTTCTGTTCCCGTACAGATTTGTTGTTGTTGTTGTTGTCATTTGCCATTGAGTCAGAACCAACTCATAGCAACCCCATGCACAGCAGAACGAAACAATGTCCGATCCTGGGCCAACCTCACTACCGCTGCCACAC
>NW_006408690.1:586143-601456 GCF_000296735.1 Chrysochloris asiatica
GTCACATAACAACAACAACAACTGGAAGGGACCTATAGGAAAACCAAGACTTCTTTAGTGACTAATATAGGGCAACCTTTACATACAAATTTATCTTCCATTACAAAACATTGCACATGTTATCAAACTCTTTTATTAGAGCTATACAGCCTAGTCTGGATTTGCAGTGGCCCTACCTGTTGTGTGAAATATTCCAACAAAACAAAATCTTTCAGCCTTTTGTTCCTTCGGAAGTTTGACTCTGCCATAAGAAAACAGCATCAAACAAACCAAGAACTGTCATTGTTTTTGTTCTGTTGAGTCGGTTCCAACTTATAGTGAACCAGTATAGAGTTTCTGAGGAGCAGCGGTTAGTTTGAATCACCGACCTTGTGGTTCACAGTTCAGTGCTGATCTTGCCACATCAGGAGTTTAAATTTGTTGTTGTTGTTGTTGTTAGGTGCTATTGAGTTGGTACAGACTCATAGTGACCCTATGCCCAGCAGAACGAAACACTGCCCAATCCTGGGCCAACCTCACTACTGCTGCCACACTTGAGTCCATTGGTGTTGCCACTTTGCCAATCCATCTTGTTGGGGGTCTTCCTCTTGTTCTCTGACCCTCCAACTTACCAAACATGATGTCTTTCTCCAGTTGTTGTTGTTAACTGCCGTTGAGTCGATTTCAACCCATAGTGACACTGTATAGGGTTTCCAAGGAGCAGCTGATGAGCTTGAACCACCGACCTTGCAGTTCAAATGACTTTGCAGTCTGACGCATTAGCTCACAGCGCCCCACCAGTTGTTAGCTGCCATCAAATCTACTCCCAAATTGTGGCAACCCCCATGCACAACGGAACACAAAACTGTCCGATTATGTGTTTGATTATGAGCAGTTATAGAGTAGACTGTTGAGATCCACAGGGTTTTCAGTGGCTCAGTTTAGGAAATAGATCACCAGGCCTTTTTTCCTAGTCTACCATAGTCTGGAAGCTCTGCTGAAAACTGCACCAACTTCAGAATTACTTTCACTGGTGTCTAAAGGAATTAATCTCTTTCTATTTCAATGCACCAAGCTTAGCTCCACAAACTAAGGAACCAGAGTAAGCTCATCTTTATATGTTCAGCACACAGTGTGGAGCCTACCATATAGTAAATGCTCAAGAAATGTCTGTTGAATGAATCAGCAACATTGATCCCATTTCTTTCATTTCCTCTAGTTTATTACAGTTTTGCTACATACCCTCCATTTTTCTTTACCAAGTACAATTCCTCCTTAACACAGCTATCATTTATAACTTTTTTCTTTTTCTTTTTACACCAAGACATCTTCTAAAATTCTCATTTTTGGAGTGGAAAAACTTTGGAGTTTTTTCAGAACACACTGTACTTCCGAAACACTCCCAATCTGATACTACCCTGATCTCTGACTGTGAGATGCTTGCCAGAACTTAGTCATCCCATCACGCCTAGCTCATTTCCTCCCAGAAAAGCTGGTGAAACCTCCAGCTCGGGGGCTGTAGGCAAACATCCTATGGGAAACTACTAAAGTGGGCTCTTTATTTCTAGTTCATCAGCCTGATCAAGTTAGGAAAGAAAAAGAGGAAGAGAGAGAGAAAGAATTAGACAAATCTAAATGATTTTCTAAAATAGGTTATTCCTTCTTTTAGTCTTTTAAAACACAAAATGATCAGCAGACCCCCAGAGTGTAATCTGCAGCAGTATAGGTTTACAGCAGTAGTCAATTGCAGGGATGGCAGAAGTAGAGATGAGCAGTCTATGGATTCTGGGCATAAGTGTATGAAGATAATCCCCAGGGCCAAAAGAATGTCATTCAGGATTTCATTTTCTGCAATCATGTACAAAATTGCCAGGAGCAGCAGTCAGCGGGCATTTCTACAATTGTGCAAGTTCTCAGCCTCCTCAGATACAATAAGAAGAAATTATTTAAATTCTTACAGCAGTCAAGGAGGGAACTCTAGCAGGTTTTGAATGTCCATTCTGGCATTTGATTAAAACTTATTTTTTGTGTGGGAGGTGGGAGGGTTCTCCTGAAATCTTGCACTTAAGCTGCACATCTGTGCTTTCATGCTGCTAGAATTGGGCCTCTTCCATGTTTTTGGTCTCGTTCTATCCTTTTCGAGGTTTCTCTTAAACATGAATAAAATCTTCTTGATTTAATAGATATGATTTTACAAAGTCTCAGATTAAATAAAAAAAAGTTTTTTTGAATCAGAGCATTTTGAGCAGACAGCTTAAAGACACCACTAAAATGCTTTTAACATTGTGAGCTGAAGAGGCCATTTAAGTTAATCATTGAGGGCTCCATTTATTCAACAGCAATGACCTATTTAGAGTCATGAGGCAGCCTGCCTCCCTTGTGAGCTTTCTAACCTTCCCTTAAAGAACAAAAAGAAGAACAGAGAAAGTGAGAGAGAGAGAAAGAGAAAGAAAGAGAGAGAGAGAGAGAAAGATGCATGGGACTATCCAGATAATTTTAATTCCCAAATCTTCACAGGTTACACAGTACAGTTAGGTGGCCCATAGTGTCTCTCACAAGCCCACTGCCATTGAGTCCATTCTGACTCATGGCAACCTTAGAGGAAACAGTAGAACTGCTCCTTAGGGTTTTTTGAGATTATAAATCTTTACGGGACCAGTTTCATCCTTCTCCTAAGGAAAGGCTCCTGGGTTCGATTTGTCCAATTTGTGGGAAGCATTTAACTCTCTTGACTGCTACATTTAATACTGTTATTCTTCCTCTTTCTCTCCTGTTTAGTTCAAAAAGTGAAGTTCCTTGTTAGTGAAACTGGTTACATTCACATCTGCTAATTGAAAGGTTGAAGGTTCTAACCCACCCAGAAGTGCCTTATAAGAAAAGTCTGGGGATCTACTTGCAAAAAAACAAAGAAAAGAAAGAGCCACAGGAAACCCTGTGGAGTACAGTTCTGCTCTGTTGTACCCGGGGTCACCATTAGTCAACTTGACCACAATTGGTAAAGGTGGCCTCACGCTCACTCCACTAACATTGTCTCCTAACAGGTTTTCCTATGTGAAGTCTCTCTCATCTTCTTTCAGTTCGTTCTGTCTTACAATCATGTTCATTTAGGAGCCCAGGTGGTGCCATAAACTCTACCTTACAGCTGTGAGTTAGATGTTAGGCTGCTAACTGGTCAGCAGTTCAAACCCACCAGCCACTTTGTGGGAGAAAGATGAGAGGCTGTCTGTTTCCATTAAGATTTATAGTCTTGGAAATTCTATGGAGCAATTCTACTCTGTCTCACAGGGTTGCTATGAATCTGGTCAGGTTCAGTTGCCTAAAACACTCATGTTTTTCTGTCACCTCTGCTCAAAAATTTCTGCAGCTCCTCTTTTCTTTTCTAAGCTCAGTCTTTATTGTGACATTCATTTGTTGTCATCTATACACCAAACCCAGTTTACTTTTTCAGCTTTTTTCTTATTATCTCCCTATTTTTCAGTAACTTCCTTGTGAATCTGATCCGCTCCTTGATCTCTGGCTCTCCTACTTCTATACCTTTGCTCTATCATTCTTTCAGTGCATGCCAGTCTTCCTTCCTCTTCTGTACTGCTCCCAGGTCCTTCTCAATAAGACAATTCCAATTTTAAGAAGTCCTTCTTTCTTTGGATTTGAGTCCACAGAGAAAGTCTTGTGTGGAAAGAGTCTTGGAGCTCTTCTCTGGGTGTGAAGCATTTAATGAGAGAAGGTGTGGTAAAGGCCTTGTTCATTGCCTGAGTCTATGAATTAATGTAATTAACACATGAAATTTAATTGGCTGATAAATTATGTGACTACATGAAAAAAATTCAGACCAAAGCCACTGCCATCAAGTGGATTCCTACTCATAGAGACCCTACAGGACAGATTTGAAATGTTGACGAAGATGTAAAACTTTTATGGAAGTAGATTGCCTAATTTTTCTCCTACAGAGCAACTGGTGGGTTTGAACTGCTGACTTTTCAGGTAGCAGCCCAACGCATGCCAGCAGAATACCTAAATCTGTTTAATAGAAAGGAAATTCCAGAAGTTGACTGGCATTTTGTCATTGCTTCAATCTTCAGTTACATAGAATTTACCTCCTTCAGCTCCCTGCTGAATTTCCTATGGCCCCAAAGTCATTCTGTCTCTACGAGGAGTGCCATCTCTCATTCAACACCTTTCTCATCTAATTCTAAACTGAGCCATCAGGTTGATGTCCTTTGGGGGTGAACAGGTAGGTTTATATTTTTTCTCCTTTCCTCTGCCATGCCTTCCTTTTCCCAAACTCAACTGAAAAGTTCTTTCAGAGTTCTAAGAGAAAGAGCAGCACATACTTTCTCATCAATAAATATTTATTCAGGCCTGTTGTGTACCAGACATTATTCACAGCAATGGCAACAGAATAGAGAATAAGATAAACATGGTCCCTGCCCTCATCAAGCTTACATTCTGACAGGGTAAGATAGGGAATTTAAAAAGAAGGCAAAGAGTAAACATCACACATTGTGATAAGGTTCTTAATAGAGCTTTACCAGGGATGGTAGCTTGGAGGGGATGAGCATGAGCTCTTTAAGATAGGAGTCAAGGAAGGCCTAAAGGATGGGGGAAAATGAATTCTAGGTAGACACACCAGCTGGTAGGAAGTCTTGGTAGGAATGAGAGTAGTCAGTGTGCTGGGGGTGAGTAGGTGCGATGATATGGGGAGGCATACAGGTCCTAAACATGCAGGTATTACAAGCTGTAGATGGAATTTGGATTGTATGCATTCTCAGAGCTATTGGGAGTAGGGTGATCAGGAAACATGCAGAATGTCCAGTTAAACATGAATTTCAGATAGACAATGAATAACTTCTTAGTAT
The DNA here is from genome assembly GCF_000296735.1 of Chrysochloris asiatica. Classification (NCBI taxonomy): domain Eukaryota; kingdom Metazoa; phylum Chordata; class Mammalia; order Afrosoricida; family Chrysochloridae; genus Chrysochloris; species Chrysochloris asiatica. Next base: position 590,979 of record NW_006408690.1, read on the forward strand.
ACGTATGTCCCAAATATTGCATGGGATATACAAGGTGAGGGGGCTTCAAAAAGTTCATGGGAAAAGAGTTGAAAATATATTAGAGTGTTTCCATGAGTTTTCTGAAGCCCTGTCATACTTATACTATGTATGACATGGCTATCAATTGACATTCACTACCATTGTGTCGGTTAAGACTCAAACTGAGCCTGTAGGGCAGAGTAGAACTTCTCAGAGGGGCTTTCCAATGCTACAATCTTTACAGAAGCAGACTGCCACATCTTTCTCCCATGGAGCAACTGGTGGGTTGAAGTAGTCAACTGGTTGGTTAGCACAGGACTATTTTATCCACTAAGCCACAGGACTCCTGCATGGGTTATGTTTCTACTAAATGTGGCATGGGGCCTATGTACACTAAAAATGTTTCCACTGCTTATTTGAAAGTCAAATTTAACTAGATATCCTGGGCTTTTTGTTTGGTTTATTATTTTTTTTGTTTAATCTGGCAGCTCTCTTTGAGGGGATACTCTCGTCCAATTTGTATTTAATGATGCTCCCTTTGGCTGCTATGTGGAGAATGTGTAGGAAAAGCAATGTGAAGTCTTTGGTTCTAACCAGTTTCATGTCAACTGTACTAGAAATTGTTGTTGTTATGTGCCGTGGACTTGGTTCCAACTCATAGCGACCCGAGGCTGTAAATCTTTATGGGAGCAGAAAGCCTCATCTTTTTCCCGTGGAACAGCAGGTAGGTTCGAACTGCTGACCTGAAGGTTCACAGCCCGATTCGTAACCACAACGCTATCAGAGCTCTATTACTAGAAATAGACCAAGACTAGTTAGTCTCTCAGAGAAGCCCAGAGAAAGGATGGTGTAGCCTTGCCCTAAACCAATGCTTCTCCAACCTGACTGTCTGTAGGCAATATCTGGAGGGTCTTATTAAAATGAAGACTTCAGTTCAGTTGATCTATTTCTGTAAATAAAGTTGCATTGTGACACAATCATACCCATTCAAATCCTTATTATTTATAGTTGCTTTTGCATGGTAACAGTGGAGTTTTGTGTGTTAACCACTTCCTGCTAAATCACTGTTTATTCATGTTAGAACTATTTATCCAAAGTCTTCTAAGCCCAAGGGGTTCTACTTGGCATACATCTAAATGTACATAAAAATACATCTATGTACACACAGAGGAGTGAAGTACTACTAATTAGCATCTGGAAACCTGGAAGAACAATGTGTTATGTCAGCAAAAAGTTAACGCAGACTCCTGTTTGTACATACCACTAGCTGGTTTTTCGTGCTTCTGATCTTCCTTGATCATTTCTCTTTCATAGGGGTCTTTGTAGTGATTATAAGCTACCATGCCAGTACATCCAAGTTGATTTCAACTCTTGGCGACCCCATGTGTGTCCTAGTAGAGCTGTGCTCGCCTGGATTTTCAATGGCTGATTTTTCGAATGTAGATTGCCAGTGCCTTCTACTAAGCTCCACCAATTTTCTATCAGTTTGTTGTACAGTGGTGGCTTGCATGTTGCTGTGATTCTGGAAGCTATGCCCCGGTATTTTAAATACCAGCAGGGTCACCCACAATGGACAGGTTTCAGCTGAACTTCCACAAAAAGACAGACTAGGAAAGAAAGAGGGACTACTTCCAAACATTCTGCCATAGAAAACCTTATGAAGAGCAATGGACCATTGTGAGGTAGCACCAGAATACTGAATATTGAAACATGATGAAGAGCAACAAAATATTGTCAGATACAGTGTCGGAAGATGAGCCCCTTGGGTTTGAAGGCACTGAAAAGATGACTGAAGAAGAGCTGCTTCATCAAAGTAGAGTTGACTGTGATGATGTGAATGGAGTAAAGCCTTTGGGACCTTTATTTGCTGATGGGGAGCAACTCAAAATGAAGAGTAAAAGCTGTAAGCATCCTCTAATAATCAGAACATAAAGTGCAAGAAATATGAATCTAGGAAAATTGGAAGTTGTCAAGAATGAAATGGCATTAGTGAATTGAAATGGACTGGTATTGACTATTTTGAATCTGATAATCACATGGTTTGTTATGCTGGGAAAGACAAATTAAAGAGGAATGGCATTGCATTTATCATCAAAAACTTTTCAAGATCTATCTTGAAGTATAATGTTGTCTGTGATAAGATAATATCCATACGCCCACAAGGAAAACCAGTTAATACAACTATTAATAGATGACTATACACATAGACCTTATCAGATGGAATACATAGAAAACAAACTGACTACATCCTGGTGCTGTTGATTAATGCACTGGACTGAAAAGTTGGTTTGAACCACAAGGTTGGCAGTTTAAATCCACCAGCAGCTCCTTGGAAACCCTATATACGGTTGCTATGGGTTGAAACCAACTCAACGACACTTAACAACAACATGGAAAGAGATGGAGTTCTGGTGTGGCTCTGCTGGTTAATGCGCTGGACTGCAATGTCCATTTGAACTGTAAGTTCAACGGTTCAAACTCACTAGTTGCTCCTTGGAAACTCTATACTGGGTCGCTATGGGTTGGAACTGACTCAATGACACTTAATAACAACAACAAAAGCCAAAACAAGGCCAGGGGCAGACTACGGAAAAGACCAATTCCTATATACAAGTTCAGTCTGAAGCTGAAGAAAATTAGAACTAGTCCACGAGAGCCAAAATATGACTTTGAACATATCCCACCTGAATATAGAGATCATCTGAAGATTAACTTTATACATTAGAAACTAAAGACTGAAAACCAGAAGAGTTGTGGGATGACATTAAGAACTTCGTACAGAAAGAAAACCAAAGGCCATTAAGAAGAAAGAAGGAAAAAATAAAAATGGATATCAGAAGACTCCAAAACTTGCTCTCCAGCACAGAGATGCTAAAGTAAATGGAAGAAATGAGGAGGTAAAAGAGCTGAATAGAAAATTTCATAGGGTAGCTTGAGAAGACAAAGTCAAATATAATGAAATATGCAAAGACTTGGAGTTAGAAAATCAAAATGGAAAAACACTCTCAGGATTTGTCAAGCTGAGGGAACTGAAGAAAAAATTTAAGCCTAGAATTGCAATACTGAAGGATTCTATGAACAAAATATTGAATGATGCAGAAAGCACCAAAAGAAGATGGAAGGAATATACAGTCACTGTACCAAAAAGAAATAGTCAATGCTCAAACCATTTCAAAAGGTTAGTATATGATCAAGAGTCAATGAGACTGAAGGAAGAAGTCCAAGGTGGAGTGAGGGCACTGGCAAAGAACAAGGCACCAGCAATTGATAAAATACTAATTGAAATATTGCAACAAACTGATGCAGCACAGGAGGCAGACACTCATTTATTCTAAGAAATTAGAAAGGCAGCTACCTGATCAACTAATTGTACAATATCTGTACTTGTGCCCATTCCAAAGAGAGATGACCCAATGGAATGTGGACGTCATTGGACAATATCGTTAATATCATATGCAAGTAAAATTTTGCTACAGATAATTAAAAAATGGCTACACCAGTACATCGACAGAGAACTGTCAGAGGTTCAAGCTGGATTCAGAAAAGGACATGGAATGAGGGATATCATTACTGACATCAGATGGATCTAGATGAAAGCAGAAAATACCAAAAGATATTTACCTGTGTTTTATTGAATATGCAAAGCCTTTCGACTGTCCAAGCTGTGGACAGCATTTTGGAGAATGAGTATCCCAGAACAGTTAATCATATTGTGAGGAATCTGTATGAACAGACTAAGGGAACACTGAATGGTTTAAAATTAGGAAAGGTGTGCGCCAGGATTGTATTCTTTCATAATACTTATTCAATCTGTATGCTGAGCAAACAATCTGAGAAGCTGGATTTATAAAGAAAAACATGCATCACAATTGGAGGACAATTCATTCACAACCTGCGATATGCAGATGATACAACTTTGTTTGCTGAAAGGGAAGAGGACTTAAAATACTGAAAAGTTCAAAGATGACAACCTTCATTATGGTTTGCACTTCAATGTAAACAATACAAAAATCCTCACCAATGGACCAATAAATAACATCAAGATAAATAGAGAAAAGATTGAAGTTGTCAAAGACTTCATTTTGCTCATATCTACCATTAACACTCATGGAAGCAGCAGTCAAAAATCAAACAACATATTACATTAGGCAAATCTACTGCACAAGAACTCTATAAAGTATTCAAGAGCAAAGATGTCAGTTTGAGGACTAAGGTATACCCGACCCAAGCCATGGTATTTTCAGTAACCTCAGAGGCATGTGAAAGTTGGACAGTGAATAAGGAAGACCGTTGAAGAATTGATGCATTTGAGTTATGGTGTCAGAGAATATTAAAAGTACCATGGACTGTCAATGAACAAATCAGTATTGGAAGAAGCAAAGCCAGAATGCCCCTTGGAAGCCAAGATGGCCACACTTCGTCTCTCATCCTTCGGGCATATTATCAGGAGGACTAGTCTCTGGAGAAGGACACCATGTTTGGTAAAGTGGAAGGTTGGCGATAAAACAGGAAGTACCCCAACAACATGTACTGGCACAGTGGCAGTAGAAACAGATTCAAGCGTAGAAATGATTGTGAAGTTGGCGCAGTGTCTCCTTTTGCTGTATATAGGGTCACTATGAGTTGGTATCGACTCAATGGCACCTAACAACAACAACAATCTACCAAGCTGCCTCTGGGTGCACTCGAACCTCCAACCTTTCATCAGTGTGGAGTATGTTAACCATTTGTGCCACCCAAGGACTCCTAACTATAGGCGGGAAATACTGAGGCACAACCTCCACCGCTTCTTCTTACTGTACCCCAGTAAGAAGCTATTATTTCTTCACTCTCTTCTCTATTAAAGAAAGGGACTATACCGGGATCACCTAATGGGGAAATTCTTATAAGTAACTAGAAGACCATTTTGGTAGTAAGGAGAGAAGGACCACAAGTCTATGAGCAAAACTTTTCTTGACATTCACTTGGAATACTTAGGAGTTGCCATTTAGATAGATGCCATAGCAAAGGCACTAGGAAAGATATATTTGTTGCATAATAAATTCATAAGGCAGAATCATACACAAAAGTGCTATCATAATTAATCCTTTATAGACCACTCCAGGGTTGTTAAAAGCCATGAATTTTTGGAAACTTCTATGATTATTTACACTTTCTAGGATGTGATTTTATGCAAGGAAGTAGTTAGATGAACGGGTAAGTTACCAGTGCACAGGCACTAACAAATTAATTCTAATTTTTATGGATCAAATATACTACTGGTAGCAGATCCTACTCTGCTATCTTTAGAGCAGAGGGAACTGAGCTGCTTTCTAGTCAAAATGTGTGTGGCTCTGCAATGTCATAAATGTCATTATACATATGTCTATTAAATGTGATTGCTCCTCTTTTTCCCCATCCAGACATTGCATAAGAGTAACAACCACAGAAATGAATCTTGTGTAATCAACTGATTCATTTGCCTAGGAAAGCTGAAGATTTTCAGCTATAATGAATACAAGATAGATCTCCATGCTGAAGAAAAACAAATTCTGCATTGCTTTCATTCATGGTAAAATTTCAGGCCACATTCCACAAAGACCATCAGCTTTATGAAACAATTCTTCCTTCTAGTAGTTTGTAGATTTATATCAGAAACCAGTCTTTTCACTTAATTATTTATCAGTAGGCTTGGAATTCAAGTTAAAATTGGAGGTATTATTATTATAATTGGCTACCTTCTTGTTCAGAGAACTTCTACAAGGAAACAAAAGGCCCAGAAATGTGCTTACAAGAAGTCCTTCTTTATACAGTCTAGGGAGACTTCTAAAAGTTCCTGGAAAACTGGAGTTAAAAGATAATAGAATTTTTCCACAAATATGTTCAAGTCCCCATTTGTGTATGTGCGTGTGTATGTCCCCCTAAATTTAATATATTTCAACAAACCCATTTAAATGTTTTACTGAAGCATCCAGGTGCTGAAGCATAGAGGGAAGATGAAAAACAGACAAATTAAAACAACAACAACAACAAAAAAAAACTTCTTTTCAGGGGGTACCTGAAAGGCTGAGTAGAAAAGAACAAGGCATGCCAAGGGGTTTTGTAATCTGAGGTTGTCTGAAAGAAGGTTGGAAGGAAGCTTGGAGAAGAAAGATTCAGTCTGCATCATGCCCTGGAAGCATTCGAAAAGGAGTGTTTTATAAAGGAGCAATCATTAAAAGTATTCACACATCCATTTGCATGAATTAGCAAACCTGGGAGAGTGTCTGCGATGTCTGGCAAGTGCTGACCTGCAAGGGAGGTCACCCATTTCCCCATGACATCAATATGTACCCAGTGAGCAAAGGTACATTAACGAACCTTTCCAGCAAGTGTGGAGAGATCATCGCCTCCAATTATCTGCATCTCATCCATGAATTGGTCATTCTGAAAAAAAAAAAAAAAAAGAAGATATTTTTTACTGTAAAAGAAAACCTCTAAATCCTTTCCCAGTCTACTCAGTTAGTGGCTAGATTGTGTCTTGCAAATTTAGCAAATAGTCAGTACAGATCCACGGTTGCCTAGGGTTACCAAGAGCCACTAGCCTGCTACTTGTGCTTGAGAGGAGAGGGAAGGCTTCTAATGAGTGACTGGCAGCGGGAGACTGTATCTGGAGGGGGAAAGAAGGAAAGGCGAGACAGGACAAACAAGGTCTATCCCAGATATATATAGCTGGTTCCATATCAAAATAACTGTATGTTTACAGAGAGACTCTAAGTCGAAGGTGACAGAAGTTCATAGAGCCAATCCTGAAGCAGGCAGAATGGGAAAAGTCGCTCAGTCACACTTCTGATTCTCACTGGGGTGGGTCTTCAGGATTACAGAGAGCCCGGCAGCAGGCCAAACAGTTTTCAACTCTGCCAACAAGGCCTAGTGATATCCTTGAGGTGGGGAGCCATCAGATCAGGAGATCCTGATTGGAGTCATTGGTGGTCCAGACCCTACTAACAGAATGTAGGCAGCGAGGATAGCCTCTGTGACAAGAATGGCAGAGGCTCAGGAGCTTTCTGCAGCTCCAGGAATAGGAGGCCCAAAACCATGTTTACAAGACTCTTACTCAAATCCCTTTAGAGGTTATGATCATTCACATTCACAATGTTTATATATAGTACATTATCCTGTCCTAATTTAATCTCACAAAATAACAAACAGGCTGATACAGTGTGGACAACACAATAGGATACCATGGAGGCAAAATAGGAAACAGAGAGCAGATAATGTGTTTTCTAACCTCATTACAGACCCGCATTACAGCAACTGAAGACAATTCCTGAAGCAAACAGACTGCCGGCAATCTACCTCAAGACTGAGCAAGAAGTGCTGTAATACTGCAATCCTTTGATCCAACTACCAGCCTAAGGGAGAAGACAATAAATGCATCATGCTGAGCCAGGAAATGTCTTCAGTTATTGCCACAAACTGCTGTTGCTTTTGTGATTTCAGCACCTTCCTCCCTTATTCTGGCAAAGTGGGGAGTGCATTATAGAGGTTCAGGTGGAGCCAGATCTCACCTATGGATGTGAGCCACCTATGCCTGCAGCTACTTCCCAATTCATAGTTGTTGTAGACTCCAATTCAAGGCGACCCCGTGTGTGTCAGAGAACAGTGCTCCATAGGGTTTGCAATGGCTGGTTTTTTAGAAGTAAATTGCTACGCACCAATGTAGACTAACACCTCCAACTTTGAGATTAACAGAAGAGCACATTAACCATTTATACCACCCAGCTTCCTTTACTTAAGTTGATGCCTTTCCTTAGGGATTTTCATGGGCTCTTTGAATTGAATTCTGTCACCTATTGCTCAGAGTCTTTCTAGACATTCAGTTACTTTGTCATGGGACTGGTCATATGGGAAGGAGAAAAACAGCCAAACAACCAATATGACAGTGTTTTGTTTTGTTTTTACTAAAAAACAACTTTTGTCTTTCCACCTTCCTGCTTTAAAGGGGGAGAAATGATGCCAAAATGTATTTATTTCCACTTTGTAAAGCATTCACTCCTTACTGCACAAGAATGGAGACTACATACAAGAAGGTAAAGACAAGAAGCTTGCATTGCTTCTTGAAAGGTGCTCACTAAATGAAGTCCAGTGAAACCTTTTCTTGCTAAAAGAACTGATTTAGAAAGGAGAAAATAAAAAAAACATTGAGAATTTCTGCTGTTTCTGTACTGGCATACACCACAATCACACATTCAAAAGCAGTCAGTAAAGAACTTTTCAAAAAATGTCTAAAGAGAACATTTTCTTGTTCCTTCTACAGGTGCCGAGATATGAAAGTTAACACAGAGGGATTTTCTGCACATTAGACTCAATTATGCTGTTAATTGTTGTTGTCCTTAAGTACCACCCAGTTAGTTCCAACTCATACTCATAGCTACCCTGTTAAGGGTTTCTGAGGAGGAGCTGGTGAGTTTGAACTGCCGAGCTTGGTAACAGCAGGAGGGAAAATAAAAAACTTCAATACCTTCAGAGAACTGAAGGTACTGAAATTTTTATTTCAATATGCAGAACTGGATACAACTACTAAGCTACAAAGTTTAACCTAACAAATGAGATTCACACTCTTTCAGATTTGACATAAATTTCACAACAATTATACTATTATCACCCCCATTTAACAGATTAAAAACAAAAGGCACAAACTACCAAGAAAGCTAAATAAAGTACTCAAAGCCACACAATTAATATATTGCAAGGTATGTCTTATTTAAGGTGGCCTTATTTACTTCAACCTTAAATTATTAATAAACATATTAACTTAAATAAACATATTTAAAATTTATGATTTTTAAAAAAAGTTTTTATTGTGAATTGAGTGAAAGTTTATAGGGAAGATCATCAGTTTTACATTCAACAAATCAAATACTTTGTTTCATTACAGTGGTTATAATCCCCTCCATGTACCATCAGTTAACAGTATTTCTCTCTATTCATTTTAGCTCCTTTAAAAAAAAAAACACTCAGGCATATATAATAATTTAAACCACCAACGGGCACATTCTGCAAGTCTGCCTCCTGGCTGCCAGCTCTCAGTCCCTCTCTTTCCATGAATGTAGAGTCTTCAGCTGTTCCTTCTCTCCATATCCCCATCTCTGCCTCCATCTTTGGTGTTACTGCTTCTCTGGATAGGCTCCGGCATTCCACTCTTGCTCTTCTCCCTTGATGGTCCTAGGGTTCTCTGTTTCTGGACTGTAAGATTAACTACTCCCCCACTTTGGTTAAAAACTTCTACCTTTACAATTGTGACAGTCACAATTAGTGATGATAACAATTACTCACTATTGAACCATAAGAATCTTATCCCCATCTCTTTTTACCAGATCCACCTAGACAAGATGAAAACTATTCAGTGGGGACTCTAACTTCCCCCCCCACCCCCCATGCTTAAACTAAACACCCTCTTGAAACCTTGTAAGCCAGTCACTTGGAGCCTTTATGACCCTCCTCATTTTAGGTAGCCAATGTCTAAGTTGCCCATCCCTATCTTTCCTGTGTACAGAGGGGATAGCATTGATACTTGATGTGAAGACTCCTTCCCTCTCTGTTGGTATTTTGAGCTACTACCTCCATGAATATAGGCCAAGTTCATAAAATTTTAGCAATTTACCCTCATTTCCTTTCTCAAAATTTTATTTGAAAAAAATTTTTTTATCATCCCCTAGTTGAGTTCTGATTATCAAGCCATCGAGGCTAGGTCGTATGGGTACTATCTACAACTTTGGGTGTTCTTGTGTGTCTCCCTTCACTTCATATTAGCTGGATGCTTCACTCTCAGCTCTAGCCTTCTGTGGCTATGTCCTTGTCCATGGGCTCAGGTGTCCCCAAGTCTCACCAAACTTTGGACCAACCAGCCCTTCCTCTTCTCTCTCTCATCTCTAGGTCAACGGGAGTCTATGGAATGTGGTTGAATTCAGCACATTTCTTCATTGCTGCCTTTCCCACTCTTCCACTCACCAGTAGACCAATGTGGTTACCAGCAAGCTTACATGCCTGTTCATGTGTTCCCTTTGCATTTCAGTCTTAGAGGGGGTTTTGTCCTGAAGGGACTTGATTGCTTGCCTTGATGGCTTCCCAGAGAACATGTTGCTTATTCTTGTAGTAGCCAATCATACTGCCATTTTTGTTTTGGGTTTTTCCTGATGATCTTTCTTTGAAGATGTATATTCACTCTAGCTGTTTCAGGTTGGTCTGCTTGTCCTTTGTAGTGGGAATGTCCTACCTCAGAAGGTTCTGGATAGGGCTCAGGATTCCACTTAAGGTCTTATACACTGCAAAGGCTCCACAGAGGCCTATTTCACTAGGCAAGTTGTAGAACCCCTTTTAGGTATTCTAATCAGTTATAAAGGAGCTCTGGTAGTCACGTAATGGTTGAGCCAGGCTGCCAACCTCAGGGTCAGCAGCTCGAAACTACCAGTGGTTCCATGGGAGAAAGATGAGGCGTTCTGCTCCTGTAAAGATTT
>NW_006408690.1:602903-604278 GCF_000296735.1 Chrysochloris asiatica
TAGTGTTTATCTTATGGAACCTCTGTGCTCTCCTCCACAAAGATTACAGCCTTGAAAATGTGATGGGGCAAATCTCGTCTGTCTTCTAAGAGCACTCTGAGTTGGGATCAACTCAATGACAATGAATTTTGTTGGTGGTTTAAAGTATATTGTCAAGTGTCCCTATATCATCTATTGAATTGTTTTTTTTTTTTCCCCCTTTGTTGTTGTTAAGTGCTGTGGAGTCGATTCTGACCCATAATGACCCTATATCGGGTTTCCAAGGAGCAGCTGGTAAGCTTGAACCGCTGACCTTGCAATTCAAATGACTTTGCAGTTCAAATGCATTAGCCCACAGTGCCACACCAGGACTCTTTTTTTTTTTTTTTTTTCTTAACCCCCTAGTGGTTTTAAATGTCATTTTGTCATATTCTTCATTCCCATATGTGAGAATTAATTTCTATACTGTTCCATTTCATTATCTAAAATGTCTATTCCAGCACCCAGATCACACTGTTGAAATTATCGTTTTAAAATATGTTTTAATACTTGGTAGGGCAATTCATTTTTTCTTTCATTTAAAAAATATGTTTATTTACAAGCTTATTTTCCTATTTTATGGTTCATAAGGATTGCAAACCACAAGGTCGACAGTTCAAACCCACCAGCTGCTCCTCAGAAACACTATAATGGGTCACTATGAGTTGTAACTGACTTGGTGGCATTTAACATCAACAACAATGAAGATCGAATGAATTAATACAGGTAAAAATTTTAGAACAAAGTCTGGCACACAGTAAGAACTCAGTTAATGCATAAAACAACAATAAACCAGACTTGTTGCCATAGAGTCAGAATTGACTCATGGTGACTCAAAGTGTACAGAGTAGGACAACTTCACAGGGTTTCAATGTTATCACCATTCAGAAGCAAATGCCACAAAGCATTTCTTCTTATGTACCTCTGGGTGGGTTTGAACTGCTGACCTTTTGGTTAGCAGGCTTGTGTTTAAACATTACCTAGGAACTCCATCAATTAATGCCAGATATTACTCATCTTTTTTTGTTTTGCCTTCCTTTCCCTAGGATTTGGCCACGCCTCGGTCCTCGACTCCACATGTCTGTCAGTTTGTCCTGCCATGCTGGTTTGTGTGTTGCTGTGATGCTGAAAGCTATCTTTGCCTGTGGTGTTGCAAATACCAGCAGGGTCACCCATGGTGGACCAGTTTTAGTAGAGCTTCCAGACTAAGAACAGATTGTTGTTGTTGTTGTTATGTGTCGTGGAATTGGTTCCAACTCATGGTGACCCTGTACAGGGTTTCTGAGGCTGTAAATCTTTACTGGAGAAGAAAGCTTCATCTTTCTCCCATGGAACAGCTGGTAGTTTCGAACTGCTG
>NW_006408690.1:607037-608009 GCF_000296735.1 Chrysochloris asiatica
GAATTGTTGGCATTCTGGAACAGGAAGAATCACAAAAGTCCATAGAGGAGAAAGTTGAGGAGCTTCTGGAAGAAAATTTCCCTAACATCTTGAAGAATAAGAAGATAAGCATTCAAGAAGCTGAGCGAACCCCAGGAAGGATAGACCCCAAAAGAAAATCTCCAGAACATACCATAATCAAGCTCTGCAAAATCAAAGACAAGGAGAGAATCTTAAAAGCAGTTGTGGAAAAGAGAAGTGTTACTTACAAAGGCAAGCAAATAAGATTAAACTCTGATCTCTCAGAAGAAATCATGCAGGAAAGAAGGCAATGGGGAGACATACATAAAACTCTAAAAGAAAAAAACCTGCCAACCAAGAATCATCTACACAGCAAAGCTGTCAATAAAATATGATGGTGCAATCAAAACATTCCAGGATGAGTAGAAGCTAAGAGACTTTGTCAAAGCCAATCCAGCACTTTAAAACATCCCAAAGGGATTTCTTTGGACTGAAAACCAATGCCAAAAGAAAACAACCAGAGATTGACAGATATGCCAACACCACCTGGAACTCAGTTGACAGATAGCAGAGTTCAGAACAGAACAAAAATTATAACAATGAATAAAGAGGACCTGAGAGGTCAATCAAAGATCAAAATAATAACAATGTCAAAGAAGGGGAAATATAGAAACACAGATCCAGGTGGTAAGGAGGTCAGGTAGATTGCAGAATAAAATAGACTGTCTTAAATGGAGAAAAAAGTCAGTAGATTATAGGGTAACCTCAAAGAAAATTAATACTTCACAACATACCATGAAAATGAAATTCCAAGAAGAACATGGAAACATTAAAACTAAGAAGAAACTGACAAGAAAAAGCACAAAAAATACGAACTCAGCACAGGAAGGTATGCAAAACTAAACAACCATCAGCACCGCAAAAAAGCTAACATAATGACAGCAATTAATTCATTACCTATCAACAATTACA
>NW_006408690.1:608456-637180 GCF_000296735.1 Chrysochloris asiatica
AAAGAATTGGTCAATGTTCAACTATTTCAGTAGGTAGCATATGACTAGGAACTGATGGTATTAAAGGAAGAAGTCTTAGCTGTACTGAAGGCATTATGGAAAAAAAAAAAAAAAAGCCTCCAGGAACAGATAGAATACCAAATGTTTAAGAAAACAGATGCAGTGCTGAAAGGACTCACTTGTCTATGCCAAGAAATTTGGAAGATAGCAACCTGGCCAACTAACTGGAAGAGATCCATATTTGTGCTCATTCTAAAGAAATGTCATCTTATAGAATGTGGATACTATTGGAAATTATTATTAATATCCCATACAAGTAAAATTTTGTTGAAGATAATTAAAAAATGGCTGTGGTGGTTGTGGTGGTGTGCCACTTTCTCCTGAGAAGAGGTGGTAATTTCAAACTGCTGACTGTATTGTTAACAGTCTGACCGATAACCCACTATACTAACAGAGCTTCTTACCCAGATATTGCTGTTGTTGTTATTTAGTGCTGCTGAGTCGGTTTCAACTCATAGGGACCCTGTATAGGGTTTCTGAGGAGTCGCTGGTGAGTTTTGAACTGCCGACCTGTGGTTTGCAGTACAGTGGTGATCCTATAGCATCACAACTGGAGTGTATATATACAAGTATGTAAAGTATAATAGATCTATAACACTGAAAAGTGATAACCAGAGCTATAGTAGCAACAAGAACAACAAAAAACCATAAAGTAAAAACAGGAAATAATATTGTTACAGAACTTTCAAATGAAACAGAAATTCAGTAGATTTAAAAAATAAACAAATAAATAAAAAAATGTATCTGCAACTTTAAAAACTAAACAAGCCATACTCCTAGCCCTATGCCAACCCTTATCCCTAATACTAACCCTAGTCCTAATCATAATCGTAATACTAAAACAATGTCCTAGGTCTAACCTAGACCTAGCCATACTCCTAACCCCAATCATCACTCCTTACTTCTACCCTACCCTTTTTCCCACCCTTAGTCCCTAAAATGGAGCTCTGGTAGTGTAGTGGTTAGGAGTCAGGCTGCCAACCTCAAGGTTAGCAATTCAAAACTACCAGCAGCTCCACAGAAGATGAGGTGTTCTGCTCCCGTAAAGATTTACAGCCTCAGAAACCCTGTGCAAGATCACTATGAGTTGGAACCGATTCCATGGTACTTAACAACAACAACAAAACCCTAAAAAAAAAAAAGAATTTCATTTTACCTGGAATCTATAATCAATGTTCATGAAAGCAGCAGTCAAAAAATCATACCATATATCACATTAGACAAATCTGCTACAAAAGACTCTTTAAACTGCTAAAAAGCAAAGATATCACTTTAAGGGCTAATATGCACCTTACCTAAGCGATGGTATTTTCACTTACCTTATATGCATGTGAAAGCTGGACAGTGAATAAGGAAGACCATAAAAGAATGGATGAATTTGAGTTATGGAGGAGAATATTGAGAGTACCATGAACTGCCAAAAGAACAAGCAAATCTGTCTTGGAAGTAGAGCCAGAATGACCCTTAGAAGTGACTATGGCAAGGCTTGGTCTCATGTACTTTGTACATGTTTCAATAGGGACCAGTCCTTGAAAAAGGACATCATGGTTGGTGAAGTGGAGGGTCAGCAAAAATGAAGAAGACTCTCAAGAGAAAGATTGATACACTGGCAACAACAATGGACTCAAACAATTGTGAAGAATGCAAAGGACCGGGCAGTGTTTGGTTCTATTGAACAGAGGGTCGATAGGAATTGGAGCCAACTGGCACTTTGGGTTAATGTACTAGACTGCAAGGTTGGTTTGGACTGCAAGGTCGGCGGTTCAAGCTCACCAGCTGCTCTTCAGAAACGCTGTCCAGGGTCGATATGTGTCAGAACTGACTCAATGGCACTTAACAACAAGAACACCACCAACAGTTCACCACTGGTAAACTAGGATCTCCAGTTCCCCTTGCTTAATTACTACAGAGAATAAATCTTTGTCTGCTGCTGAAGTGGGGAAGGGAATTAAATTTCCAAGTTCTCTAATTATAGGTTTGTAACTAGCCTTGCTGTTTTCAGTCCATTCCATTCCTCACTCCACCTTCTAAGAATCTGGCAGCTCCAGTGTCTGAGCCTTTAAGGAATTCTGTGGTACAACTCCTTTACTTCCCTTGGCATTTCCCTCTGTAAGCATTTAGATTCTCACTTTCTCTGTTTTGCTGAGTTAGGGATCTTTCTTAAGCAATTTCTTTCCAAAAAATACTGACATCCTTTGTCCACAGGGTCTCCTTTCCTTTTGTTCTTCTAGGTATATACCTGGTTTATTTCTTTACTTTCATTTCAGGGGAGTTTTAGGAGGGAATGGAGTTCAGTCCACATTTTCACCATATTTTTGTATTGGTGTAAAACTATCATTATCCCTAGAATTGAGCCAATATTATTTTTTAAACATTATTGGTTTTGATCTGGTAATATTTTATTTGATATCGTCTATCATTCTGATAGGAGTCCTGGTGTGGCGCTGTGGGTTAATGCGACAGACTGCAAAGCCGTTTGGGCTGCAAGGTCGGCGGTTCAAGCTCACCAGTCACTCCTCGGGAACTCTAACCAGGGTTGCTGTGGGTTGGAACCGACTCAACGGCACTTAACAACAACAACAACAACAACCATGCTGGTAAGTAAGATTGGTCTACAGTTTTCTTATATGATCTTTGTGAATTGTTAAAGCAACATTATGTTGTTGTTGTTAAGTAACGTGGAGTCTGTTCAGACTCATAGTGATCCTGCACAGGGTTTCTGAGGCTGCAAATCTTTATGGGAGCAGACTGCCTCATCTTTCTCCTGTGGAACAGCTGGTAGTTTTGAACTGCTGACCTTGAGGTTAGCAGCTCAATTCATATCCACTACGCTACCAGAGCTCCTTAAAGCCTCAAAAAGTGAGTTGGGAGAATTTTTATCTCTTCTCTGCACTCTAGAGGAGTTTGTGTCTGAGTAGAATTTTCTGTTTTGCTAAGGTTCAGTAGAATAACCAAAAAATAAAAGTAAAAAACCAAGCCCACTGCTATCGAGTTGATTCTAACTCACAGGGGCCCTATAGACAGGGTATCTGCTCCCTAGGGTTTCTAGCACTGTCAGTGTTTACAGGAGCAGACGGTTTCATTTTTCTCCCCCAGAGTCAGAGTTGTTATTGTTGTTAAGTGCCGTCGAGTAGGTTCTGACCCTGTATAGGGTTTCTGAGGAGCATCTGGTGAGCTTGAACCAGCTGGTGACCTTGTAGTTCCAACCGACTTTGCATTCCAGCGCATTAAACCATAGCGCCACGCCAGAATCAGAGTAGCTTTTATAGAAACACCCATGTACAAATGGCAAAACTCAGACCGTAATAATCAACCCAGAGGCCTTGCTAGTAAGTGGAGCTCAATTCACCCCCAGATTTGCCTGGGGCCATATTCTTCTGGTTCGTTCCCCTGAGAAGCTCCCCCTCTCCACACACACCCCTCCATAACCCCCCAGGAAAGAAGCACAAGGTGCATTGTAGGGAGTAGCAGGGAGAGAGAGTGGGTCCTGGCTGTACTAGTGACATAAAATACACAGGCTAAAGATGCCTGGAGTCCTGTGGCACCAAAACACTCTACGACAAGTTCAAACTCACCAGCCACTCCTCGGAAACCCTATACAGGTTTGAGTCCAACAGACAGGATGGCACTTAACAACAAGATGACTAGGAAAATCAGCACCTTGGTAAACATGCAGATAGAGGCTGTGTAGATTTACTCGCATGGTAAAAGTTAATCTCTGACATTTAGGCCAGACATTCTTGGAAGAAATAGTTTGAAGACAACTAGTTTAGATAATCTGATCTGAGGTACTGAGCAGAGTCCACCCTAACAGCCCAGCAGGTGTGGTGATTCCTCGAAAAGAGAACTTGGACTGTTCAGATAAAGCATAGTAGAGGAAGAATAAATATCCTGAATATCCTATCCTTTTGAGGAACCAGAAGGAGGAAAAATAAACAAAGGAATCACTGTATCTAAGCCATTTGTTTCCAACGTGAGTGCAACTTGCTTCAAAATCTGTGCAAACACTTTCTCAATAGTCTCAGCCTCCATAGATGGTTTTGTTCTTTTACCCCTTTTTTTCATTTTGATTTTCCTTCTCACTTGGTTTCCTGTGCTTGGTGAAGTTGTCAGTACTATTTCAAATGGGAAGAGTGGTAGACCCTGAGATATCTAGGTTCCTAACATATTGCATTAGGCAAATCTGCTACACAAGACCTTTTTTTTTTTCATTTTAAACAAGAAGTTTATTTAAACAACAAGATGCTTGACTTCAAGGGAAAACTATCTAGGATTCATTTCTTTTAGAGTAATTGACCCCTACTTAAAGACAGATTGCCCTACATGTAATAGCTACGTACAAAAAAGTTATAAAATTGTCCTTGGTTTTACAATGATAAATGAAAAACATTAAAATTCTCCAATTGAACAAGGTATGCAAGGAGTTTTTATGTTGTTGTTTTTTGTTAAACAGTGAGAGCAAAATAACTTACTCGAATATAAAGATCAGAGCTGAATGAGCATGTCACTAATGGAGTAAAGGGGGATTTTCACAGAACCAGTATTTTTCCCCATCTCATCTCCACTTCATGTCGGTCAAAATATATCATTGGCCATTTTAGTAAAAAAGAAGAAAAAAAAACAACCCAAAAACAAACAGAACAAAAAATGCAATATGCTTGTGCACATGCACCCGTTACTTTATGTACAACAAAGGAATGTTGTTGTTGTTAAGTGCCGTCGAGTCGGTTCCGACCCATAGCGACCACAAAGGAATGGGGACAGGGAAATGAAAGAATAGAGAACACTATACGGTAGTAGTCAGGCTGTGGTGGAGCCAAATTGTGGTTTTCTAATTGAGAATGTATTCTTGGTCAGTAGAAACAGAGTTCTGGAGTAAAGTAGCAGGCTCCTTTTAGAAGACACCTCCTGTCTGCTGCTGGAACACATCAATTGTATCTTCATCCTTCATTTCCAACTGTGCAGGTGTATCTGTTTCATTGATTGGCTGCCCGTGAAATCAGACTCTGATCTGCCTCATTGACAAACCCTGTCATTTGCAATAGGCTTTCATTAGTTTACTAAGTGGTGTATGCCTATTAATCTTAAACTGCACCACAGAACCATCCTGCCCCGCCACCTTCAAATTAATATGATCGTTGTCCTCAGTCTTGACTCCTTCCTTGGGTTTCTCGTCAGCCATGGCAAGCGCCGGAGTCTCCTCAGCTGCCGCTTCACAAAAGAGGTACCAGGTCCGCACTGAACGAGCACACAAGCAGCACCAACTGCACAAGACCTTTTTAAAGTGTTGAAGAACAAAGAAGTCAGTTTGAAGACTAAGTAAGGTGCACCTGACCCAAGCCATGGTATTTTCAGTAACCTCATATGCATGCAAAAGCTGGACAGTGAATAAGGAAGACCATAGACAAATTGATGATTTTGAGTTATGGTGGTGGAGGAGAATATTGAAAGTACCAACATTCAATATTGAATATTGAAATATGGGCTTCCAAAAGAACCAGCAGATCTGTGTTGGAAGAAGTGCAGCCAGAATGCGCCTTGGAGGCCAGGATGGCCAAACTTTGTCTCTCATGCTTCGGACATATTGTCGGAAGGCACCAGTTTCTGGAGAAGGATATCATGTTTGGTAAGGTGGAGGGTCAGAGAACAAGAGGAAGACCCCCAGCGAGATGGATTGGCAAAGTGGCAGCATCGATGGACTCAAGTGTGGCAACAGCAGTGAGGTTGGCCCAGGATCAGGCAGTGTTTCATTTTGCTGTGCATAAGGTTGCTATGGGTCGGTACTGACTCGATGGCACCTAACAACAACAACAACCACTATTACACCAGAGTCCTGGTGTGGTGCTGTGGGCTAATGTTGAAACTGCAAAGTCATTTGAACTGCAAGGTCGGTGGTTCAAGCTCACCAGCTCCTCCTTGGAAACCCTCTATAGGGTTGCTGTGGGTTGGAATCGACTCAATGGCACTTAACAACAACAACATCTAGAAAAAGAGTTTCAATAAAATTAACTTCTTACTGTACTGACTATTAAATGGAGCTCTGGTAGTATAGTGGTGATGGGTCTATCTGCTAATCTCAAGGTCAGCAGTTCGACACTACCAGCTGTTCCATGGGAGAAAGATGAGGCTTTCTGCTCCCATAAAGATTCACAGCCTCAGAAACCCCATGCAGGGTCGCTATGAGTTGGAACTGACTCCAGAGCACATAAGCACCAAGCCTAGATGGCTCAAGTGTGGCAACAACAGTGAGGTTGGCCCAGGATCAGGCAGTGTTTTGTTCTGTTGTGCATAAGGTCACTATGAGTCAGTACCAACTTGATGGCACCTAACAACAACAACAACAGATTTTCAGGTCTGGCTAATTCCTTCATATATACACACCATTTTAATTTACCACTACCTGTCTATCAGTTTCATACTCTGATGGCTTTTGTGTTTCTTTGACATTGAAAGATATGCCACAGGTATTTCAAATACCAGAAGGATTGTCCCAGAAAAAAAGACTTCAGCAAAACTCCTAGATTAAGAAAAAATGAACAAAACCAAACCAACTGGTGACCTATTTCCAAAAGTTAGCCAATTAAAATGCAACAGATCAGAACAGAATATTAATTAGTGCTGGAAGGTGAGCCCCTAGGTTGGCAGGTTCTGCACAATAGTCATAACAATGGACTCAAACATGAAAATAGTACAGGATTGTGCAACCTGTTGTTCTCTTGTACGTGGGATCACTATGAGTTGGAGCTGACTCAATGAAAACTAACAAACTTGTTAACAAAATAGCCTTGACTTAGATACCACTTTAATTTATAGGAAAGTCCGCAATACTCACAAGTGTTGATAAATATAATTTGTTACAAATGACTGTGACGCATCTCACCATTGATGATGAACACCTCTGTCCCTCATTAGGACCCTTGAGCCCCTGGTGCACGAGTTGCTACTTGATACCGCCATGGCTTTTTGCTCATGGTATATATAGCTCATGCCGCTCTAGATGCACTGAATGACCACCTGTCTACCTTTATGCACATGGGTAACTCTTACTTTTTATGCCAGACTCAAGAACCATCTCGTCCAGGAAGCTTTCCTGGACCCTCATGAACTTTGTCCTCCAATATACTCCTATGCATGTTGTCGTTTTTAGGTGCCACAGAGTTGGTACTGACTCATAGCTACCCTAGGTACAACAGAACGAAACACTACCTGGTCCTGCGCCAACCTCACAATCGTTGCTATGCTTGAGTCCATTGCTGCTACCATTGTGCCAATCCATCTCATTGGGGGTCTTCCTCTTTTTTGCTGACCTTACACTTTATCGAGCATGATATTCGTTTCCAGGGACTGGTCCCTCCTGATAATATGTCCAAAGTATGAGAGATGATGTCTGGCCATCCTGGCTTCTATGGTGCATTCTGGCTGTAATTCTTCTAACATAGATCTGTTTGTTCTTTTGGCAGTTCATGGTACTTTTAATATTCTCCTCCAACACCATAACTGGATGTATTAATTTCACTGTCCAACTTTCACATGCATAAGAGGGTTTTGAAAATGCCGTGGCTTGGGTCAGGCATATCTTCTTAGTCCTCAAAATGACATCTTTAAAGAGGTCTTCTGTAGCAGATTTGCCTAATACAATATGTCATTTGATTTCTTGACTGCTTCTTCCATGAGTATTGATAATTGATCTGAGCAGAATGAAGTCTTTGACAATTTCAATCTTTTCTCCATTTATATGGATGTGTTTATTGGTCAAGGTTGTATCATCTGCATATTGCACCTTGTTAATGAGTCTTTCTTCAACCGTGATGTTATGTTTTTCTTCATATAAATCAGCTTCTAGGATTATTTGCTCATTATGCAGATTAAATAAGTATGGTGAAAGAATACAATCCTGGCACAAACCTTTTCTAATTTTAAATCATTCAGTGTTCCCTTGTTTTGTTAAAAAAAAACAACACTGCCTCTTGGACTATGTACAGGTTCTTCATGGGCACAATTAGGTTGTCTGGAATACTCATTCTCCTCATTGCTATCCATAGCTTGTCATGATCTACACAGTTGAAAGCTTTGGGTAGTTAATAAAACACAAGTAAACAACTTTTGGTATTCTCTGCTTTTAGCCAAGATCCAGCTGACGTCAACAATGATATCCTTCATTCCACGTCCTCTTCTGAATCTAGTTTAAACTTAACTCTGGAAGTTTTCTGTCAATGTATGGTTGCAGCTGATTTTGACCTTTAGCAAAATTTGACTTGTAAAACCCCTTTGCATAGCTGCATGTTAAGAACCATGTCCAACTGAAATTTTTTGTGAATGTAGAAACTGCCATTGGAATGTAAACTACTTTTGTGTAGCAACTTGTTTTCCTTATAGTAGTGCCCAGTGGCTGGCACATTGTGGGGTTACGTGTTTGTTGAGCTGTACAGAAGCGCCTGAGTGTACGTGTTAGCTATATTTTGAATACTTATCTCTTTACCCACTTAAGATGCTAGCATTCCCAAGCAGCACTTGATTTCTCTTGCTTTTAGTTCTTTCTCTGGTTCCCAAACCCCTGAAGCAGGCTATTGCTCAATGAGAGACAGAGAGAAAAAAAAAAAAAGAGGGAAATAAACGCACATGAGAAAAAAATCTGTAAAGCTAAATTGAGAAGGGTAGAAATAGAGCTGACTGGAGGAACAAGGAGATGGAAAGTCTGAGAAATGTAGTGTCTGACTGATCTCTACCATAACTATATTTTGTTATTGTCATTATTATTATAGTTTTATTATCTCAGCCCCCAAACAGCCTCCTCAGTAATTTTAAAAGCAAAGGCCAAAATCCACATGAATCCTGAACATTTAAAAATATGAAAAGATATGAATTATTAAGATATTTTTGTAATACCAAACCACCTCATGAGTATTAAAGGGCATTCATTTAATGTTTTTAGCATGACTAGCATCTTAACCAGGACAAAAAGGTATGTGAGGCTATATAATTTAGATGTTTGAAAGTACACATACATTTGTCATTTCGTGTCTTTAGTGTGCATCACTTTGCAAATTTGATGTGACTTTATTCCAAGTAAAAATGGCTTTCTGTTTAACAACGATTTTATGACTTTGTTGTGATTGGTGTTCTCCTACATCCAGACTCCAAGAGAGTTAGTTACTGGCTAGTAAGTGTAATTCTCACCCAATGGAGAAAGGTTCTTTTCTTTATGAGAAGGAAAAGGATGTTGAGTTGGGAGGAGGATAACAATGATATGAAGAGTCTCTAGCCAGTAGATATAATGAAGTGCTATCAAGAAAAATAAAAAGAAAGAAAAAAAGGGGAGGGAGAGGGAAGAATGAAGAAGACATTTATTTTGATTCACCTATACAAAAATCCAGTAAAGAGGAAGCACAGTTTAAAAACAGATACAATGAATTTGCTTTACATGAACTTTGTTTGAAACCATGAAGCAGGATATCCTTCTGTTTGAATCCTGGTTTGGACTTGTTGTTTTGGTTTAAGTTATGTTTTCATATCATGGAGCAGAATGACAAACAAGTTCGAAAGTTTGAAGCAGGATATCCTTCTGTTTGAACCCTGGTTTAGACCTGTTGTTTGGGTTTAAATTATGTTTTCATATCGTGGAGCAGAATGATAAACAAACTGATTTCTTCTGATATATCTGAATGACTCCTAAAGACTTTAGTAAAATCTATACTTTAAAAAGTGGACAGCCACAATCCAATGGTGGCTATTTCTTAAAAGACCATTTCTCTATAAACTTTTATCTTTTAATAGTACAGAGAAGAAATATAATTTTTTTTTAGAATGACCAAATAAAAATTGTTGTTCAACAGTAATGAAATTTTCTATCCACTTCTAGAAAATGTGTTTTGAGAGGGTCAGGACATGGGAGGGTGATCAGGAGAAACAAGGATGGGAACTGGCCAGTGTGTAACAGCTGAAGCATCAAGGAAATCTTTTAAACACACAGGCCTTTTGGTATTGAACTGGATCTATCTCCAGTCCCATCTGTCTTAGTCTAATTTCTCCAGAGAAGAAAAACCAGTGATATGCATGTATGTGTGTATGAAAGTAAGTTTAAAAATACAGCTACTAGAGTTCCATTTCATGCATGCATGGGTTTATTCCAAGCAAAGCATGTTTCAATATGACTCTGCAATCAATGGATGACTGCAGACAAGTTCTATCAACAATACACTTGTTTTGTTTTGTTTGGGTTCCTTCAACAAAAAAGATACTTTTTTTGGGGGGAGGGCACAGGGGGGAAACAGATTTTGAGATCAGGACTAACATCACATTTTAAAGAAAACTCAAGTGAATATCTTTCCAAATTATTGAAGCTTTGCAACAAGTTTAAAAAAATTCTGCCCCACATAAAACAATGGTTTTAAGGAACAGCAGGAAGACTCAAAGATGAGCCAAGAGAAGAAAGACTATCTATTAACCTTGACAAATTAAGAAACTGTGGCTGAAACTCAGAAACTGGTAGAAGAAGAACTTTAGAATTACTGCTCATATTGTAGCTACTGAAGATGGAATCTCATATGACTTGGCATTTTCAATTTTAGGTAAACATCTAGGCCTCTGTAAGCTTTTGGCCCAATGGGTGCCAGAAACATTGCTTGAAAATCAGTTGGCTCAAAGATCACTTTCTATCCACCTTTTAAGCATGATAGACGCTAATGCAGATCTTACGGACCAAACTGTAACCTGGATGACTCTTAGATATGAACCACAGAGCAATAACCTATCAAAACACTGGCATTTGAGGGGATTTGTTTGTTGTTGCTAAGTGCCATCAAGTCAGTTCTAACTCATAGCGACCCTGTATAGGGTTTCTGAAGAGCAGCTGGTGGGCTTAAACTGCTGACCTGTGGTTCACAGTCCAGCGCTGATCCTATAGTGCCACACTGTTAGGTTTGTTAAATTCAAGGCAGATAGGTCGGCTCAGAGATTTCAGAGATTGGTTTTTGGAATTTTGGTCATCTTGATAGATTTTGCTGAAGGACATAGGATGATTGTGAAGGCTTATTATGAAGAAGTTTTAAGAAAATGGAAACTGCATTGGTGTGAAAAAGGCTAGGAAAGTTGCACTGAGCAATTTTTTTTCCATCAGGAAATGTACATGGTCAATCTTTGAGTGTTGCAAGGTCTGGCCTAGGAAAATTTTGCTGAGGAATCATCCCATCCACCTTATTATACTCTGATCTTGTCATTTTAAACGTATTTTTCACCTCCAAACTGAAAGAACATTCTAGGATGCGAAAGGGGCCTTTTTGATGTGGTGTAAATTTAAGAGCACAGAATTCTTCTGTAAAGAGTTAGAGAGATGGAAATACCACCTTCAGAAGTCTTTAACCCTAGATGGAGGATATGCAGAGAAACAATAGCTTCACAGTTACATATTTTTGTTTAATAAAGGCTTCTATGATTTTCTAGCAATACTTTTTGTTGTAGCCTAAGATGTATATATAAAAGAGACAGACAGATTTCCTTCAAGAAAATGACTTGCACCATTGTAGGAACTGCTAAGTGAATAACCCATAGATCAGGTTGTAGGCTGGAGACCACTGCTGACTCATGGGATTGCAGGGGCTGGTGAATCCAAACCTGTACATCAGGTTTATGCTCCAGGAATGAAAGATCAGGCAATGATTAGACCGTAGGGTCCAGGAAGTATGAACTCCACCAGAACATCCATTTAGAGACTGGAGTTAGGCACATCCCAAGGAAACTCCTCTATCAACTGATTGGCTAGTCACATCAGAGCACATTATGGAACATGATTACATTTTATTACATTCTGGAAGAGCAGCCAGTCTGTTACTCAATGTTGTTTTTAGGTGCTATAGAATCGGTTCTGACTCACACCAACCCTATGCACAACAGAATAAAACACTGCCCAGTCCTGCACCATCCTCATAATTGTTATATTTGAGCTCAGTGTTGCTGCCACTGTGTCAATCCGTCTTGTTGGGGTCTTTCTCTTTTTCACTGACCCTTCACTTTACCAAGCATGTGTCCTTCTCTAGAGACTGCTCCCTCCTGACAACATGTCCAATATGTCTCACCATCATAGATTTAAATAGCATTCTGGCTATATTTCTTTCAAGACAGATTTATTTGTTCTTCCAGAAGTCTATGGTGCTTTCAATATTCATCATCAATACCATAATTCAAATGCACCAACTTTTCTAGGTCTACCTTAATCGTTAGCCATTGCATTCATATAATGCAACTGGAAAATACCATGGCTTGGGTCCGGCACACCGTACTCCTCAAAGTGACATCTTTGCTCTTTAACACTTTAAAGAAGTTTTTTTTTTTTTTTTTTACAGAAGATTTGCCTAATACAGCACTTTCTTATCTTTCCTGACTGCTGCTTCTGTGAGTATTCATCACAGATCCAAGCAAAATGAAGTCGTTGACAATTTAAATCTTCTCTCCATTTATCAAGATGTTATTCATTGGTCCGGTGGTGAGGATTTTCATTTTCTTAGCATTGAGGTGCAAACCATACTGAAGGCTGTAGGCTTTGGTCTCCATCAATAAGTATTTCAAGATCTCTTCACTTCTAGCAAGCAAGGTTATGTCATCTACATATCACAGGTTGAAATGAGTCTTCCTCCATTCTGATGCCACATTCTTCTTTATAAAATCTACCTTCTCAAATTATTTGCTCAGTACACAAATTGAATAAGTATGGTGAAAGAATACAACCCTGGTACACCTTTCCTAATTTAAACTATGCATCCCCTTGCTCTGTCCAAACCACTGTCTCTTGGTCTATGTATAGGTTCCTCATGAGCACAATGTTATCCATAATTTGTTATGAGTCACACAATTGAGTATCTTTGCAGAGTTCATAAAGCACAAGTAAATATCTTTTAGATATTCTCTGTTTTCAGTCAAGATCCATCTCATATCAGCAGTGATATCCCTAGTTCCATGTCCTCTTCTGAATCCAGCTTAAATTTCTTACAGCTCCCTGTCAATATACTGCTGTAACCATTTGAGAATAAGCTTCAGCAAAATTTTACTTGCATGTGATATTAATGATAATGTGTACCATGATTTCCACATTCCATTGAGTCACCTTTCTTTGGAAGGGGCACAAATATGGATCTCTTCAAGTAAATTGGCCAGGTAGCTGTCTTCCAAATTTCTTGGTATAGATAGGTAAGTGCTTCCAGGGCTGTATCAGTTTGTTGCAACATTTCAGTTGGTATTCCATCAATTCCTGGAGCCTTATTTGTCATCAATACATTCCAGGCAACTTGGATTTCTTCCTTCAGTACCATCAGTTCTTGGTCATATGCTACCTCCTGAAATGGATGAATGTCAACCAATTCTTTATGGTACAGTGATTCTGTATATTCCTTCTTTTGCTGCTTCCTGCCTCATTCAATATTTTATCCATAGAATCCTTCAATATTTCAAGTCAAGGCTTGAATTTTTGTTTCAGTTCCTAAGTCCAGGTCTTTGCACATCTTGTTTTAATACTTTGTCTTTTTGAGCTGCCCCTCGAAATGTTCTGTCAGCTCTTTTACTTCATCATTTCTTCCAGTGGCTTTAGCTTCTTTACATTTAAGAACTTTTCTGATATCCATTTTGGTCTATTCTTTTTTTCCTGTCTGTTGATTTCTTCCTGTATTATGTTCGTTATGTATTATGTTCTTCCTGTATTATGTTCATCCTACAACTCTCTGGTCTTCAGCCATTAGAGTCTAATGCATCAAATCTGTTCTTGTGATGGTCTCTAAACTCAGATGGAATATACTCAAGCTCCTATTTTGACTCTCACTGACTTATCTTAATTCTCTTCAACATCACTCTGAACATGCACATGAGCAATTGGTGGCCTGTTCCACAGCCTGCCCCTGGCCTTGTTTTGACCGATGATATTGACCTTGATTTTCTCTTCCCACAAATGTAGTCAATTTGATTTCTGTGTATTCCATCTGGTGAGGTTCACATGTCCATTATTGACAAATAGTATTTAAAATGAAAAATCACTGTCCTTGCAAATCTTATCATGTGGCCACCAACATCATTTCTAACACCAACACCATATTTTCCAAGTATTGATTTTTTTCTTTTTGTCTCCAACTTTTGCATTCTAATCACCAGTAATTACCAGCACATCTTGATTGTATGTTTGATCACTCTCAGACTTAAAAAGTTGGTAGAATTCTTCACAATTTCTTCATCAATGTCTTTAGTAGTTGGTGTGTAAATTTAAATAATAGTTGTATTAACTAGTCTTCCTTATAAGCATATTGATATTATCCTATAACAAAAAACATTATATTTCATGATAAGATCTTAAATGTTCTTTGACAATGAATGTGACATTATTCCTCTTAAATTTGTTGTTTCCAGTATAGTAAACCATATGATTGTTTGATTCAAAATGGCCAATTTCTACCTGTCTACTTCAGTTCACTAATTCCTAAGAAAGGATATTGGTCTTTATGTGTTTCTAGCTAATTGCTATTGATTTCCAAGATTTCCAGATTCATATTTCATGCACTCCGTGTTTTGCTTTTTAATGGATGTTTGTGGCTATGTCTTTTCATTTTGACTTATGCCCCATCAGTAAATGTTCCTGAAATCTTTGTTCCATCCACGTCATTAAGGTCAAATCTACTTTGAGGAGGCAGCTCTTTCCCATTCATATTTTGAGTGCTTTCCAACCTATGGGTCTTATCTTCATGCTGTATATGAGACAATGTTTGTTATTCATATAGTTTTCAGTGGCTAACCATTCAGAAGTGTTCCACCTTTCCTCATTCCTAGTCTGTCTTAGTCTGCAAGTTCAGATGAAATCTATCCACCTGGGTGATTCTGTTGGTGTTTAAAATACCGGTGACATAGCTTCCAGCATCACAGCAATATACAAGACACCACAGTATGACAAACTGACAGACAAGTGGTGGGCAGAGACAAGTGGTGGGCAGTCAGTTTAGTACAACTGAGAATCATAGCCTAGCCACATTAACACAGAACACTTCCCAACTGTCTAAAAGTTTCATATCTCATTGTATCATTTCTCTGAACATGTCTGAAGATGCCCAGGTCTGCATCATGAAGCCGTTTTGTTATTGCAGCACTACCCTTAACAACACAGGGACATTTGCTTTTTTTTTTAAAACTCTCCCCTTTTTGGTGCTATAAGAAGGTCATTAAAAAAAAAAAAAGATTCCATAATGGATAGAGCTAATGGGAATTATGTGAGAAGGACATATGTGTTGAATTTTACTTCTGTTCCTTTGCTGGAGAACGCAGAGCAAGAGTGCCTGGTTTACCTTGGGAAACAAAAGATAGGTTGATACTTTCAAGTTGCTGTTGTTAAGTTCTGTTGAAGTGGCTCTGGTTCATAGTAACCTCAAGTGCAACAAGACAGAACACTGCCTGGTCCTGCACCATCCTCACACGTGTTGTTATGTTTGAGCCCACTGTGTCAATCCATCTTAATGAAGGTCTTCTTGTTTCTCATGGACTCTCTATTTCACCAAACATGCTGTCCTTCACCAGGGATTGGTCCCTCCTATTAACATGTCCAAAGTAAATGACACAAAGTCTCACCAGCCATACTTTCAAGGAGATGTACTTCTTCCAACACAGATTTGTTCATTTTCCTGGCAAGTTCACGGTATACTTAATTTTCTTCACCAACATCACAACTGAAAGGCATTCATTCTTCAGTCTTACTTATCTATCATCCAGCTTTAGCATGCACCTAAAGCAACTACAACTTCAATGGCTGGGTCAGGGGGCATCTTAGTCCTTAAAATGACATCTTTGCTTTTTATACTCTCAAGAGATTTTTAAAGCAGATTTGTTCAATGCAATACATCATTTCTTATCTTGACTGCTGCTTCCATGAGCATTAATTGTGGATCCAAGTAAAATGAAAGCCTTGACAACTTCAATCCTTTATCCATTTTTCATGATAGTGCTTGTTGGTGCAGTTGTGAGGATTTTTTTTTTTTTTTTAAATGTTGACTTGGAGTTCTGGTAGTGTAGGGGTTACAAGTTGGGATGCTAACCTTAAGTCAGCAGTTTGATACTGCCAGAAGTTCTGTGGGAGAAAGATGAGTCTTTTAGTCCTGTAAAGATTTGTGGCATCAGAAACCCTATGCAGGGTCATTATGAGTTGGGACCAACTCCACGGCACACCACCACCACCACCATGCTGTGCTGAAGGTTGTATTCTTTTTAAAAAAACAAAGCAAAACAAAAAACCACTATTTTTATTGTGAATTTAGTGAAGGTTTACAGAGCATACCATCAATTTTTCATTCAATAAATCATATACTTTGTTTCATTACAATGAGTGCAATCCCCTCCATACACCATCAGTCTTTGATCTTCATCAGTAAGTGCTTCAAGTCAGCTTCAAATACAGCAGTCAAGGTTGTGCTATCTGCATAAAACAAGTTGTTAAGGAGTCTTCCTCCAGTTCTGATGGCCACGTTCTTCTTCATTCAATCCAATGTCTCAGATTATTTGTTCAGCAGATTAAACAAAGTGAAAGAATAGAAAACTGATGAACACTTTTCCTGATTTTAAACTATGCATTATCCCCTTGCTCTGTTCCAACAACTGCATCTTGGTCTATGTATAGCTATGGTCAGGTTGTTGTTAAGTGCCATGAAATTGGTTCCAACTCATAGTGACCCTGTATAGGGTTTCCAAGAAGCAGCTGGTGGGTTTGAACTGCTGACCCTGTGGTTTGCATTCCAGTGCTGATGCTTCATCACCACACCAGGAGTCAAATGGTCAGATTAGCCACTCTAAATCACGTAAAGCAAGTGTCTCAGCTGACCAGGGTCATCAGATAACCACAGCCCTCCCTCTTCTCTGCTGGCAAGATGTTTTAGTAGCACTTGAGTCTAAAAAGACCAGCATGAAGGAGAAGACCCTAACTGTCCCAGTTTCTAAGGAGGCTAACCAACTCCAGTCACTCTGGCCCCAGAAGCCGAGTCCAGGCCCAGTGCGTGCTCTGCCCAGGAGACATGTGGCATGTGTTAGGCTGGCAGGCAGCAGGGCTGATTCAGGGTTGAATAAGGCTCCATTAGTCTCCAACTCAGGTATTGATCTGGGTACAAACAGGGGTCTGGCCAAAGACAAAGCTATAACAGTAAAACTTATACATATGGATGTGGATCTGTATTTGCACTCTTGACCTATTGTTATTTGTCATTGAATTGGTCCTCAACTCAATGCATGGTGGCCTCATATGTAATATACAATAGATAGTTATACTGCTTGGTCCTGCACCATCCACATGGTTGGTTACATATCAGAACATTGTGATCTATAGGATTTTAATTGGTTGATTTTTCTGCAGTGGATCCCAGGCCTTTCTTCCTAGTCCATCTTAGTCTGGAAGCTCCACTGAAACATGTTCAGCATCATAGAAACACAGAAGCCTGGTTGCATATTGAGGTGCACTGGCCAGGAGTCAAATAAAATTCTAGAAGGCAAAAATGCTACAGCTGAACCTAATGCCTCACTCTTGCCCTTGTTGTTGTTTTTGTTAGGTGCCATTGAGTCAGCTCCAACTCTATGCACAACTGAACGAAACACTGCCCAGTCCTGCACCATCCTCGTAATTGCTATGTTTGACACCATTGCTGTTGCCATGGTGTCAATTCATCTTTTGGGGGGCCAGGGGAATCTTCCTCTTTTTAACTGACCCTCCACTTTAACAAGCATGATGTCCTTCTCCAGGGACTGTTTTCTCCTGGCAACATGACCAAAGAACAAGAGATAAAATCTCACCATACATATTAGGGACAGGCCTGTCTCTAGGAATCATTTATGAAGCATTTTAGTAGGTACCAGACACAATGCTAAGCACATTATTTATGTGAATACTAACAATAGCCTATGAGGTAACAAATTCCATTACTACTCCAGTTTAAGTAACTTTGGTAAATAACTTTGGTCTCACTGCTGATGAGTGGTAGGACTGAAGTCAGAGTGAATATTTAACCCGTTGTCTTATTCCTTTACCAATCCTATGTGTTCTCTCTTTGGTTTGATCACCGTTTACCTTTCTACATGATTTGGCACAATGTTCCCTCGAGTACTCTACCAACTGTGTAATGTTGTTTTTGTTAAGTGCTGTCGAGTTGGTTCTGACCCATAGTGACCCTGTATACAGTTTCCAAGGAGCAGCTGGTGAATTTGAACTGCTGACCTTGAGGTTCAAACTGACCTTGCAATCTAGCACATTAACCCACAGTACCACACCAGGATTACCTGAGGATATTTTGTAAAATACTTTTTGGTTTTGGTGAAAGTTTACAAAGTAAGTTAGGTTCCCATTTGACACTGTCTATACAAATTGTTCAGTGGCATTAGTTAATTTTAATTTTTTTTTTTTTTTTTACACTGTGTCAGCACTCTTGAATTGTATTCTGGTTGTTTCATTTCCCATATTCTAGTTTCCTTGCCCACACTTATCTTAACATCTTTGCTTTAGAGTAAATGCAAATCTTTTGGTCTCAGATAGACTATTTTTAGGTAGAGCATCATATTTACATACTTTATTTTGTGTATCAATATGTTATTTCAACTAAAAGGTGATTTTAGAGAATGGTTTTGGTTTAAGTATCTCAAGTGATAGTCTCAGAGAGTCATCTGGTCTATACTGGTCCAGTAAGTCTGGATTTTTTTTTTCAAACAATGCATTTCAGTTCTGCTTTGTGTTTTTCTTTCCATCTATTAAAGCCCATCTATTTTGATCCTGATCAGAACAGTTGGTAGTGACAGCTGGGCACGATCTAGTTTTTATGGTCTCAGGGTAGTTGAGATCAGGACTCATATAGTCTAATAGCCCTGAAGAACTGAAGTTCTTGTTAAAATGCAGACTCTAATGCCATCAATCTGAAACTGTGCATTTCTAACAAGTTTTCAGGCAATGGTGATGCTGCATTTCTGTAGACCACCCTTGAAGTATCCAAGGTCTACATTTCATCCATGTCACCTTCTTGGCAAGATGCACATATTTTAGTACCAGTTTTTCTTGCTGATGCTTCTTCACTCCAGAATATCTTTCTGACACATCACTGCCTGTGAAAATCATAACTGTCCCTCAATACCAAAATTAAGGTCTACTTTTCTTTTAAAATATCATGTAAATTTCAGTCAAATAACACTGCCAGCCAGAATTGAACTCTCCTGTCAATGTGCTTCCATTGCCTTTAGCACCATTAATGCAGTACTTGTTACAGCTTTGTTATACGAGTTACTCCTTATTGGTTGTACATGCATCCTTTTACTTCTGTTGCTTGGAAAGTAGCTTGAGAATTATTGTTAGGAGCTGAGTCAGTTCTAACTCATCATGTACAACAGGACAAAACTGCCTGGTCCTATGTCCTCCTCACAACTGTTGCTACATTTGAGTCCATTGTTGTAGCCACTGTGTCAACCTTTTTCACTGTCTTCTTCTTTTTCATTGACCCTTGCCTTTGCCAACAATGATGTCCTTTTCCAGGGACTAGTTCCTCCTGATAACATGTCAAAAGTAAGTGAGAAAAAGTCTTGCTATCCTGGATTCTAAGGGGGCATTCTGACTGTACTGTTTCCAAGATGTATTTGTTTGTTCTTGTGGCAGTCCACAGTAGTTTAATATTCTTTACCAACACCATAATTCAGAAGCATCAATTAGTCTGCAGTCTTCTTTATTCCTTGTCATGCTTTGACAGGATAGCAGGTGGTCGAAAATACCATGGCATGGGTCAGGCGCACCTTAGTGTTCAAAGTGACATTTTTGCTCTTCAACATTAACATTTTCTGCAGATTTTCCCAGTTGAATATATCATTTAATTTCTGGAATGATGCTTCCAGGGGAGTTGATTGTGAATTCAAGTAAGGTAAACCATTGTAGTTACCATTTCAATCCATCTCATGGGGGTTTCTTTTATTTTCATGGAACCTTCATTCTACCAAATATCCTTTCTAGCAACTGGTCTTTCCTGATGAACTGTCCAAAATAAGCACAATGAAGTCTTTCTGTCTTTACTTCTAAGGAGCATTCTGTCTGCATCATTTCCAAGACCCACAGGGGAGTCAATGCTAAATCTTTACTGAATTGGATTTTCTTTTGTTGTTCATATAAAGGAAGGGTGTGTGTGTGTGTGTGCATGTGTGTGTGTAAATGAGTTAATGATAGAACCAGGCCAAGTACCAGGTATGTTAATTTTTATTCCAATTCTTTTTCCATTTTATTGGAGTCCTGGCATGGTGCTGTGGGTGAATGTGTGGGGTTGCAAAATCAGTTTGAACTGCAAGGTCGGTGGTTCAAGCTCACCAGCCACTCCTTAGAAACCCTAGACAGGGTTGCTATGGGTCAGAATTGACTCCGTGGCATTTAACAACAATAACAACTTCCCTTTAGTCACATGAATAAATCCCCAGTAAATAACACTAGTAATAATACAACTAAAATTTATCAATACATAGAGAAGAAAACTAGCATATTATTTCCGATTCTTATTTCTTCTAGGACATATCACTGTATAAAAGTCAAATGCGACTCAGAAGCAAAAGTCATGGATATATCTTTATACCTTGGAATAACTCTAATGTAAGGGAACCTATTTCATATACATCTATAATGCTGTGTGGTATATCTTTGTAACTCAAAATAATCAAGTTCAAAAACAGGTAAAAGTTTCCAGATTATACGTGACAACACAAGAAAAAAGAAATAGTATGATTATCATCAGTCATTGTAATGACTGGTTTTAACCAATAACTCACTGGGACACCTTGTCAAATTCACTTGACCTCTCATTTACTTCATATAAGGAGAATGGATACTACCTGCTTCTGAGAGCTAAGTGTAAGGAACAAGCAAAATGTCAATATATGCAAACATTATGAAAAGTATAGCAAACTAGATGCAAAGGTTATCAAAACATAGACTTTCACTGAATTCCCAGTTAAAAACAAACAACAAATAAAATGTGTATGAATTCTCTAATGCAAAACTGATGATCTGCTTTATAAACCTTCACTTGCTTCACAATAAAAAGTAAAAGAATAATTATCAGTAATATCTTTCAGCATAATACAGAGCTAAAAGAAACAGGCAATTTATGGGAAATGTACAGAAAGTGAAAGACTTGGGGAAGGGTCAAACATCAACAGCTTCATCGACAATTATTTTTCAGATTTGCGGTCTTTGGTCAGAGTTTTCCATGTAGCTAACGTGACATAAGTACAGAGGTCAGACAGCAGGATGCTTCTGGAGACACCTTTAATTTTTTGGAATAAGAAAAGATGGTTTATTTGATGTAGGCATGTTGATTGCCAGTGCAGGCCTGCAAATTCCTTCAGTATTAAGTCATGTCTTCAAAATTGGGTGGGGCGCTGAGCTATTAAATTTTTTCTTTTCCTCTGGAGGCTAGGGCTTGGAAGTAGCTGAAGACTCCATGTGAAATGAGTTGGGTGGTCTTGGGAAAACTCTGTGTAAACAGCATTGCTCATCTAAAAGTAGCACAAAACTCTGTACATCTGCCTGTCCATGTTATACAAACAGAATCTGGACTCCATTAATGTGCCTGAGGAATAAATTATTCTCTAATAAATGTTTTTATAATCACAGCGAAAAGGAAGTTCCAGGACACTAAAGGAAATGAGATTCTGCTATACCAATCTGTTGGCGGAAGTCTGGAAGAGGAGTGGGAGAATGAAGTGAGTAGCTGCTATGCCTGACTGGGAAAAATTCTGTCTTCATACAATGAGGAGTCTCTGGGTTCAAGTCCATCAGAGATGCTCAGAACAAAAGCTGGCAATCCACTTCCAAAACATCAGTCATTGAAAACTGTATGTTGCACAGTTTTACTCTGACACATACAGGGTCATCGTGTGTTAGAATTGACTCAACAGCAACTGCTTTCTTTAGTATGGCACGTGGAGGGCTCATTATACGAGGCTACCTAAGAATACTTTATTCTGGACTGGCAGAGAAGGAATGCAAAATCATCTGGAGCAGCTACTCTTGACTCTTGGTGTTTGTAGGGTGATTAAAGGATGGCTCTTTAATGAAATATTCAACTCAAAGTCCAGACCCAACAGCTTTTGTGCTCTGAAGTCAGGCATATTCACACAATATGGCCTAACAAAATGGTGGCTCAGTAACAAAAGGGCTGTCTCATTTTTAGATCCAGATATGGTTGGCGCAAAAAGCACCAACTCTCCCCTCCACCTCTCCCTGCCAAATGCTTGTGGTCATTGCTTGGTGAGCACAGAGCCTTTGATTTTTTCAGAAGTAGATTATCAGTCCTTTGTGTGGACTCAAACCTCCAACCTTTCTGTGCGCCACCAAGTGCTTAACTATTTGCACCACCCAGAAACTTCTTCCAGAATAATAAATGAGTGACCTGCCTTCAGGAAATACTGTTAAAATTTTGGCAGAAGGTAAAGGCAATACATAGGGTCTATTCAGAACAGTCTGGAGCGCTAGGTGACAATGCTGAGCTGGCTTTTACTTTCATAAAAAAATGTGATCCTGCCCTGGTACCGGCAGGATTGGGGTTCTGAGAGCATCCTTGACACAGATGTTGGCATTCTCATTGACGCAAAAGACACCATAAGTAAAGGTTTCATTAATGATCCTATTGGAGTACTGCTGTGACATGGAGGATAAACACTCAACTGCAATGTCAGTTTGAACCACAAAGTCAGTTGAAATCTACCAGCCGCTCCTCAGAAACCCTATACAGGATTGCTGTGCATCAGAACTGACTTGACAGCAGTTAACAACAACTGTGATCCTTTTGGAGTCCTGGTGTAACACTGTAGGATAAGCACTGGACCGCTAACCACAAGGTTGACGGTTCCAACCCCCAGCAGCTCCTCAGAAACCCTATCTAGCGTTGCTATGAGTCAGAACTGACTAGATGGCACTTAACACAGCAATGATCCTTCTCAGGCAGAAGCATGTGGAGCAGGAAGTGGGGTCAGGTGGGAGGAGGATCCTCAGTTACTGCAGCTGAGAAACTGATCTGTGGACACGTGAGGAATGATTTGGCGACCCTCAGAAATTACTGGAATAAAGTTCAACTCACATGAAAGGTACTTTGGGCATACTCATAAATTGAGTTGATTAGTCTTTAGCAACTGGGAAGAACCGACTTGACGGCATTTTACAACAACAACAACAACAACAACAATTCCAAAGGAGGATACCTGGTGGCTCAGCAGCTTGAGCACTTTGCTGATAACCAAAAGGTCCATGGTTCAAAATCTATCAGCCGCTCCACAGGAGAAATTGTAGTTGGTAAGTGTCATAGACATGGTTCCAACCCATAACGACCCTGTATAGGGTTTCCAAGGAGCAGCTGGTGAGATTGAACTGCCGACCCTGTAGTTCAAATCAACCTTGCGGTCCAGTGCATTATCTCAATTTTAGGTATTTAAAAATATTCACACCTTTGGCTATGTAGAGTTTACAGGAGGTACAATTAGTTAGCATAGTCATCTATTAATACTAAGGTTGAAGGCTGAAGTTCATCAGAGGTGCCCACCACAAAAGACTTGGCAATCTATTGATAAATTAGCTTTTGAAAACTCTGGTGTGGCATTAGAGTAGAATAAATACTGAACTTCTAAGGAGGTAGGTGGTTCAAACTCACCAGCTGCTCCTCAGCAACTCTATATAGGGTTGCTAAAAGTCGAAACAGACTCAACAGCACTTAACAACACTACTCTGAAACATACACATTCACCACAAGCCAAAATTGACTCAACAGCAAGTGGTTTGGGTTTGATGATTCATTTGCTGGTATAGTGGTTATGTGTTGGGCTGCTAACAGCAAAGTCAGGAGTTCAAATCTACCAGCTGCTCCTCTGGAGAAAGATGAGGGTTTCTACTCCCATAAACATTTCCAGCCCCGGAAACGCTACATAGGTCTATGGGTCAGAACCACCACTCGTTTGTCAATTTGTTGCATTATAGTGGCTTGTGTGTTGCTGTGATTCTGGAAGCTATGCAAGATATTTAAATACCAGCAGGGTCACCCACAGTGGGCAGGTTTCAGCTGAGCTTCCAGACAAACACAGGCTAGGAAGAAGGAGAGACAGACTACTTCCAAATTGCTAGTCACTGAAAATCTTAAAAATAGCAGTGGAACACTGTCAGTAACAGAATATTGAATATAGAAACATGATGAAGAGCACCATAATATGATCATATATAGTGCCAGAAGATGAGCCCCTGAGGTTGGAAGGTACTCAAAATATAATGGAGGAAGTGCTACCTCCTCAAAGTAGAGGTGACAGTGATGATGCAAATGGAGTAAAGCCTTCAGGACCGTCATTTGATGATACGACACAACTCAAAATGAAGAGAAGTAGTTGTAAACATCCACTGATAATTGGAACGTGGAATGTAAGAAGCATGAATCTAGGAAAATTGGAAATTGTCAAAAATGAAGTGGAACACATAAACATTGATATCCTAGGCATTAGTAATCTGTAATGGATTGGTATTGACCATTTTGAATCTGACAATCACATGGTTTACTCTGTAGGGAATGACAATTTGAAAAGGGATGGAGTTGCATTCATCATCAAAAAGAACATGTTAAGATCTGTCCTGAAATACAACACTGTCTGTGATAATATCCATATGCCTACAAGGAAGAACAGTTAATACCACTATTATTCAATTTTACACACCAACCACTAAAGCCAGTAATGATGATACTGGAGAATTCTATCAACTTCTTCAGTCTGAAATTGATCAAGTATGCAATCAAGATGTATTGATAATCACTGACGACTAGAATGCAAAGGTTGGAAACAAAGAGGAAAGATCAGTAGTTGGATAATATGGCCTTGGTGACAAAAATCATGCTGGAGATCGCATGATAGAATTTTGCAAGACCAATGACTTCTACATTGCAAATACGTTTTTTAAACAACTTAGGTGACTATACACATGAACCTCACCAGATGGACTACACAGAAATCAAACTGACTACACTTGTGGAAAGAGACAGTGGAAAAGCTCCATGTTACCAGCCAAAATAAGGGAAAAAGCAGACTGTGGAACAGACCAACTACTGCTCATATGCAAGTTTAGGCTGAAGCTGAAAAAATTAAAACACGTACACAAGAGTCAAAAAAGCACCTTGAACATATCCCACAAGAATTTAGAGATCATCTGAAGAACAGATTTGATGCATTAGACACTACCTACCAATGACCAGAAGTGTTGTAGGATGACATCACGAACATCACAGAAGAAGAAAGCAAAGTGTCATTAAGAAAATAAGGAAGAAGGAAAAGGCCAAAATGGATGTTAGAAGACACTTTGAAACTTGCTCTGCAGTATAGACATGCTAAAGCAAAGAAAGAAATGAGGAGGTAAAAGAGCTGAACAGAAAATTTCAAAGGCCAGCTCAAGAAGACAAAGTCATTTATTATAATGAAATGTGCAATGACCTGGATTTAGAAAATCAAAAGGGAAGAACATGCTCAGTATTTCTCAAACTGAAGAAAAAATTCAAGCCTCAACTTGCCTCAACTGAAGGATTATATGGGCAAAATATTTTTATGCAGAAAGCATCAAAATAATATGGAAGGAATACACAGAGTCACTGTTCAAAAAAGAAAAGGTCGCTATTCAACCATTTCATGTAGTAGCATATGATCAAGAGCCAATGAAGGAAGAAGTCCAAGGTGCATGGAAGGCATTGGCAAAGAACAAGACTCTGGAAATTGATGGAATACAAATAGAAATATTTTAGCCAACTGATACAACACTGCTGGCACTCACTCAACTATGCCAAGAATTTTGGAAGACTGGCCAACTGACTGGAAGAGATCCATATTTGTGCCCATTCCAAAGAAAGAGACCCAGCGGAATGTGGCAAAAATCAATCATTCACATGCAAGTAAACTTTTGCTACAGATAATACAAAAATGGCTGCACCCCATACATTGACAGAGAACTGCCAGAGGTTCAAGTGGATTCAGAAGAGGACGTTGAATGAGGGATATCATTGCTGACATCAGATGACTTTTGGCTGAAAGCAAAGAATACCAGAGAGATGTTTACTTGTGCTTTATTGGCTACTCAGAGGCTTCCGATTGTGTGGAACTTGACAAGCTATGGACAACATTGTGGAAAATGAGTATTCCAGAACACTTAATTGTGCTCATGAAGAATTTATACATAGACCAAGAGGCAACTGTTCAAACAGAACAAGGGAACAATGAAAGTTTAAAATTAGAAAAGGTGTCTTCCAGGGTTGTATTCTTATATCTTACTTATTCAATCTATATGCTGAGCAAATAATCTGAGAAGCTGAATTATGTGAAGAAAATCATGACATCATGATTAGAGGAAGACTCATTAATAATGTACGATATGCAGATGATGTAATATTGCTTGCTGAAAGCAAAGAGGAATTAAAATATTTACTGATGAAGATCAAAGATCACTGCCTTTGGTATGGCTTGCACCTCAACGTAAAGAGAACAGAAATCATCTTCACTGGAGTAATAAACAACATCATGATAAATGGAGTAAAGATTGAAGTTGTCAAAGACTTCATTTTGCTTATATCAACCATTAACATTCATAAAGAAACAGCAGTCAAAAAATCAAATGACACATTGCATTAGGCAAATCTGCTACACAAGACATCTTTAAAGTATTGAAGAGCAAAGATGTCAGTTTGAGGACCGAGGCGTGTCTAGTGTAAGCCATGGTATTTTCAATAGCCTTGTATGTATGTAAAAGTTGGACAATGAATAAGGAAGACTAGGAGAATGATGCATTTGAGTGACGGTTGTTGGAGGAGAATATTGAAAGTACCATGGACTGCCAAAAGAACAAACAAATCTGTTTTGGAAGAAGTACAGCCAGAATGCTCCTTGGATGCTAAACTTTGTCTCTCATACTTCAGACATACTGTCAGGAGGGAACAGTCACTAGTAAGGTGGAGAGTCAGAGAAAAAGAGGAAGACCCCCAACAAGATGAATTGGCACAGTAGCAGCAGCAGTAGGCTCAGGTGTAGCAACGATTGTGATGTTGGCACAGGACTAGGCAGTGCTTCATTTTGTTGAGCATAGGGTCACTGAGTAGGTACCAAGTAGATGGCACCTAAGAACAACAAATGAGTTGGAACTGACTCGATGGCATATCCCTACTGCCAGATACATAACATAAAGAGTTTCATGAAGCTATTTTCTAATATTGCACCTATTTTTCTGATTTAGAAACAATTTAGGAGAATAATCTTTGCAGTTCGCTTTAAAATGTCAGTATTTTTGGTTATGTTCCTCTTCTGTCTGTTACTTGTGACTAGAGAGCAACAAAAAAACTAAATTTACAAAACTGTATCCTTAGTGAAAAAAGACAAAATACATGCAACAGCAGTTTTCAAGTCACTGAAAGTCAGGTTACAAAGAATGGCAGGCTCTGAGAGAAGAGAACAAAATGAGGTGAGCCCTGTGACTGTTTTAGTTTGCCGTCTTGGCAGTGTGTTCAGGCCTCAATGTAATGAAGGAGAATCCAAGGAGTTCTGGAGTGGAGGAGATGGAGGCCAGAGTTCTCCAGACAGAGTCCTAGAGAGAAGATACTGGCACAGAAAGAAAACTCAGAAGATCAGAAAATGCATGTGAGGAAACTACCTAAAGCTCCTCAGGAGAAAGATGAGGCTTTCTGTTCACGTAAATTTTACAGCCTCGGAAACTCTATTCAGAGTTGGAAATGACCATGGCACACTACCACCACCACCACCTAAAGCTGGGAGAAGAATCATCGAAAGGTTTCGAGGAAACAGTGCACAGCACATACAGGAATAGTGTCGGTAGCAGTCAGAATGGAAATTCTGATGATTCAGGAGTTTTGAGGAGGACACTCAGAGAGTTCTTGCCTCAGTGGGAAAGAATAAGTAGCCTGAGCATTGCTTTGGATCCACTTAACAATCATAAATGTAAGACCTGCAACGATCAAACTGCTTTCAAGTAACTTAATCGCATCCCAAAAGAAGAGTCAAGAATATTATAGGAATAAAATTAAGTGCATCAGACAATAAGGCAAAACTCACAATGTGTGACACCTAATAAAATATTATCAGCCATAGTAAGAGGCAGGAAAAACAGAATAAGCCATTAATTGAAATGGGCCCAGAATTAATACAGATGTTAGAATTATAAGACAATGACATTGAAGCAATGATTAGACCTGTAGTCCATATGTTCATAAGGGGAGACATGGAATAGGAACATGAAAATGTCTGAGATGAAAAACACACTGTTGTGGTAGGCAGAATTATAAGATGTCCTCCAACAATACCAACCCCCTGGTATACATACCCTGTGTAGCCCCTTCCCCTAAATGTGAGACAGACATTCATATAAATGTAATGGAATATCGTGCTCAAGATTGTGACCTTTAATGACAGAAGGGATTTTTCAGATAGAATGAAGGTGCCAAATCAGTTGATTTTGAGCTAAGGTTGAAGTAAAGGCTTTTTCAGACATACGAAACATGAAATAATCATCACCAGCAGCAGATCTGCACTACAAAGTATGTTAAAGGAAGAACTTTATAGGCAGGAGGAAAATGATACCAGAAGGAAACAGGAATGATACCAGAAATGTAACTACATGAGCAGATATAAAA
>NW_006408690.1:637855-641093 GCF_000296735.1 Chrysochloris asiatica
TTGAGGACTAAGGTGCGCCTGACCCAAGCCATGGTATTTTCAATAACGTCATATGCATGTGAAAGCTGGACAGTACATAAGGAAGACCATAGAAGAATTGATGCATTTGAGTCATGTTGTTGGAGGAGAATATTCAAAGTGCCATGGGCTGCCAAATGAACCAACAGATCTGTGTTGGATGAAGTGCAGCCAGAGTGCTCCTTGGAGGCCAGGATGGCTAAACTTCATCTCTCATACTTTGGATATATTGTCAGGAGGAACCAGTCACTGGAGGAGGACATCATGTTTGGTAAGGTGGAGGGTCATAGAAAAAGAGGAAGACCCCCAACAAGATGGATTAACCAAGTGGCCACATCAATGGATTCAAGCGTGGCAACAATAGTGAGGTTGGCCCAGGATCAGGTAGTGTTTCATTCTATTGTGCATAAGGTTGCTATGAGTCGGTACCGACTCGATGGCACCTAACAACAACAAGTTCCAAAATCTATTGAGATTTTACTAATATACTTTTACTGTTCCAGAATCCCATCCAGGGCATTACATTACATTTAGCCTTCACATCTCCTAACCACTTCTGGTCCTTAGCAGTTTTTCAGACTTTCTTTGTGTTTGACTACTTTGACAGTTTTAAGATGCGCTAGCCAGGTATTTTGCAGAATGTCTCTCACATTGGGTTTACCTGATATCTTTCTCCTGTTAGACTGGTGTTATGGGATTGGGGAGAATGGCCATAGAGATGAAGCGCTGTTCCCATTCCTTCATACTACGGGCACAGACTGGTGATGTTAACCTTGATCACTTAACCAAGCTAGCATTTGCCAGGTTTCTCCACTGTCAATTTACTCTTCCCCACTCCTCATTCCATAAGGAGTCTGGGTGGTGTCATGAATTACGAGCTGGGCTGCTAACTGAAAAGTCAGCAGTTCGAATCTACAAGTCACTCCATGGAAGAAAATGAGGCTTTCTGTTCCCATAGAGAGTTATAGCTTCAGAAACCTATACAGGGTGTCTCTGTGAGTTGAAACCAACTCAGTGGCACACAACCACCACCACCCTCATTCCATATTGTGCTGTTTAGAAGCAAGTCACAAAGCAGAGTACATACCCAAGGGATGAGGAATTAGGGTTCACTTATTCAGGCAGAAGACTATATACACTATTTGGAATTCTTAGAATCCCCAACTTGTGCAAATATGAATGTGTACAAAGGAACAAAATGCCCCAGGAATAGTAAACTACATGAATATATACATTTTAAAAAACCTTCCTTATCATTTAAATCTCTTTAAAATAAAATTATCTGTTTAAACAAAAAGAGAAACTGATGTAGGAAATATAAGTAAAACCTATGACAGAAATTGCATAAAGTCCACGAAGAGAGAAACGAAACTACATAGCTATTATTATTAAAAGTTTTATTGTAAATTGAGTGATAGTTTACATGAGAAAACATAAGTTTTACACTCATCGTATTGTATTTTGTTTCATTGCAATGATTACAATCCCCTCCATGCATGATCAGTTAACAGTATTTGCTTCTATTCCTCTGTTTTTTGATGTACACAAAAACATGCAGGAATATACAATAATTTCATAGCTATTATTTTTATTAAATAATTTGTTTTGTCTTTGTTGTTATTGATAATATACCCTGCATTGTTGTTGTTAAGTGCTGTCAAGTCGGTTCCGACCCACAGCGACCCTTTATAGGGTTTCTGAGGAGCAGCTGGTGAGCTTGAACCACCGACCTTGCCATTCAAACAGCTTTGCAGTCTGGTGCATTACCAATTCAATAATTTTACATAAATAAGTCAGTGACATTGCTTACATTCTTCAAGTTGCACAGCCAATCTCACCCTCGTTTCCAAATTGTTTGGTCTCCATCAGTAACATAAAATCACTTCCCCCTAAGCTTCCTACCTAACCTTTTCAATTGCTGTTATCAGTTTCATGTCACATAGATAGTTCTTTAAAAGAGCATAATGCATCCTTTTAGATAGTCCTAGACAGAGTGGGAAAAAAACGTGGAATGAAACTCAAAATCATGAAAAAAGACTAGGCTTAATGGTCAGAAAGAGATTGGTGGAACCCTGAGGCTAGAGCTCTTTGGTCACCCTTCACATGTGTCTCAATTTTCTATCAAGCCATTTGGGGAACAATAACACTAGTGATGTGCACATACCACATAATGGTCAATCATTCGAAATCAAAAGGGTAGCATTTACCTAAGGACAAAATTCAGAAGGGTAGAGAAAGAAGAAGGGACAGAAACAAGAGACAGAGAGGAAGTAGAATACGTGATATTACACTGAGAGGATTGTAATC
Source organism: Chrysochloris asiatica (assembly GCF_000296735.1). NCBI lineage: Eukaryota > Metazoa > Chordata > Mammalia > Afrosoricida > Chrysochloridae > Chrysochloris > Chrysochloris asiatica. The sequence goes on from NW_006408690.1 coordinate 640,181, forward strand.
ATTGAGATGAAATAAAGTACATCATTTGTTGAATATAAAACTGATGATCTTCTCTGTAAACCTGAACTCAACACACAACAAAAATGTAAACAACAAACCAAAAAAAGCATAATGTTCAAGACAGACAGACATTCTTTACTATTTAAACTAAGTTACTGCCCTGGTGGTGCTGTGGGTTAGGTATTGGGCTGCTAGCCGCTGGGTGGGTAGTTCAGAGCCAAGAGCATTCTGTGGGAGAGCAATGAGGCCCTCTGTTCCTTTAAAGATTTGCAATCCCAGAAAGCTTATATAAGGTCATTCTGAGTCAGAATCGACTCAATGGCTGTGGGTTTGGTTTGTCTTCTTTTGGTGGCACAGTGGTTATGAGCTAAGCTGTTTTATCAGTAAAGATGATAGCTTTGGAAACCCTGTGGGGCAGTTCTACTGTCCTATAGAGTAATTGTGACTTAGAATCAATTCAATGATGCACAACAACAACAAATTAAAAACCAAACCAAGTGTTGGTATGCATATAGAAAAACTGGAACTCTCATACAATTGCTAGAGGAGATATAAGTGGTACAGCCACTTTGCAAAACAGTTGAGGAAATTCTTAACAAGTTTTATATATACACCTGCTATACAATTTAATCATTCACTCCTAGGTATTTACCCAAGAGAAAAGAAAATCTATGTCCAAACAAAGACCTGTTCACAAATGTTCATAGGAGCTGTATCTGTAATAAACAAAAGCTGGAAATGACTTACATGCCCATCAACAGGTTGCCTGGCACTTGAAAATGGAAATGCCTCTAATTGGTAACTGAAAGAATCCTCACAACTCTTTGTGCCTGCAGGTACCTTTTTGGTGATTGGCCATTTTTAAACAGGATCTTACATCAGGTTTATGTATTTGAAAATGTAAAAAAAAAAA
>NW_006408690.1:642873-643411 GCF_000296735.1 Chrysochloris asiatica
GTTCAATAGACTCCTGTGAACCTGGGTGGAGATCTGGTTGGCCAGCAGTGTGGCAAGACCTGGGGATTCTTGGGCCCAGAGTCAGTGACATAGCCACAGAGGACTAGAATGAGAGTGAAGCAGCCAGCTGATGAGAAGAGAGGGTACATGCACAAGAACACCCACACTTGCAGATAATACCCATTTCACCTAGCTTCGATGACTGGATGATCATAGCTCAACCAGAAGAAGAAAGAAGAGGCAAAAAAGAGTAATCTGATACAAGTTAATGAACTTGACCTACAACTATGAATGCAGTAGCTCAAAAGAGGGAACAAATCTTTACAAGCAAGGACCGTTCCCACCCCCTCCATATACAGAGTAGACAGGGATGGGCAACTTGAACATTGGCTACCCAAAATGGGTAGGCTACATAAGCAAGAAGTGACTGGCTTACACATTTTAAGAGGGAACCTAGATCCAGAGGGCGTGGAGAAAGGTAGAATCTCCACTGAGTAGTATCCAATCTGTCTAGGCAGGGCTGATGAAAGGAAATGTG
>NW_006408690.1:644361-648232 GCF_000296735.1 Chrysochloris asiatica
GAGGCTGTAAATCTTTATGGGAGCAGAAAGTCTCATCTTTCTCCCATGGAACAGCTGGTAACTTCGAACTGCTGACCTTGATATATACACATACACATTAAACAATTTACACACTACTGTAGCCAAAAGTTCTAGAAACTTGCTCCAAGTACTTTCAACCCCATTTCTACCATGGAGACCAATAGGCTTTAACAGAAAGCCTCAACCTTATTTCTGATGTATCTATTAAACCAATTAAAGCCACCAGTCTTCTTATTAAACTGCTTATGTAAAACTTTCAGCCTCCTTCGTTTCCCTCACCATCTGTTATCTGCAGCTTCACCTCTGATTCTTACCTGTTAAGATTGGCTATGCACTATCATTTTTGCCTCTAAAGTCAAAATGAATCATTTCCCATTTATCTTATGATAAATGTCACTGGGACCAATTAGATGATACAACTCTGGTTCTGTGCTCTCCTGCCTCTCATGCACACCAAACTCAACAACTGATTTAGTTCACAAATTGTTGGTAAATATACATGTACTTGGAGTCCTGGTGTGGCACTATGGGTTAATGCTCCCGACTGCAAAGCTGTTTGAACAGCAAGGTTGGCAGGTCAAGCTCACCAGCTGCTCCTTGGAAACCCTATATAGGGTCACTATGGGTTGGAATTGACTTGACGACACTTAACAACAACAACAATACATGTACTTGTTCACAAGTGGAAAGGGCCTTCAGGAGGCAAGTAGAGAAAAACAGTTTGCCTTACTAGTAAATTGGCATTTCAGGTTTTATTAAAGTATTAATTACTTCTGGATCATTAAAGACCTAGATGCAAGTGTTTGCTAGGGCTGAAAGGGCATGGTTACATGTTGTTAAGTACCGTTGAGTCAATTCTGACTTCTAGGGTTTCCAAGGAGCAGCTAGTGGGTTAGAACCACCAACCCTGTGGTTAGCAAATGCATATATAATTCTCAAACATGCCATAGCAAAAGTTTTATTTTCATAACTCTAGCTTGTGTCAGTGTAAAGAAAACAAAAATCCTCACCATTGGACCAATAAACAACATTCCTATCAACAGAGAAAAGACTGAAGTTGTCAAGGACTTCATTCTTCTTGGATCATCTATCAACACTCATGGAAGCAGTAGTCAAGAAATCAAACTACGTATTGCATTAAGCAAATCTGCTGCACAAGACCTTTTTAAAGTGGTGAAGAGCAAAGACGTCAGCTTGAGGACTAAGGTGCGCCTGACCCAAGACATGGTATTTTCAGTAACCTCATATGCATTTGAAAGCTGGACAGTGAATAAGGAAGACTGTAGAAGAATTGATGCTTTTGAGTTATGGTGTTGGAGGAGAATATTGAAAATGACATGGGCTGCCAAAAGAACCAACAGATCTGTGTTGGAAGAAGTGCAGCCAGAGTGCTCCTTGGAGCCCAAGATGGCCATACTTCATCTCTCATACTTTGGACATATTGTCAGGAGGGACCAGTCACTGAAGAAGGATATCATGTTTGGTAAGGTGGAGGGTCAGAGAAATAGTGCAAGACCACCAACAAAATGGATTGGCCAAGTGGCAGCATCGATGGACTCAAGTGTGGCAACAGTAGTGAGGTTGGCCCAGGATTGGGCAGTGTTTCATTCTACTATGCATAAGGTTGCTATGGGTTGGTACTGAGTCGATGGCCCCTAACAACAACAACAACAACAACCAACTTCTTCTGTCTGAAATTAATCACACATGCAATTAAGATGTATTGATCATTACTGGTGATTGGAATACAAAAGCTGGAAACAAAGAAGGATCAGTAGTTGGAAAATATGGACTTGGTGATAAAAATGATGCTGGAGATCACATGATAGAATTGTGTAAGACAAATGACCCATTCATTGCAAATATATCTTTTAAACAGCATACAAGGCAATTATATACATGGATCTCACCAGATAGAATACACAGAAATCATTGACTGTACCTGTGGGAAGAGAGATTGGAAAAGCTTAATATCATCAACCAGGAGTCCGGGTGTTACATTGTGGGTTAATGTGCTGGACTGCAAGATTGGTTTGAACCCCAAGGTTGGCAGTTCAAGCTTACCAGACACTCCTTGGAAACCCAACAGAGGGTGGCTAAGAGTCAGAACTGACTTGACAGCACTTAACAACAACAACAAAACGAGGCCAGGGGCAGACTATGGAACAGTCCATCAGTTTCTTATATGCAAGTTCATGTGGAAGCTGAAGAAAAAGAAAACAAGTCCATGAGAGCCAAGACATAATCTTGAATATATCCCACTGGAATTTAGAAACCAACTCAGGATCACTTTTGATGCATTAGACATTAGAAACTGAAGATCAGAAGAATTGTGGGGTGATATCAAGAATATCATATAGGAAAAAAGGTCATGAAAAAGACAGGAAAGAAAGAAAAGATCAAAATGGATGTCAGCAGAGACTTTGAAGCTTCCTCCCCTGTGTATAGATCCTAAAGTGAATGGAAAAAATAAGAAAATAAAAGAACTGAACAGAAAATGCCAATGAGCAGCTCAAGAAGACAGTCAATAATTACGATGAAATGTGCAAAGTCCTGGAGTTAGAAAACCAAAAGGGAAAAACACAAAGGGACAAAACAGCATTTCTCAAGCTGAAAGAATCAAAGAAAAATTCAAGTCTGGACTAGAAATACTGAAGGATTCTAGTACCTGAAATGCTGAAGGATATTCAACCATTTCAAGAGGTAACATATGATCAAGAACCAATGATAATGAAGAAGTCCAAACTGTGCAAAAGGCATTGGTGAAAACAAGGCTCTAGGAACTGATAGGATGGAATGCAAATTTAAATCTTAAAACAGGTACCTGGAGAACTGATTGGAAGAGATCCATATTTGAGCCCATTCCAAAGACAGCTGATTCAGTGGGATGCAGAAGTCATTGGATAATATAAATATCACATGGAAGTAAAATTATGCTGATGATAATTCAAAAGTGGCTGCAACAGTATATCAACAGGGAATTGCCAGAAATTCAAGGTGGATTCACAAGAGGATATCATTGCTGATGTCAGATGGATCTTGAATAAAAGCAGAGAATACCAGAAAGATGTTTACTTGTGCTTTCTTGACTATGCAAAGGCTTTTAACTGTGTGGATCACTACAAGCTATGGATAAGATTGTGAAGAATGGGTATTGCAGAACACTTAATTGTGCTCATGAGGAAGCTGCACACAGACCAAGAGACAGTTATTAGAACAGAACAAGGGGCTACTGAATGGTTTAAAATCAGGAAATGTGTAAGCCAGGGTTGCATTCTTTCATCATATTTATTCAATCTGTATGCTGATAAAAGCCGAGAATATGGATTATATGAAGAAGAACATGGCATCAGGATTGGAGGGAAGGCTCATTAACAGCCTGTGACATGCAGATGATATAACCTTGCTTGATGGAAGTCAAGAGGACTTAAAATACTTACTGATGAAAATAACAGACAACATTGAATTGCACCTGATTGCAAAGAAAACAAAAATCCTCACAACTTGACCAATTATAATAATGTTGTATTGTGAGATGCCCTTGAGTCAGTTCTAACTCATAGCAACCTTGTATAGGGTTTCCGAGGAGTGAATGATGGATCTGAGCTGCCAACCTTTTAGATAGCAGTCCAGTGCTTATCCTACAGCACCACACCAAGACTCCAATAATAATAATAGCTAATCTTTATTGTGGGGGTCCTGGTGTGGCACGCTAGGATGAGCAGTGGACTGCTAACGACAAAGTCACTGGTTTAAAACAATCCACTCCAAAGAAACCCTTATACAGGGTCACTATGAGTCAGCACCGAGTTGACAGCACTGAACAGCAATTTTTTTTTAATGTTTTATT
>NW_006408690.1:654712-657254 GCF_000296735.1 Chrysochloris asiatica
CCAGGTCTACTTCTAGGTCATTTGTCTCAGACATTTTATCTTTTTTCTGGACATGTGCTGATATGGTCATCTGCTTTTGCTTCTTGGACATGTTTAATGTTTATCTGTGGCCTTAATACTTAATTGAGTATGTGTTTTGGTAATTTTTTCTGCTTTCTGATTGCTTCCAGTAAGATGTGATCAGCATGTTGTCTTCCCTTTTCACTCTTCTTATTGCTTAACTCAGAGTAACTTTCACAGGTGTTGTCTGTTTCCGTGGTATATGGCAGCTGGTATTGATTCTTGCCTGAGTTTTAGTGTTTTACAGAGTGTGATTGTAGCTTGGCTATATGGCAGCAGTTGCTGACTCTTCTTGGGTAATGTAGGGAGACAAAGAGTTCTCCAAAGGCAGAAGGGGGCCTATATAACAGCAAAACAACACCAGTTGGGTAAAAAAAAAAAAAGAAAGAAAAAGAAAAAACAGCACCAACAAAAACAAGGGCTGAATAATCCAGTCTCTAATCACAGAAAAGGGGAAGGAGGGAGAGAAAAATAAGAGGGGAAAAAAAAAAATCTGTAGCTTAATATAAGTATGTCTTTAATGTCCTAAGTTCCTGCCTTCAAAGCTGCCTGAGAGATTTTGCCTTTAAACTCTCTTTTAGACACTTCAACCCCCTCCTCTTTCCTGTGATAAAGAACAGAACCAAAAGGAAACAGATCAACACCTCCGCTTGGGCTGAGTATCTGTGCGCATTTGTGGCAGACGAATCCACCAGCTGTGAGGGTGGGGGGTGGCCACTCGGCTCAGGCTCTCCCTCTATTCACCAGAATGCAGGTGGGCAGTGAGCACACCAATTATCAGATACCAAAGAAAAAAAGAAAATCAGAACAAAGCAAAACTGACAAAGTATATTGTCCACCTTTGTACCAAGGTTCCTGCGACATTTTTCCATGGTGTTTCTGCAGCCCCTGTTTTGTCCCGCCGCTTGGTCTTACCCAGGATGTCAGCTCAGGCCTCCGAGCCTGGCTGGTGATTCAAAAGTACGCGAATTTTTACTTCAGCTGCAAACTCCACAAACTATCAGTCTTCAAACCTTTAAAATATTCCTATCTCTGTGGTTCCGAGTTTTGGAGCTCTGCCCTGGCTCTGATTTGCCTGGTATTCTGTGCTATTGCTGACGGCGACCTTCACTGCACCTCCACCCTAGCCGCCATCAAGCCCCACCCTCATAACAACAATTTTTATTGTGATGAATACTGTACTGAGTTTTACTTACTTTATCTCATTTCTGGATTAGAAAAGATGGTCTTAATTAAGTCACTTACCCAAACCCATTCAGGAAGTGGCAAACCTAGAATATGAAAATAGGCCCACCCTTAGTAAAAGCCTTACATTTGAGCATTATGTGCAACTTTAAGAAAATTATACTAATCAATACAAATCAACTTGGCAGTGTTGTTGACAGTAGTGTTCAAAAATGAAGACTCAGAGTCCAAAAATGAACACCAAGAGTATGTTCTTCTGCAGCCTGCTTTGGTGAGTAGCAACTGGGATCTTAAAATCACATGCATGACCATCTAATGTGCAATTATTGGTTTCTAACTGTTCAGAGGAAAAGAAGTGTGAAGAAAATCAGAGATGCATGAAAACAATTACTCTAGTCACCTAATGGACCATTGTAAACACCAGTCTCTACCACCATTAAACCAGAAGAACTAGAAGGGGCCTGGTTACCAATACCAATCTTCTGAAAGGAACACATTAGAAGGTCCTGGGTAGAGTGAGAGGAAAATGTGGAATAGAATTCAAAAGAATTTAAAACAAAACAGAAAACAAGCATTCTGGGCCTTAGAGCCTGGTGGAACTCCCAAGACTATGGTTGTTAGTTATCCTTTAGGCCTGGAATGGAACCGACCCATGTGGCTCAATGTTCAACCAAACTGAAGTCCTGGTGTGGTGCCATAAGATAACCACTCGACCACAAGGCGGATTTGAACTGCAAGGTCGGTGGTTCAAACCTACCAACAGCTCCTTGGAAACCCTTTACAGGGTTGCTATGAATCAGAACCAACTTGACGGCACTTAACAACAACAACAATATACTTGTCTGTTGTTCTTGTTGTTAGGTGCCATTGAGTTAGTACCAACTCATAGTGACCCTATGCACAACAGAACAAAACACTGCCTGGTCCTGGGCCAACCTCACAATCATTGCTACATTTGAGCCCATTGAGGCTGCCACTGTGCCAATCCATCTCGCTGGGGGTCTTCTTCTTTTTCTCCAACCCTCCACTTCACCAAACATGATATCATTTCTCCAGCAACTTGTCCCTCCTGACAATATGTCCGAAGTATGAGAGACAAAGTCTGACTGTCCTGGCTTCCAAGGAACACTGACTGTACTTTTTCCAAAATGGATCTATGTGTTCTTTTGGCAGTCCATGGTACTTTCAATATTCTCCTCCAACACCATAACTCAAATGCATCAATTCTTCTATGATCTTCCTTATGTACTGTCCAACTTCAGCATGCATATGAGGTTATTGAAAATTCGATGACTTC
>NW_006408690.1:657970-659116 GCF_000296735.1 Chrysochloris asiatica
ACACCAAAAAACCCAATGAGGTCCCATAGTCCTACCTCATCATGCCTATTGGAAATGTCATGAGATCAAGCTAGAGGAAGTATAATTAAGCATTTGCCTTCTGATAACATGACTGTGGTCTTCAAAGGAAGTATTAAAATAGAACAGCCCTGCTGGTCTTTTGGCCGTTGGAAGTGCTATTTAAGAGGTGAGTCATTCTCTTGGGTCTCTGACTTCGTGGACATTGACCACTTGGGTCATCACTCAACATCGCTGAGCAGGCAAAAATGTGAGTTTTGTCTGTCATGATCACATGTGGTCAGAGGAGTGCAATGGTTCTATTTCTACTTCGTACAACTTGTGTCTCAGTGGAAGCAATGTAGAGCCAGCCAAGGGCTGTAAAGGAGGCAAAGACAGCAAGACACCATTTTCCTTCCCATTCTCCTTTGCCTAGCGCAGCTCCACTTTTGAGGTTTTAGGTAAGATATCATTTTTAAAACGTCCATCTGAAAAATGTTTGCAAACCACCATTCTACTGGGATCATGACTTTGAAGCTTAACATCATGGGTTTAAGTCCTGGCTCTACCACACATGATCTGTGTGACTTGGCAAATCAACCCTGTGAACCTCAGTTCTGTAAATGTAAAATGCAGACTGGCTCAGAGTCATTGGTGTTAGGTACCATTGAGTTGGTTCAGACTCATAGCGGCCCCATATACACAGAACAAAACATTGCCCCAGTCCTGTGCCATCCTCACAATTGTTATGTTTGAGCCCATTGTTGGAGCAACTGTGTCATCCCATCTCCTTGAGGGTCATCCTCTGTTTTGCTGACTCTCGACTTTCCCAAGCATGATGCCCTTCTCTCTAGGAACTGGTCCTCCCTGACAACATGTGCCAAGTACAACAAGCAGAATCTTACCATCCTGACTTTCTGGCTGTAATTCAAAGACAGGTTTATATTTGTTGTTCTAGGCAGTCCACAGTACTTTTAATAGTCTTCTCCAACACCTTAATTCAAATACATCAATTTTCTCCAGTCTTATTTATTCTCCAGGTTTCACACGCATATGAGGTGATTGAAAATACCATGACTTGAATCAGAAATAAGTTAACTTAGTTCTCAAGTGTCGGGGACTTACCTCTACATAGTTGTGTTGTTCACG
>NW_006408690.1:661086-670360 GCF_000296735.1 Chrysochloris asiatica
ATATATAAGCATATGTGTATATATGGATCATGATTTATGAGAAAGTAAACTGATTCAAAAATAAAAAGAATACACTTTAATGCAATAGTTTATTAACCTGTTAAATAGATTTCTGGTGTGGCACTTTAGGATAATCAGTGGACTACAAACCACAAAGTTGATAGTTCAAATCTGGCAGTCACTCCTCAGAATCCCTCTACAGGGTCGCTAAGATTCGGAACTGACTTTGTGGCACAATAACAACAACAAATTCTTCATAATGATACATCAGTATAGACCATACTATAGTCAACATTTTTCACATCATAATTTTCAGACAACTGGAAGATATGCCAACACATAGTTAATCTAAAAATAAAAATATTTCGCCATTTCTTTCCTTTCCTTCCCTGAAAAATCAGCTGAATCTGACTACATCACACTGTACCACATGCATACAGAAGGGATTTGGGTTCTAGAAAAACAGGGTAGAGTAGTCAACAATCCCTGCCCTAACAGCTGCTTCCCCAAGCCTGTAATTACAGGACACGGCTTTTCTTCCCTTTTCAGGAGAATCCCAGAGGTCACCAAGTTCAACTTCAGACAACGTAATGCTAGTTTTAGTTTGTTCCTAATAGAAGGGGAGAAAAAAAGATGAGCACAAATGTACTCTATCTATAACCACTACAGAAGAAAGACAGAAACTGTGTCATTCCATTTGCTGCCAGGCACACTGGGCACGTTGCAAACTTTTCAGAAAAGACTGACGTGGAAGAAAACTGAAAAAAGATCCTGTGAAATCCAAGATTATTCCTACACCACCCCAAAATGACAAACCCACCAGTTACTTTTTGGAAGCTCTGTATTACTTTCAGTATATTAAGACATGTGAGAGTAATCTAGGTCAAAAGAAAGCTTCCCTGTGTTTCCTTGGACACTCAATCTAAATGCAACAAAATAAAACAAAAATATTCCTGCTACCTGCAATCATTTCTTGGGCTGTTTACTTGATGATGTCTTTTTCTCTCTCCCCAGAATGAAGAAGCTTGTTAAAGTAAAATTAGGCAGTGTCATGTTTTGACAAAATCCTTCAGTGGCAGGAAGCTCTGTTAGCATTCTGATGGAGTGAGGCAGTCAGAAATGGAGGTGTTCAGTGGAATGATTAGCTTACCACTGATAGGACCCTTCTCAACATGATGTAAATCAAGATTTTCTTTTTAAGAATGACTAGCTTTTCCCAAGAAGTGCAAACAGAAGACACAACAAAATAGTGAGTTAACACTTTGCCCATAAAATTGAGCAAACTGTTAAAGAAGTAGAATACGAATAACTAGAGTTGGTGATAACATAATAAAAAAATAACATAAAGCATTTTCTAACCTACTATTGGAAATAAACATTACATATGAATATAGTTGTTAGAGGACAATCTGGCAATAAAGTATCAAAAGCTTAAAAAGGTTTTAGAAGCAAGCCTAATGAAACAATCAGAAATGTGTATAATATTTCAGGAATGCTATTTATAATGCAGGGAGACTTTTAACAATTGAAATGTCCAACATTTGAAGATCACTTAAAAAGCCGGTAATATATGCATTTGACAAGATGCTTACCAGGCATTAAAAATAATATTGCAAAATAAGTGTCTTAAAATAAGTGTCAACATCAGTGTTTTCTCTATTACATGTGACAGAAGCCACGTTAAGACTACAGGCATATCTCAGAAATGTTGAGGGTTCAGTTCCAGAACACAGCAATAAAGTGAATATCTCAATAAAGCAAGTCACACAATTTTTTGGATTTTCCAGTATATATATAAATTATGTTTACACTATACTGTAGTCTGTTAAGTGTGTAATAGCATTATGGAAAAGCTTGAAGTACTGTGAGAAGTACCCAAATGTAACAGAGACATGAAGTGAGCAGAGGGTGTTGGGAAAATGGCACTGATAGACTTGTTGGATGCAAGATTGCTACAAGCCTCCTGCTCATAGAACATGCAGTAATCTGTGAAGCATATGGAAGAACTATGCAGTAAAATAAGGTATGCCTGTAATTTAAACAAAAAAGTAATTGAAAAGATATGGAAGTAGCTTCCAGGGCAGTTTGACGGATGAGATTATAGAACCAGGAACTCAAAGGCCTTCAGAACCCTCTCTTTCTCTTGTCTCTGCTTCTGCTCTACATGTGTACTCACATCCTCACAACCTCACAGATAAAGAGCAAAGGGCTTCACCCACCTCACTCTAGTCTGAACAATTCTGAGGTACACTTGATTGGTCTGGCCTTGATCACATGCCTATCCCTTGGAGTAATCATGAATTGCCAGTCTTGTGTCTGATCCCAAACCGGTTGCTGTCAAGAAGATCCTGACTCATATCATCCCTATAGAACAGAAGACATGGTCCCATAGGGATTTCAAGGCTGTCATCTTTATGGAAACAGATTGCCTTGAGTGAGCTTGAACCACTGACTTTTTGGTTAGAAGCTGAGTGCTTAACACTTGTACCACCAGGGCTTTTTTTTCTTTTTTTTTTTTTTAAGTTTTATTGTGAATTATGTGACAGTTTACATGGGAGAACATCAGTTTTATATTCATCCTATTACATATTGTTTCATTGCCATGGTTACAATCCCCTCTATGCATCATCAAATCAATGAAAGCATACAGCCTATAAGCCTGCCGCCACCCTCCCCCTCACCCTGGTTGTCAGCACCCAGCCCCTCTCCCTCCCTGGGTCCTGAGTCCCCAGCTGCTCCATCTCTCCACATCATCATCTCTGCCTCCATCTCGGGGATTGCTGCCTCTCTGGGTAGGATTCCACTCTCCACTCTTCTCCCTTCATGGTTCCAGGGACCTCTGCTCCTAGCCCGCAAAGTTAATCACTCCCATCCTTGCTACAAAATGTCTACTTTTACATTTACAACCTTCACAATCAGTCCTGGTAACAATTATTCACCTTGTATCACAAGAGACCTATCCGCATTTCCTTAAATCAGTCCCACCTAGACAGATTGGATACTACTCAGTGGAGATTCTACCTTCCTCCACGCCCTCTGGATCTAGGTTTCCTCTTGAAAGCTTGTAAGCCAGTCACTTCTTGTCTTTGTAGCACCCCCCCACCCCCCAATTTTGGATAGCCAATGTCCAAGTTGCCCATCCCTGTCTACTCTGTGTATGGAGGGTGTGGGAATGATCCTTGCTGTAAAGATTTGTTCCCTCTTTTGAGTTGCTGCATCCATAGGTGTAGGTCAAGTTCATCAAATTGTATCATATTACTCTTTTTTTCCTCTTCTTTCTTCTTCTAGTTGCACTCTGATCATCCAGTCACTGAAGCTAGATCAAATGGGTATTATCTGCAACTGTGGGTGCTCTTGTGGATATTCCCTCTCTTCTTAACCACTGGATACTTCACTCTCCACTCCAGTCCTCCATGGCTATGTCACTGACTCTGGGCCCAAGAGTCCCCAGGTCTTGTCACACTGCTGACCAACCAGGTCTCCACCTGGGTTCACAGAAGTCTATTGAACATTGTAGGGCTTAGCTGGTAGCCTCATAGCTGTTTGTCTCTCACTTCCCCTTGTCGGTGGCGAATGTGGTCACCCATCAGAGCGTGTATTCCCATTGAGTCTTAGTCTTGGAAGGGGGTTTATTCTGAGGGGACCCGACCCCTTGCCTTGATGTCTCCTGGGCAGGCAACTTGCTTGTTCTTATAGTAATCAGTTGGTCTGCCTCTATTGTTTTGTATTTTTCCTGTCAGTCTTTCTTTCAAGAGGTATCTTCTGTTCTTCTAGCTGCTCCAGGCTGGTCTGCCCATCCTCTCAAGGGGAAATTTCCCACCTCTGAAGATTCTGGATGCTGCTCAGGATTCCACCTATAGTCTTATGTAATGCAGAGGCTCCACAGGTAGCCTCCTTCACTGGGCATGTTGTATCCCCGTTTTAGGTATTCCAATCAGTTATAGGCAGAAGACAGACTTATAAGCTTTCTATGGTGATATTTCTGGCTTTTCCTTTCTCTCCCCTTCCAGTGACTATTTCATAATGTAATGCAAGGAATACCAAAATTCAGTAGACAGCCAAGCATCTTAACATTATTTCACCAGGGCCTTTTTGTGTCAGATATCTACCCTTAGACCCTTTGATGTGCTCAAGGAGGCAATTTAAAGTTTCTGTTAGAGCACTAAAGAGTCCTGGTGGTACTGCTGGATAAGTATTGGGCTGCTAACCACAGGTTGACAGTGGTTCAAACCCATTAGCCAGTCCATGGGAGAAAAATGAGGCTGCTGCTCCCATAAAGATTGACAATCTCGGAAAAACTATAAAGAGTTGCTATGAGTTGGAATTGACTTGATGGCAGTGGATTTGGTTGGGCTTGGATTAGAAAAGTAGAGCGGATGGGATAGCACAATCATAGTGACAGGATAATTGCGGGGATCTGGGTAACCACTCCAATGTGTGTCTCCCACCACTTTATAGAAAATACTATTATTTGTCGATGTTGTGCTTCCATAATAGTTAGGGCTGACTCTTCTTTTGAGGTTAAAGACCAACTTTGTCTTATTTTTTTGCAAGTCAAGGGATTCCTTTGTGGCCATGTGGTTGGAAAGTGCTCTGGAATAAAGGACACTGAGAAGGTGTCCTTTCTGTAGAGTTTACACTCATGGAGCTGTGTATGACAGTCCCCACCCACAACTATATATGGGGCGGGGACCAAACAGAATGAACTGCCACCACTGTCAAAAGACTTCATAACCGCCACAAAACTTAGGGGATAAGAACTGGTGTGGGAAGCAACAATTTACCTATTGCATAGAAATTTAGCATAGAACATCTAAACCACCCAGATTTCTAGTGAACCAGAAAGTGTATAATAGACTCTGCATGCTGTCATTGTTGTTGTTGTTGTTGTTAAGTACCATCGAGTAGGTTCTAACCCATAGCAACCCTATATAGGGTTTCCAAGGAGCAGGTGAGCTTGAGCCATCAACCTCGCAGTTCAAATGGCTTTGCAGTCTGGCGCATTAACCCATAGCGCCACACCAGGACTCCATCATTAGAGATGCCATATTTGAACCATATACTTGCAAAAGAGAGAAATACAGCAAGATTCTGTAAAACCCAAGCTTTGGAGGCAGTAGAAACTGATGATGATGACAAATGATGATTTTTTTTAAACATGTCATCACAACAGTTAAATGCTATAATTTAGTTAAGGAGTAGCCAACAAAGCTTCAGAAAATATTTCAAATTAAACAATAATGCTACTTTTATGAATTCTATTATACAGACATGGGAGATTCAGGGACTGAATAGACGATGGATTGGAAACGAATTCATAGATTTTATTTAGGAAGAGAGTAGTAGATGTGCAGAAACTACTGGCTGGTGAAGGGCTGAAAATTAGCTTTAGCCATTCCATACTGCCTCTGAATAGGCAGAATTCCATGGCTCATCTAACCTACCAATGCAACCTAGTTCTTGTTTTGAAAAACACACTTCTTATTTTATGCCATTTTTCACATTGCTATGTTGAAAGATCTGAAATATTTGCCTCTTCAGAATTTCTTTCCAAATATAAATTATTGTGAAATCCTAAGCCAATACTGAAGAGATGTGAGAAACAGAGTATCACCCTGGAGTTGCAACAGAGTCCCTTTAAGGCCTAATTGTGGCATTTATATTATGTTGCATTCAAAGGCTCAAAGAGGAATAGAAGACAAAACACCAGAAACTCCTAAACTGTGGTTGATTTTTTAAAAATATATAAAACCTTAGGTGACTTAGTATTTTTCCAACTAAATATGTCCCATCAACTTCTGAAGCTCCACAGAACTTGTCCTCTTACTCTGTCAAAATAACAGAAAAGACCTATCTCAGACCCTTCTAGTATCTTCAATGGGGATTCAGACAGAAGGAATGTGCTAACCAGTTTTGTGAAAGACTAACCTAGTGAGGAAAAATAATGCTCTTTACATAATTCACTAGTAAAATATTCTCATCAAATCTACTCACCGAATTAAAAAAACTCAATGGTTTCTCCTATTAACTGAATTAATAAATCTATATAGTATTACTTGCAAACCAGTGAGTTTAGGCTTCCCTTGCAGGATATTCTACATGCTTATTTTAGAAATTAAAAACCAAATGACTAGGGTAAATATTGCTTACAAAGAGTTGTAATGCCAGAAGATGATATTTAAAATCCATGCCAGAAGATGATATTTAAAAAGGAAGAAACTTGTTTCCTCTGTATGTCTTTAAGAAAGGAGATCATTTCATGGCAAATTGTCATTCACAGGTGTTTGAAATTAGAATTTGAAATGTCTGGCCTGAATGTTGAATCTCAAACTAACAAAGCACAAATTAATTATAACCTAGAAATTATATTCTTATGCTGGAAAAGTGTCTAGTCTTCCAAAATTCTTCTGAATTTTCTTCCTTTCCACAGCATTACACAATTTAGTAGAAAACTGTACTGTGGTTCCCTTCTGCATGTGTAGCTGATCAAAAGACCACAATCAGAAGCCCTCTATTGCTCAAGTGGTCTTGTTCCTTGAATGGCAGGGCAGCATAATAGCAAGCCAGTAAGAAAAAGGAATCCTGCAACTATGTAAAAAAGAAGAGGATGTTTCTTTGCTGGGAAAATGTCAGCAACTATAAGAGTAAAGGAAATCAGCATGTGTCAGAGCTGATGTTGTAATCGCATGTGCTGTACTCATTCAATAGAAATATAAGTTATAAATGGAAAGTTGCTTTTAATGAGAATTGCTGTTATGGTCTAACCTCACTAATATACACGAAAATGTCTTTGAAAGGCTGAAACATAACTAGTTGCCATGGAGTTGATTCTGACTCATGGGGTTTTCAATGACTGCTTTTTCAGAAGTAGATGGCCAGACTTGACTTTGGATCTTGACTTTGGTACCCCAGTTTATCGTTTCTGCTCCATGACCACTGACTATAACCTTAACTACAGCTGGTCATCTTAAAGATGTGTGTCTGCTACTGGGACTGTAGAGTAGGAATGAATTTGAACTCTAGTCATTGTCCAGTTCTGTCTTTTTACAGATAAGATATTCAACTGACTGCTAAGACTTCATGGTTCATTAGAAATGGAACTAGAATATTTTTCTCACAAATTCTATTTTGGTACTGACTTCCTATTACAAAATCTAGTTCTCGTAAATTCCAACTCAGTGCAAACTACCATGTTTCTGGAAGGCCACAGCGGGAAGTTCACTTTTCTTTTCCTTTTTTTTTTCACAGTTGGACCAAAGAGAATGGAGTTGAAGCATCGAGCGTTTTCATCTCTCACCTCATAGTGACACATTAAGAGTAAACAAGAACTATGAATAAAAGTAAGCAAACCTTACTCTAACAAGATTACAATCAGATTACTTTCTTACTCATTGTTTTGGCACTCTGCAATAACTGGTGGCTTAACTATTCATTCATTATTCTTTTAACAAATATCTATTGGCTTTAACAAGGCCAAGGAAGACTGAGTATATTATTATTCAGCACAAACTCCCCAGTACAACTGAAATAACAAGGCAACGATTGATATGAAAAAAACATGATAGGGTCATCGTCATGCACTAAGTAAATTATTTACTGAGCATCCCCTTTAAGCTGAAAATAAAGCAAATAGTGAGTAATATTCTATGGGTGATGATTATGAGAGTATTCACTTGCTGAAAAATTCATTGGGTTGTATAATGACTTGGGCACTTTTCACTGTGTATGGTACACTTCAATAAAAAGATTTTGAAAAGATACAATCAATGGGAAGCAGTTAATAGACACAATCCTAGCTCTCAAAGTGCTTAAATTTAATAGTATCATCATATCAGGATTACAGAAAAAGAAGTCCTTTAAAGAGAATAAACAAGATGGAGGAGAGGGTAGGAGTGCAGGGAGGATCTCCGTTAGCAACAACACAGAATACCAGACCAAGCAGGCTCAGGGGATGGTCTCAGAACTCTGAACCACATATAAAGGAATACTTAGAAAGTTGGAAGGCTTACAGCCATTGGAATTTGTAGCAGAAGCAAGAAATCCAGTGCTTTCTAATCCAAGGTGCTCAGCTACTCCTGGTGCAGCCATCTTGGGTGACACAGAATGGGGAAAGGATCAGAGCAGCCATGGATGCCTGACAGTACTGCAGAGATAAAAGTGTGGACATTCTTTTTTTGGTATCTGTTCATTGGTCTCTCACTGTCTTTGCACCTCAATTCTGGTCACTAGAGGGGGTACCTGAGTGAGTGGACACTGCATCCCTACCCCTAGAGAGTTCCATTATGCATGCACACAGATCCCCTCAAAATTTAAAGGGATAGTTTCTACTTAAAACCAAATGGCTGCATAAAACAGCCACAGCCAGCCCTGAACTGTTTATCACTAGGAAAAAGGTCTAAATGAGGGTTGTGGAGTGGGAGAGGCAGACTGAAAAGGAAACAGGCTGAAAATTAAATCCTGAGTTCTATCATAACAACCAACAGTGGCATCTTGAAATTTCTCAGGAAGAAGAGCAAAAAGGGAAGCCCATCTCCTGATCACATCTACCTGGAGGCAATCAGAAAGCATAAAAAATACCAAAACACACACCCATCTAAGTATCAAGGCCACAGCTAAATACTGAATATGCCCAAAAACCAGAAACAGATAACAATATCAGCACATGTCCAGAAACGAGATAAAGTGACTGAGACAAATGAGCTGGAGGTAGATCTACACTCCATACTGGAAGGGGGGGGAAGGCTTTGGAAATGCGTGAGAAGGAATTCAGAAAAATGATTACAAAATGTATCAAAACACTATGTAATGGAGTTGAAAAAATAAAGAGGAATTCAGGAAAGTGCTAAGGGACAATCAAATAAGACAGATACAACACAGGAAACAATTCAAAACCTACAGAAAAAGGTCCAAATGATTAATAATAGAATATCAAAAATGGACAATACATTATATTTGAAAAGCAAAGGAGCAGAATTGAAGAGATGGAAGACAGAACTAGTGAGCTGGAAGATAAATCTCTCAATACTACTAAAATAGAAGAACAAGCAGGAAAAAAGGATAAAAAAAAAATCTGAAGAAGATATAAGATTCACGCTGGACAACATGAAGACGAATAACTTAAGAGTTATCAGCTTCCAAAACAGGAAGAATCACACAAGTTCACAGAAGAGATAGTTGAAAATCTTCTGGAATAAAATTTTCCTAACATCCTGAAAAGCAAAAAGATAAGCATTCAAGAAGCTCAACGAACCCCAGGAAGGATAGACCCTAAAAG
>NW_006408690.1:671085-677876 GCF_000296735.1 Chrysochloris asiatica
AAAAAAAAAAAAAAAGAGGTCACTTACTTTAATTTCACAAAGAAGAACACTGAAGACTAAAAAGGCCTGATAGTTGGTTTGAGCAGAACCAAGAGTAGACCTTGATTTTCCTGGATTAATATTATTCCATATTGTGCTTTGCCTCTTTATAGATTTTTATTGTTTGGTTGACGAGCCATTTTTGAAGCAAGGAACCGAGAAAAAAAAAGTACTATTTTATTTTCTTCACAGCCTTGTGTTGGTCTTTCTAGATTGTAAACTGAGATGTCTCAACGCTCATTGGTTCAATAAATGTAAAATTCTGATAGTTAATGGAAGTATCTTGTTTCTGCCAAGTTTATCTGATGGTACAATAGGGATTGTCTCTATGTCCAATCTTACGCCACTGAGGTTTTCTTTCATCTTTTATGTGAGACTTCTTTCTTTTACATTTACATAGCTGATATTTTCCTACCATTTCTGAAGTACACAAAAACTAGTATGTGAAAAATATCCATTTTGTGGACTTGGTTACAATTTTACATATCACCATTGAGATGGTGATATATAAGTTTTTACAACCAACCAAATTGTAAACAGGGAAACACAAGGAAGCTCATATGACTGAAACTCAATAAGGCATGAGGAATCCTGGGAGGGTAGTGGGGTAAGGAAGGTTCACAGGTGGCACTCACCTCATTTCAATTATAATGAAAGATTCATTATAATTCTTCACAGTACCTAAGATTATATTTGGTTTTAGTTTGAAGAGGGGAAATAATACTAAGATGCTTGACTGTTTTATGTATATTGGTTTCCCTTGCCTACTATTATAAAATGGATACTTGAGTTGGTTAGAAAGGAATGTTGGTAAACATGATTACAGAAACCTTGTAAGCCCGTCTTCAGCCTATAACTGATTGGAATACCTAAGAGGGTTTCTAGAACTTGCCCAGTGAAATAGGCCTCCTGAAGAGCCTTTGCAGAGTATAGGACCTTAGGTGGAATCCTGAACCCCATCCAGAACCTTCTGAGGTGGGACATTTCCACTACAAAGGACAAACAGACCAGCCTGAAACAGCTAGAGTGACAGAAGATACATCTTCAAAATAAGATTGTCAGGAAAAACCCTAAAAAAAAAAAAAAAAATGGCAGTATGACTGGCTACTCCAGCAATAAGCAAGTTGTTCGCTGGGAAGCCATCAAGGCAAGCAATCAAGCAAGTCCCTTCAGAACAAACTCCTCTCCAAGACTGAAACTCAAAGGGAACACATGAACAGGAACGTCAGCTTGCTGGAGACCACCTTGGTCTACTGGTGAATGGAAAAGCGGGAAAGGCAGCAATGAAGAAATGGGCTGAGTTCAACCATGTTCCATAGTCTCCCATTGACCTGGAGATGAGAGAGAGAAGAGGAAGGGCTGGTTGGTCCAAAGTGTGGTGAGACCTGGGGACAACTGAGCCCATGGACAAGGACATAGCCACAGAGGGCTAGACCTGAGAGTGAAGCATCCAGCTGATATGAAGTGAGGGGAGAGGCACAAGAACAACCAAATGTGCAGATCGTAACCATTTGACCTAGCCTCAATGGCTTGATAATCAGAACACAACTAGAGGAAGATTAAAGAAAAAAAGAACAAAAAAATATTTGATAAAGAAAACAAGGGTAAATTGCTACAATTTGATGAACCTGGCCTATACTCATGGAGGGAATAACTCTAAATACCAACAGAGAAGGAAGGAGTCTTCACATCAAGTATCAATGCTATCCCCTCTGTACACAGGGCAGAAAGGGATAGGTAACTTAGACATTGGCTACCTAAAATGAGGGGGCGATAAAGGCACAATGTGACTGGCTTAGAAAGTTTCAAAGGGGAGTTTAGTTTAAGAGTGTGTGGGGAAGAAAGAGTCCCTACTGAATAGCTATCATCTTGTCTAGATGGGTCTGGTTAAAAGAGATGGGGATAAGATTCCTATGATTCAATAGTAACTGTTATCATGACTAACTAAAACTGTCACAATTGTAAAGGCAGAAGTTTTTAAACAAAACACGGGGGAGTAGTTAATCTTACAGTCCAGAAACAAAGGACCCTAGGACCATTAAGGGAGAAGAGCACAAGTGGAATGTGAGACCTTATCCAGAGAAGCAGCGATACCAGAGATGGAGGCAGAGATGGGGACCTGGGGAGAGGGAGCAGCTGAAGACTCTAGATTCATGAGAAGTGAGGGACTAAGAGCTGGCAGCCAGGAGGCAGACTTGCAGAATGTGCTCTTTGGTGGTATAAATTATTTTATATGCCCGAGTGTTTTAAAAGAGTTAAACTGCATAAAGAGAAATACTGTTATCTGATGGCATGTGGAGGGGATTATAATCATTGTAATGAAACAAAGTGTATGATTTGTTGAATGTAAAACTGATGATCTGCCCTTTAAACTTTCACCTTAAAATTAAAACAAAAAACAAAAAGATTATATCTGCTTTGTTGTTGTTATGTGCTCTGGAGTTGGTTCCAGCTCATACCAACCCTGCGTAGGGTTTCCAATGCTGTAAATCTTTACAGGAGCAGAAAGCCTCATTTTATCCCACAGAACAACTGGTAGTTCTGAACTTCTGACCGTGAGATTAGCAGCCTGATTCATAACCACTACACTATCAGAGATCCTCTGTAGAACAGTAAAGATATCTGCTATACAGGAAAACATATGACACTCACAAAAATGAAATTATTTGCCCAGCTGATTTAAGAGTATTTCCACACAGTATTTAATCTCTTGGGCTATGTCTGTCTACTCCCCCACCTACATTACCTTAATCCAGATCCTCTTAATGTCTTGCCTGGACAACTGCAGCAGATTCCTAACTGGTCTTGCTATCACCAGTCCTTACACCTGTGGTCTATGGCTCACACCACCCCTGAATGATTTCTTCACAGCATAAGGTAACCTCACATACCCTGCTTAAAAATCTTCTCGTTCCTGGACGTGAAGTTGTTGTTAAGTGCTGTCAAGTCAGTTCCCATACCGAATGACTCTATGCACAACTGTGCCTGGTCCTGCACTATCCTCATAATTGTTAACTTTCAGCCCATTGTTGCTGCCACTGTGTCCATTTATCTCAAAAGGGGGTCTCCCTCTTTTTTGATGACCCTCTACTTTACCAAGCATAATGTCCCTCCTACTAACATGTTCAAAGTACAAAAGACAAAGTCTTGCCATCCTTGCTTCTAAGGAGTATTCTGATTGTACTTCTTCCACATCAGATTTGTTTGCTCTTCTGGCAGTCCATGGTACTTTCAATATTCTTCACTAACATCATAATTCAGATGCATTGATTCTTCTATGGTCTTGGAGAGTCAGGGCCAATTCCTCACAGGATGGAACAGGCCTATCTTTTCAGGTTGGCTTCATGCACTCAGTCCTCCATCCATCCCAGACTAGGCTCCTCTAGTCTCTGTGCATTTGTGATGCTACTTTCTCCTGCATGAAGAGCTATATACTCAGTGCTCATTAGTCAGCTGAGGAACCAGCTCTGGAGAAACCTTCTCTGACCCACCTCCTCAGAGAGCAGTGGACTTTTTGGCTTCCATGATTAGGTGTATGCCTCATTGCAATTCTCATTAAAATGTAAATTACCAGGCCCTCTCTGAAGTCATGAGACTTTTGGGCATTTATTTTATTAGGTTTCTGATATATCCACTGTGAAGAAATATGAAAACAGAACCACATGCACATTTCTAGATGGAATGTCTATGTGTGCGGACAAACTATCTTGATAACTTCCTTTCTCTTACAGAAAACAACTGACCCATATAGATGAATAAATGTCTCTTAATATGTGGAACAAAGGCAATAATACTTCCCTTTGTTAATGGGAGTCTTTAATTATTTGATATTCTTGGCATTTCTCTAATGGGTCAGTTAACTGCAATATGTATTTATCAAGGAGATAAAAATGAGATTGCATAAGACCACATGTCGTGAAAGGAACTATGGTAACGAAACTTGTGTGCAGGAAGTTGACCTCAGCTTCTCTTGAGAACTAGTTTGAGGGCTACTAACTGCTATTTCCCATTTGAGTATTGTGTGCTCTGGTTCTGAAAGTCATAATGGTTGAAGGAGGAGAGAAAGGGACAAGTTGCCAGGACATGAAGATCTTCTTCACCTCTCTTCATATGTATTTCTTCCAAATACAGACTCTCTTCATAGTTACAGGTATATCCACTGAGGCTATCAAAGTCATGTGAGCACATTGTAGAAAAACGGGACATGTTAAAAATGGAAAATTGTGAGTGGAGACAGAGTTGTATGAATTAGGATTCCCATAAGATAAAAGTCTCTGACTTGAATCATTTCAAGAAAATACCTAAAAAAAATTTTTTTTTCTACAAAAACAGCAACATTATAATTTTTTAAAAATTACACGTGTCTTTGCTTTTTGATAAGCCTGAAAAACTATATCAATACCACTAAAATCCATATCCCTTCTCATGCAATGTCTAACACTTAAAATTTTTTTTCTTTGTTTTGGAGTGATTTGGGTTTCTTTTACTTTTTCTGTTGGTCCTTTTATATTTAAAACTACAACCAAATATTTCAAAGTGAAGTATTCTAACCCAGTATAAATAGAAAACAGAAAATAAAGGACTACTTCATTCCGTAGCCAGGCAACAAAATGTCATGACCTTTGCCCTAAGTTTGATTTTCAGTAAAATCTCTTTATAGTTTTCCAGCAAACAAGTGTTTTGAACATTAAATGTGGGAAAATTTTTACTTGAGGGCAATACTGCTTTCTAGGATATGGTCCAAGACATTTAAAATGAATGTTGAATAGGGTCTTTTATAGTAAGTTTTCACTGAATCTTGCTAGATCTACCACAAAGTCCTTGAAGGCCCAGAACTACATCAAATGCTTATAGTCCTAGCACAAGGGTACACAGACCCTCAGTACATCTTTGTTGAATTGCACTTAATTAGCCATATCCTTGGTCTTTTATAGAAGAACTCGAAGACCACTAAACATTGTATTCAAGGCAATAACCCTTAACACCTAAACAATATCTCTTTAAATATTGTGATGTTTTCCACAATCTCAGGCAAGAAGGATTACATGATGGAGTAGGCAGAGTGTCTAGTTTTATTTTGAGGATGGCTGGCATCACCAGGGCTTCAAGAGGCAGAGAAGGGAAGAACTTCCCATCTGTTAATATCACTGCATTCAATCTACAATCCACATCTACTCTGACCCAGCAATAGAGGCAGGGGTGAGCATTTGGAGTTAGGTGAACACACAGGTAAGAGGGCGGTCATTTTAAATATAAACGCTCATTGTGGGATTTTGTTGTTAACTGCTGATTTTGACGTGGAGTGACCCCATGTGATAAGAGTTGAACGTCCCCTTAGGGTTTTCCTGATTGTAGGGTTTTAGGAAGCAGATTTTCAGGTCTTTTTCCTTGCAGAGGTGCTGGGTGGGTTCAAACTATCAATCATTTAATTAATTAGTAGTCAAGCATTTTACTTCTGTGCCACCAGGGCTCCATCATTATGGGATGGTCAATCTTAAATAAGACATCTATCTTTCTGAGCCTCAAGTACTTCATATGTTAAATGAAAATAAGAATATTTACCATGACCACCAAAGTCATGTGGTGGATTACAAATTGAGCTGCTAACTGTAAGGTCAGTAATTTCAATCTACAAGCTGCTCTGCTGGAGAAAAATGAAGCTTTCTGCTCTTGTAAAATTTTACAGCCCTGAAAACCCTATATAGGGTTGCTAATGAGTTGGAACCGACTCCATGGCACACAGCCACCACCACCATCTCAAAGATTAGAAAGAGATACTGCAGAACTCTTCAAATGTTAAAAAAAAAAAAGTTTTGTCAGTTGTAAAAACCTCCATTGCCCATTATTTTGTTACTCAGTATTTATTTATTTGCACATCTGTTATTCTTAAGAAGCTGTGTGTAGTTCTTACTGAAAACAGAGATGTGTATAGCTTATTTCCTCTGAATTCCCGAGATCTAATAGAATCACTAATACAGACTGCCAGCAAATGTCAGTTGAATGGACAGATTTAAAATAATTGCTATATCCCCGTCTCTTAATTCTTATAGGTTTACATAGAAACAAAATGTCTCTTTCTTAAAATAAGGGAAGACTGGGCACTAAATTTGGATTTCTTGTTCTTATTCTAAATTTTATCCTCTATCTTGAAACATACCACTTTGATTCATTTCATCTCCTATAGAAAATCCATGAAGTCTTCAAGTGGGAGGGAGGCTGATTCTGCATCACAAAGTCCTTCCCAAGGCCCATAAGCAAGATCCTATTGCCATTGCTGAATTCTGCTGATGTACCCCAACAAGACAGGCAGATTTGTCCCGTGAACTGAACAATGGCAGAATCTGGGGATTCAGCAAAGTCAGAACAGCTGTTATCTTGACAAATAAGATGTATTTTAAGAGGCAGGCGAAGAAGGAGGCTTTAGTTGATTGCATTCCAGCTTTATCATTTACAGGTCAAGTAACTACAGGTCAGCCATTTAAGAACTCATACACTCACAAGAACAACCATACTTGCAGATAGTATCCACTTGATCTGTCTTCAATGTCTGGATGATCAGAACTAGACTAGAGGATAAAAGAAGAGGAAAAATTTGCTACAATTTGATGAACTTGACCTATACTTATGAATGTAGTAGCTCAAAAGAGGGAATACATCTTTACATCGAGGATCATTCCCATCCCCTTGGTACACAGGGTTGACAGGGATGGGCAACTTAGACGTTAGCTACCCAAAATGGGGTGGTGGGGGGG
>NW_006408690.1:677978-682549 GCF_000296735.1 Chrysochloris asiatica
AGTGAATAATTGCTATCAGGACTAACTGTGAGAGTTGCAAAATAGGGGAAGATGTTTTGTAACAAAAGGAGGGAAGTGGTTGATTTTCCAGTCCAGGGGCTGAGGATGGGACAATCAAGGGAGAAGAGTGGAGTGCAGGACCCTATCCAGAGAAGCAGTGACTCTAGAGATGGAGGCAGAGAAGATGACTTGGTGTGATAGAGCGGCTGGGGACTCTGGACTCAGGGAGGGAGAAGGGTTGTGTGCTGACGGCCTATGGGTAGGGATGCAGGCTTGTGGGGTGTACTCTTCGGTTGTTTGATGATGCATGAAGGGGATTGTAATCACTGCAATAAAACTAAATACAATAGAATGAATGTAAAGCTGATGTTCTCCCACATAAACTATCACTCAATTCACAATAAAAACTTAAAAAAAATAGATATAGGGATATTCAGATCATATATCTCTTCTTAAAATAAAGAAGTTTGTGTCTTTCACTAAATTGGTATCTTTCATAAAAA
This sequence comes from Chrysochloris asiatica, assembly GCF_000296735.1. Taxonomy (NCBI): domain Eukaryota; kingdom Metazoa; phylum Chordata; class Mammalia; order Afrosoricida; family Chrysochloridae; genus Chrysochloris; species Chrysochloris asiatica. The sequence continues at coordinate 678,482 of NW_006408690.1, forward strand.
AACAAAAACAAAACAAACAACAAACTCACAGACTTTGTTGCGTTCTACATAAAATGGGGATAATGATACGCATCACAATAGGCTTCAGAAAGATTAAAATAATGTACATGAAAATGCAGTATATGATCACAGTTCACAATAAGAACTCTGATCAATGTTGTTGTTGTTGAATACCATCGAGTCAGTTCCGACCCATAGCGACCATATATAGGGTTTCGGGGGAGCAACTGATGAGATTGAACCACCGACCTTGTGGTTCAAACCGATTTAGTAGTCCAGTGCATTAACCCACAGTGCCACACAAGTTAGTTGTGCTTAAATTAATTAAAAATCTAGAATTTTGGGTTGTTTGTTTGAAAGCAAGCGTGTTTCTTCCTTAAAGAATATGAATAGGTAAATCCTGCTTTAATAAAACCTAGAATGCAAAAATAGAAATCTGTAAAATAATCAAGCCCACTTACTTCACTACAAAGGAATAGTTTACAAAACGAACCACCATTGGATTCCATTAAATAATCATCAAACTTGAAACAATTACTCTGATAGCATAGTGGTTACGAATCGGGCTGCAAACCTCAGGGACAGCAGTTCGAAACTACCAGCTGTCCATGGGAAGAAGATGAGGCTTTCTGCTCCCATAAAGATTTACAGCCTTGGAAACCCTGTATAGGGTTCCTATGAGTCAGAACCGACTCCACGGTACATAACAACAACAATTTACCTGGTGTGACACTGTGGGTTAATGAACCGGACTGCAAAGTCATTTGAATGACAAGGTTGGTGCTTCCAGCTCACCACCAGCTACTCGGAAACCCTATACAGGGTGGCTATGTGTGGGAACTGACTTAATAACACTTAACAACAACAATGATCATATGTGAATTTTCAGAGAAAAAATAAAATACTGAATCTGAAATTATAATCTACATTTTATAGCCCAGGAGGCAGATGTGTATAGCGGGCAAGTAATTTTTTTCAAGATGGCTTATATATATATAGCAAAACATACAATTAAAATATGCTAACTTTTAAAATAAAAGTACAGTAATAACTGCATTTTAAAGAATCAACTTCTTTGAGGTCTAATTTACATCCACAATCTTTACTATCACTGTCCTGCGTGTATTCATTGTCATGGTCACTGAGTATTTTGAATGTCTTCCAGCCTAGAGGGCTCATCTTCCAGCACTGCGCTGGACAGTGTTCTGTGGTGAGCCATAGACTTTTCATTGGCTAATCTCCAGAACTTGATCGCCAGGCATCTTTCCTAGTCTATCTTAGTCTGGAAACTCTGCTGAAACCTGTCTACAATGGATGATACTGCCGACATTTTAAACACTGGAGGCATAACTCTCAGCATTACAGCAACATGGAAGCTACCACATGGTAAACTGACAGGTGATGGTAAACAGTATTCAGATATTTTTTAAATTTGGGAACTAATAAAAATTTCATTTTCTCTCTGGGGAAATTACTTAAATTCTAGGAATACCTATTTTGTTTTGAATTTTTTTATGCTGATTAATGACCATGAGTGCAGTACAAAAACTGAATTCCCAATCTGACACTGCCCTGTGAGTCTCTTGGATAAAATGCATTAAAGCCATAAAACTTTCCCCATCAAATTGGCTAGAAAAAAAATGAATCATAGAACAAGAACTCAAAATTATATACTTAGATAAGAAAAGAAAGTTAATAACTACAAGTAAACATTGTTTTAGGACGGATAACTCATTTGCTAAATTTTTAAGTAATTTATTCAAGTTTGAGGAATGTGACTATTTCTACTAGAAATATTTCAATTTGGTCTGAATTACTGTGAAAATAAAAAGAAAGTCAAAACATACTTTCACAAAATTAATTTTTAGGCATTTGCTATCCACTTTCTATTTGGGAAACTGAGAATAACACCAACGCCCATTGAGTACACAGTACCATAAAATAAGAGTATCTAAGGGTGAGGAGAAAAACATAGAATGAAGTCAATCTTACACTCATTAGTGCCTCACAGAGATGTATTTGTTGGCCTGAAACAGTCTTCAGCAGCAAGGTGTTGTCTTTTGCCCTCAACATCCCAAGGGTGTGGTTATTATCTTAACCTAACACAACCTACGATTAGGTTAAAAGAGCAGAGTTTAAGAAAGGTCAGTGATATCTGTTTTGGAATATAAAAAGAAAATATGACTTTGAGGTCTGCTCTGCTTCATGCAAGGCCCAGTCCATAATAAATGACTTTCTTTTTTAAGCATTTTATCTTTATTTATTTTAGGATTTTTATTGTGCATTGGGTGAAAGTTTACAGGGCAGATCATCAGTTTTACATTCAACAAATTATACCTCTTGTTTCATTACAGTGATTATAATCTCCTACATGTACTATCAGTTAACAGTATTTCTCTCTATTCACTTTAGCTTTTTTTAAAAAAAAGAAACAAAAACAAAAATAACACTCAGGCATATGTAATAATTTACACCTCTAAAGGGCACATTCTGCAAGCCAGCCTCCTGGCCATCAGCTCTTAGCCTCTCTCTTCCCATGAATCTAGAGTCCTCAGCCACGCCCCATCTCCATGTCCCAATCTCTGCCTCCATCTCTGGCATCACTGCTTCCCTGGATAAGGTCCCGCATTCTACTTGTGCTCTTCTCCCTTGATGGTCCTAGGGTGCTCTCTTTCAGGGCTGTAAGATTAACTGCTCCCCTGTTTTTGATACAAGACTTCTACCTTTACAATTGTGACAGTTGCAATTAGTCATGATAACAATTATTTACTATTGAATCATACGAATCTTATCCCCATCTCTTTTCACTAGACCCATGTAGACAAGATGAAAACTACTCAGTGGGGACTCTTCCCCCACCCTCATACTTTTAAACTAAACTCTCTCTTGAAACTTCATAAGCCAGTCACTTTGTGCCTTTATTACCACCTCATTTTAGGTAGCCAATGTCTAAGTTGCCCATCCCTATCTACCCTGTGTACAGAGGGCATAGCATTGATTCCTGATATGAAGACTCCTTTCCTCTGTGTTGGTGTTTAGAGTTACTACCTGCATGAGTATAGGTAAGGTTCATCAAATTTACCAAAAAAAAAAATTTTTTTTTAAAAAAATTGTCCTCTAGTCAAGTTCTGATTATCAAGCCATGAAGGCTAGGTCAAATGGGTATTGTCTGCAAGTTTGGGTGTTCTTGTGCATCTCCCCATACTTCATATCAGCTGGATGCTTCACTCTCAGCTTTAGCTCTCTGTGGCTTTGTCCTTGGCCATGGGCTCAAGTGTCCCCAGGTCTCACCACACTTTGTAGCAACCAGCCCTTCTTCTTCTCTCTCTCATCTCCAAGTCAATGGGAGTCAATGGACTGTGGTTGAACTCAGCCCATTTCTTCATTGCTGCCTTTGCCCCTCTTCCACTCACCAATGTGGTTGCCAGCAAGCTTACATGCCTGTTCATGTGTTCCCTTTGAGTTTCAGTCTTAGAGGGGAGTTTGTCTTGAAGGAACTTGATTGCTTGCTTTGATGGCTTCCTGGCAAACAGTTTACTTATTCTTATAGTAGCGAGTCATGCTGACAATTTTGTTTTGGGTTTTTCCTGGTGGCCTTTCCTTGAAGATGTATCTTCTGTTGCTCTAGCTATTCCAGGGTGGTCTGCTTGTCCTTTCTAGTGGGAATGTCCCACCTCAGAAGGTTCTGGATGGGACTCAGGATTACACTTAAGGTCCTATATACTGCAAAGGCTCCACAGGAGGCCTATTTCACTGGGCAAGTTCTAGAACACCGTTTAGGTATTATAATCAGTTATAGGCTGAAGATGGGCTTACAAGTTTTCTGTAATTATGTATTCCAACAGTCCTTTCTACCCAACTTAAGTGTCTATTTTACAGTAGTATGCAAGGGAAACAAATGTACATAAGCATCTTAGTGTTATTTCCCCTCTTCAAACTATGTCTAGATCCCTGTATCCCAGAGCCCTGTTGTTCCAAGGTTGAGCATGCATCACTATTTACCTCTGTCCCACTTAGGCCACTCAAATTGCGACTGGGGAAGAGCTGCCTCCTCAAAGTAGAGTTGAC
>NW_006408690.1:685099-697753 GCF_000296735.1 Chrysochloris asiatica
GCCATGGGCTGCCAAAAGAACCAATAGATCCGTTTTGGAAGAAGTGTAGCCAGAGTGCTCCTTAGAGGCCAAGATGGCCAAACTTTGCCTCTCATACTTCGGACATATTGTCAAGAGGGATCAGTTGTTGGAGAAGGATATCACGTTTGGTAAGGTGGGGGAGGATGACAAACTAACAGACAAATGGTAGTTGTTTTCTTGGTGCTCCCTTGTATTTTTTTTGGTTTGTTTGGGTGTGTGTGTTTCTTTTCATGCTAGGGACAGCTCTTTGGTTGTTGTTTTTAATATTTAAAAGTGAGACATTACAAAAGCTGATGAGAAGCCGTGGGGCAAAGGCTGGTGTTGGATGGGCTTTACTACAGGGTTTGATGGGACAAGTGTTCTTTTCATGGGAAGACTCCCAAATGCAGTATGTTCTTTTTAACCATACAGTTTCTTCATAGAAGAACATTCATTCACAAGCCTCAGTTCCTCATTAACTGGGTGGCATAAAGTAGTACTATGCCTGGTTGATAAAGAAGGAGGATGATGGTCCTAGAGCCTCTTATAAAAATTTTAACTTAATCTCCTCAGGTCCCCGCTGCACTTGGTGTCCACAAAGCAACAACCATTATATGTGATTTGTAAAACTACAACAATAAAGCCATAATTAATATCTTCCTGAGTGAGCTGGCTCAGATAGCAGTGGAGTAAGAAATGCATTTGAAATCTATTTTCATTTTAAGAAGTCGTCTTAGCAGGGGACTCTAGATCCAGAGAGGGAGAGGGGCTATGTGCTGAAGACTGGGGGGCGGGGGGGGAACGGGACAGGCTTGCAGAGTATACCCTTTGGTTGGTTGATGATGCAATGAAACAATATATGATAGAATGAATGTAAAACTAATGTTCTCCCATGTAAACTATCACATAATTCACAATAAAAGATTTTTAAAAAAAGAAGTCATCTTAATAGCAGGAGTTGGGATAACACTTGCATTTATTAGAGCTCTTAGACACAGGCCAAAATGAACTTCAACAATGTCTTTAACCATAATGCTAGCTGGGGCAGCTTTTGAGTCGCACTTCCAGCAGCCTTGCCTAATTAGAAGAGGCTGTATGTACCCAAACAACAACCACACACAGATTTTCAGGCTGCTTTACCACAACCTATCACTGTACTTCAGCAGGAGCTCATGAAGGCTAAAGAGGAAGGAGTATGTCCGGCTCCTAGAATGTGTCACATGCCTACCAACACTTCCCACTACTGTACTGTATTGGCCTTTTTAGCAAAGGCTATGCTGACTCATCACAAACCAGCTGTCTGCTGTGACTGCTGAGTCTTTTCCTGAGGTGGTTCTGCATAGTCATTCTTATCTGTGGCGTGAGCTCAGGCCCTTGACGTATTGTTGTGTCCTTTTCCTCACAGAGTCATCCTGTTTTGATGGCATTATAGTCTAATCTGTCACTGTCAGACTGAATTCCATTTCTGTTCTCCAAAAGACAATTCTAGGTTACCAAAAAAAAACTTTTTTTTCAAAACTATCTCCCAAATGATTAATAAATTAATAAATAGAAAGTTTAATAGTTATTATCTTCGAAAGTGTAAGATCCCAAGTATTTTAGTATATACTGAAAGTATATAAATTGTTAACATAGTAGTTTCTTTAATAATGCCAAACTCATGCCATAAAGCATTCCACACGATAATATAAAATTCAAATAAAAACATTAAATTCCTGATACCATATCATAAAAGTTTTTAAGGAGATTAAGTTCCCATAAAAAATTTCCCTAAGTCATTTAATTATATATTAAAGTGATTTGTCTTCCTCTCAATCCAAATTATTTCCTGACAACTTTTCTAAGATATTGCTTTTGTTAAATTCTGTTGAGTCAGTTCCAATTCATAGTGACCTCCATATATCACAGAAGGAAACACCAGCCTTGCGCTATCCTCAAATTGTTATGTTCAAGTCCAATTGTTGAAGTCACTTAAGTATGTGTATTTTATAAAAGGCACATGAGTTATGTCATTTTATAAAGATTTGTATGGCCTTCATGCTAGCTTATATATATTTTTGTTTATTACAAAATGACAATCAAAATAGCCTAACCTATAAAATAAGGCAAAGAATGTTGCCTACAATTATGTTTGTGGAGTCGCTGAATGGCATAAATGGTTAATCACTCAGCTACTAACGGAGGCAGTCTGCTCCCATAAAGATTTATAGCCTCGGAAACCCTGTGTAGGGTCGCTATGAGTAGGAACCGACTCCACGGCACACAACAACAACAACAACAACAACAACAACAACTAACTGAAAGGTTGGTTGTTTGCACCCACCGAGAGGCAATTCAGAAGAAAATCAAGCAATGTCCTTCCATACTCTGAAACACATGCAATTGCCACAAGTGACAATCTTCTCAATGGCAACATTAGTTTTTGTGTACAAAATTAGAAATTATCAGAACATATTTAATAAACCACCATAATATATCCTGCTGTTAATGGCACTGCGGGTTAATGCGCCAGACTGCAAAGGTGTTTGTACTGCAAGGTTTGTTCAAGCGTACCGGCTGCTCCTTGAATACACTATACAGGGTCGCTATGGGTTGGTACTGACTCGATGGCACTTAACAACAACTACAACATTATTATATCCATTCTGGAAAACATTAGGTAAATTTAAATGAGAAATAGCATGCTCACTGTATATACGAAGTATGTTTGGGTTCCATAGGACAAAAAAATGGGGCAATGCACATACTTGAAATGTAATTGGAACCCTCAGGCATCTGATGCAATCAGTAATCACAGCAAACACATTTCCTTTGCAGTCTCCTCTCCTAATAGCAAGTCATTTGTTCCCGTTCTCACCCACCTACTGGCTCAACACCATAGAATTCTTAGAAGTAAACCCAGCCTTATATGGGATTAGAACTCTTTGGAGCTGTTGGATTGGCGACTGGAGCTTCATGCCCCAATGACTTGGTATTATGCTTCTCATGCTGACTTTGCCTTTATTTGACTATCTGGTTCTCAATACCTTCTATTTACCTATGCCCTGGATCTGTTAATGGACTTTGTCCTATGCCTGTGCCCAACTTCCTTCCTGAAAGCTAACCTAAATGAATCAGAAGCTCCCCTCTCTGCCTAACTACACCTCAGCTAAATGTGGTGTGGAGGCTAAAATCACTGGTGCAGACAGACTTCCACTTCCCAGCCATATGGCTTTAGGAATCCAATTAACCTCTCTGGCCTCTACATCCTCACCTGTGAAATGGGAATTAGTAGCAACAACTTCATAGTTGTTCAGGATTTAGACTATTCATACACGTACATATAAAGAACTCAGAGCAATAACAAGTGTCACAATTGTTGTTGTTGTTAAGTGCTGTTGAGTTGGTTCCAACTCACAGCGATCCTGTATAGGGTTTCTGAGGAGTGGCCAACCTTGCAGTTCAAACCCACCTTGCAGTCCAAGCATTAGCTCGCATTCAATTAATATTGTTGTTAAGTGCCATTGAATCGATTTGACCCACAGCGACCCTGTATAGGGTTTCCAAGGAGCAGCTGGGGAGCTTGAACTGCTGACCTTGCAGTTCAAACAACTTTACAGTCTGACGCATTAGCCCACAGCACCACACCAGGACTCCCAATTAATATTAGGCTTATTTTTATTACAGTGTACACAAGCTAGCTGATACTGCCAGCAGCATTCTGGAGCTGTTAGTACCGTGGGTCTTCCATCCGACCTTTCAACTACCTGTTACACTGTGGTACTGGGCTACACCTTGCATCTGCAGCTTAATCTAGTCCCCAAAACATACCACTCCACACCTGAGTTTTACATTTTTGTCCTGAATTCAACCCTATCCTGAATTAAGCACAGCTCTGCTCCCCAAAGTGATTCTCAAAACACAGTTTCTTCTCCAGATTTAATCATTGCTTCTGTGTGCTCTGGTAGAGTAGTGGTTACAAGTTGGGCTGCTAACATCAAGGTCAGCAATTTGAAACTACCATCTGTTCTGTGGGACAAAGATGAGGCTTTCTGCTCCCCTAAAGATTTAGAGCCTCAGAAACCCTATACTGGGTAGCTATGAGTTGAAACCGACTCCATGGCACACCCCCACCACCATTTTCTTATTAGCACTCTCAGTATTTGCTTTTCATGAGGCATGAAAAACCTCAATAAGCATCTCTATTAACATTTAGAAAACTAAATTAAATTTGACTGTAAAAAATATACATTAATACAGGAACCAGACAAGGATGTTCTTTGTCACCACTCTTATTCAATATTGTGCTAGAAGTCTTAGCCAGAGCTATACGGCAAGATAGGGAAATTAAAGGCATCCAAATTGGCAAGGAGGAAGTAAAACTCTCCCTATTTGCAGATGATATGATCCTATACATAGAAAACCCCAAAGACTTAGTAAAAAAGCTACTAGACCTCATTGGAAAATTCAGCAAAGTGGCAGGGTACAAGATAAACATACAAAAATCAGTTGGATTCCTCTATACTAATAATGATAGCGCTGAAAAGGACATTAGGAAAGCAATACCATTTACAATAGCCACCCAAAGGATGAAATGTCTAGGAATAAAAGTAACCAGAGAAACAAAGGTCCTATACAAAGAAAACTACAAAACACTACTACAAGAAACCAAAAGAGACTTACAAAAATGGAAGAATATACCATGCTCCAGGATAGGAAGACTTAACATTGTGAAAATGTTAATACTGCCCAAAGCCATTTACACATATAAAGCAATCCCAATACAGATTCCATTGAAATTCTTCAAAGAGATGGAAAAAATAATTACAAAGTTTATATGGAAAGGAAAGAGACCCAGGATAAGCAAAGCATTGCTTAAGAAGAAAAATAAAGTTGGAAGCCTCTCATTCCCTAATTTCAAAATTTACTACAAGGCTACAGTGGTCAACACAGCCTAGTACTGGTACAATGAAAGATACATTGATTAATGGAATAGAATCAAGAATCCAGAAATTAACCCATCCACATACAGCTAACTGATTTTTGACAAAGGACCTAAGTACATTGCATGGGGAGGAGATAGTGTCTTCAACAGATGGTGCTGGCAGAACCGGAAAGTGATATGCAAGAGATTGAAACAAACCTTTAACTCATGCCATATACAAAAATCAACTCAGCATGGATTAAAGACCTAAATGTGAATCCCAGAATTACAAAGGCCATGAATGAAAAAATAGGGACAAATTTGACGGCTTTAATACAAGGCATACACAGACTACCAAACATTGAGAAAATCATACAAACAAAAGTAGGAAAAATAGATGAGTGAGACATACTAAAAATTAAAAACTTATATGCATCAAAAGACTTCACCAAAAGAGTTAAAAGGGAACCCACAGAACGGGAAAAAATCTTTTGCAGTGACGCATCAGAAAAGTGACTTATTTCTAAAATATATAGGAAACTACAACACCTCTACAACAATAAGACAAATAATCCAATTAAAAAATGGGCACAGGACATGGACAGACACTTCACCAAGGAGAAAGTTTGGGCAGCCAATAAACATATGAAGAAATGTTCACGATCACTAGCCACTGGTGCTGGTAATGTGCTGTGGAGTTGGTTCCAACTCATAGTGACCCTGTACAGGGTTTCCGAAGCTGTAAATCTTTACAGGAGCAGAAAACCTCATCTTTCTCCTACAGAACACCTAGTAGTTTCAAACTGCTGACCTTGTGTAAGGTACGCAGCCCGATTTCTAACCACTATGCTACCAGAGCTCCCTAGAGGGACACAAATCAAAACAACAAGGAGATACCATCTCATACCAACAGTAACAGCAAAGATCACAAAAGTTTGTTGTTGTTGTTGTTAAGTGCTGTCGAGTCAATTCTGACCCATAGTGACTCTGTATAGGGTTTCCGAGGAGCCACTGGTGAGCTTGAACCACCAACCTTGTAGTTCAAACAGCTTTGAGGACAATAAATGCTGGCAAGGGTGCAGAGCAACTGGGACCCTCCTACATTGTTGGTGGGATTGCAAATGGTCCAACCACTCTGGAAAGCAATATGGTGCTTCCTCAGAAGGTTGGGAATAGAAATACCTTATGATCCAGCAATTCCTGTACTTGGTATTTACCCACAAGAAATACAAGCTATAACATGAGTAGATAAAGGCACACCAATGTTCATAGAAGCACTATTTACAATAGCAAAAAGATGGAGACAGCCTAAGTGCCCATCAACTGAAGAATGGATAAACAAACTGTGGTACATACAAACAATGGAATTCTATACTATCTTGAAGAACAATAAGGAAGCTACAAGCCAACGCATAACATGAATGAACCTTGAGGACATCATGCTGATTGAAATTAGTCAGTCACAAAAGGAGAAATACTGCATAGGACCGTTATTGTAAAAGTTTAAGAAAAAGTACCCACACTAAAAGGGAAAAAAAAAATTCTTTGTTGGTTACTGGGGTATAGGTTTTGGGACAAGTAGAGTGAGTAGAAGGTAGAGCAAAGGGTAGGGAGTAGACACAGGACAGTTTGGGTGCTGGTGGGGGAGGCCATACACAAGAAGAAGGAAAAAAGAATATACATTAATAAAATTCATGTAAAACAAAAAGAGCATGAGAGATAATTTTAAATGCGTTTTAAAACTTACCATTAACTTTATTAATGGTGGGAGTCCTGATGTGGCATCATAGGATAAGCCTTGAACTGCTAACCAGAAGGTCTGTGGTTCAAAACCACCAATTGCTCTTTGGAAATCCTTTACAGGGTCGCTATGAGTCAGATCTGACTTGGCAGACAGCACTTAACAACAACAATATTAACTTTATTAAACAAATGAACCTTGGCTTCAAAATTTAGGATTTTTACAAATGTCTTCTACTTGATAGAATTATAAATTTCAAAGTAAATTTTCCTAGAGTAACATTGTCCTTGTCTTCAAGTCAGTCCCAGCTCATGGTGATCCCATGAACAAAATGCTACCTGGTCATTATATCAGACAATACTCTCTTGTGATCTATAGGGCTTTCATTGGCTAGCTTTTCTGAAGTAGATCACCAGATCTTTCTTCCTAGTCTATCATAGTCTGGAAACCTGTTCACAATGGGTGGTTCTGCCAGTACTTGAAATATCAGCATACTAGACTATACCAGCATGATAGAAATGATAGACGTACCAGCATGATATACACTCCTTTGGCATACTTCTGTAGCACAGCAACACACAGCCGACACAGTTAAACAAACTGACAGACAGGTGATAGGAACAATGTTACGTGATCTCTTTTTAAATCAAGCAAAGTAATTTCTTCATTCAGGATTTTCTTCATGCATACATGTTAAATGACAGTAGTTAATATCTCTTAAAAACTTAAAGTCAAAGAGAAAACAGGTAATACTAACACGCTTTGGTTCAATAAACGTGAACATGACGGATGTTTCAGCATCTCTGTATAGAGACCACACAGGAATTATGGTCTGGTTTTCATAAATGCTTTTTGTTAATTTTTGAATTTCTACAGATTGACTCCAATCACTCAGTCCTACATCTGACTTATTCTTTAGTAAAATAACTCGGTCTTTAAAGTTGGCAAAAATGATTTAAGGATGTTAAAAATATTTTACATACAGACGTGGGAAAAATCCAGTGCCCATGTGCAAGGGTATTAAAGTAATATTACAGAATCCAAGATTTAAGAACGATCGGAAAATCTAGACAAAGTTCTCTGTTATGCTGCAGCTATTAAGTACTGGCAAATGGTACAGATAAAGAAGGGGAATTACTCATCTTGATCAATTCCTAAGAGTACATTTTAACCATCTTCAAAGTCAGGGTGCATCTTACAATCCAGGTCAGTTCATGGTTTAATTTACAGAATTTCCCCCCTTTTCTTTCTTAAAAAAGACAAAAACAAAAAACCCAAACCTGTCACCATAGAACCAATTCTGACTCATAATGACCCTGCAGGACAGAACAGAATTGCTCCAGAGGGTTTTCTTGGTTATAATCGTTATAAAACAGGTCTTAGATTTATTGAAATTTTTAGAATTTCTGTTTAGCTTCTCATTGCTATTCCTTTATTTTCTTCTATTTTACCTATTCCTTTATTTTTCCTTTGTTGTCACTTTAAAATAAATATATCTACCTTGGATCCATCTAGCATCTCCAAAGAATGAGGACCTTCTGATCATGCCTGTCCACTTAAAGAACTGGCATCTTTTCCCGCACCCCAATGTGGTACTCTAGGCTAGAGAAAGACTTCCTGTTTCAAAAAGAAAAGGAGGCATTCAACTCAAGACATCCTTGCTATGGAGAAAGAAGTTAGGAAAAGGCCCAAAGGAAGGCAAAGTGGAAACTAGTTTCTAAAACAAAGAACATGGATCTGGTTTATCCATCCTGGCCCCTTGCCTCACTAGCATCAAGAATGACTTAAACTGTTTGCTATGAATTCTGGAAATGAGAAAGAGGAAATGTAAATACAAGGATTATTTTAGCTTTTCTCTTCCCTCATGGGAACAGGTTTGTGGCCAACCTTCGCACTAATGAGCATTGTGGATGAACACGCCAGCTCCCCCATGGGGCCCACATCCTTCAGCCCTACTGAGGTCAGGCTTTGGGTTGTATTTCAGTTCAAAAAAAAAAACAAAAACTTTCTCTTGATGCTGCCAACACACTGGGATTATTAATTAGTACAACGCACTTTCAAACAACACGGGCAATGGATCTAGGGAAACTACAGTTTGGTTAACAGAAAATTCCTCTTCAGGTTTTAAAGCCTTGCTATTTGATGTAGAGTTTCCTTTGCTCACAGGTTTGCTAGCCAAATTGATGAGAAACAAAGAAATTAGAGAGCAGTACTATGAATTGCACTTTATCCATCACATTGGATTCTACATAAATTAAAGAACCTTTAAATCAGGGCAACATTTAACAAGGAAGAAAGGAAAAAAGCTTGGCAAATAATACAACCACATACAAAAAAGTTGGCTGAAAAGTCACTTACCAGCACTTAACAATACTCCCCTCCAATGTCTCTCAAATGCTTCTATGTTTCTCCACAACCAAATCCCTTAGACTCTATCTTCCAAAGGCTTCCTATCCCTACACTGATAGACTATTCTCAAAAACATTAAATTGGGTAGTTCAAAAGGAAGTGGAATTATGCCTGTTTCTCTTTGATTCAAGTCTCTACACCCTGAGGAATTGATAGGGAGTTTGGAACTCAAGTCTCCTTTGGATTCTGTGGAATTTTGCTTCCCAAGAGCAGCCAGTAAGTGTAGTGAATGTTCAGATCTCTTGGAAAATCTCCATGGCGTAGGGAAGAAAAATAAAGAGGAAATCATAAGTTCCCATCATTTACAGGAAAACATAGTGTCAATATTTATTATTTTCTTAGAAGATAATTCTTCATAGTTGATTAATACAACATACAGAACATGTCAAGAAAAGTTAGTGTTCTATTTCTAGATACTGCCTTTCTTCAGGCTGTAACAGGAACTGCCTTAATTTGTTTAGTTAAAGGACAAAATAAAGCTCAGGAAGAAATCATTTTGATTCATGTGCTAAGATTTCTTCCCTTTTACCCTAACACATCTCAACACATACATTTTAGTGGTCACAATCTTGAGCTCTAGAATCAAACTTCTTGGGTTTGAATACTGGATCCACTACTTACAAGCTGTTTGGCCTTAAGCATGTTACATAAAATCTCATGTTTCAATATGGTGGAAGTGGTTGTGTACCGTTGAGTCAGTTCAAACTCATAGTGATCCTGTATATGGTTTCTGAGGCTATAAATCTTTACAGGAACTGAAAACCTCATCTTTCTTCCACAGAACAACTAGTGGATTTGAACAGCTGATCTTGTGGTTAGCAGCCCAACATATAACCCTATAAGCTACCAGTGCTCTTTTCTAAAATGGGTGTAAGTTTACCTAATTGTTTTTCATTTTCTATTATGCAATGAATTAAATTTTCTTTATTTCCTTTTATTCTCTCTATACCAGATGGGAAGTTATACAAAATATTTCTGTTCTTTCCATGTCATTGTTCAATGCCGTCAAGTCAGTTCTGACTCATAGTTATCCTGTACAGGAGTGGCTGGTGGGTTTGAACCTCCGGCCTTGTGGTTCAAACAGACTGTGTGGCCCAAAGCATTATCCTGCTGCTAATTTCTTAATAGGCATATTGACTTAAAAGTTGTAAGTCATTACTATTTCTATATTCTTCCTAACCAGCACAGAAAATACTTTAACTCTTTCATTTACAATTGAGTGTGGTCTGGAATTTTAATTCCACCTTGCTTATTTTGCCAACAAAATTTGTCATAATCAGTATTGTTTTTATTGTTAAGTGCCAATGAATCGATTCTAATTCATAGCAACCCTGCATAGGGTTTCTGAGCAGCTGGTAGGTTTGGACAATTGACCTTGTGATTAGAAGTCCAATGCCTATCCTACAGCATCACACCAGGATCCCATGAACAGTATTACCATGTTGTTGTTGTTACGTGCCATCAAATTAGTTCTGACTCATAATGACCTTGTGTAGGGTTTTCAAGAAGTGGGTGGAGCCTTGGAACGGCAGGGCTCTGAGATACAGGGATTGAGTCATGGTTGGAATGGGGGAGTGGGGGAATCGTGTTAAGATGCTTGGCTGTTTTTTGAATCTTGGTTTTTCTTACACTATAATACAGAGTAGACACTGGAGGGGGAGAGAAAGGAATAGTCAGAAACATCACACTAGAAGGCTTGTAAGTCCGTCTTCTGCCTATAACTGACTGGAATACCTAAACTGGGGCTACAGCGTACCCAGTGAGTGAGGCTTCTAGCGGAGCCTTTGCAATACATAAAACTATAGGTAGAAACCCGAACCACATCCTGATCTCCAGAGATGAGAAATCTCCACTTGAAAGGACGAGCAGACCAGCCTGGAGCGGCTAAAAGAACAAAAGATACTTCTTGAAAGAAAGACCTACAGGAAAAATACAAAACAATAGAGGCAGAGGAACTGTTACTACAAGAACAAACATATCGCTTCCCTAGAAGACATCAAGGCAAGTGGTCGGGTCCTCTCAACACAAACCCCCTTCCAAGACTCAATGGAAATGCATGCTCTGATTGGTGACCACACGCATCACCGATAGGGGGAAGAGGGGTAAAAGCAGCAATGAAGCAGCAAGCTAAGCCTTACAATGTTCAGTGGGCTTCTGTGGACCCAGTTGGGGACCTGCTTGGCAAGCAGTGAGAGGAGACCTGGGGACTCTGGGGCCCAGAGTTAGTGGCGTGGCCACAGAGGACTTGAGTGGAGAGTGGAGCTACCAGCTGATGGGAAGAGAGGGCATGGGCACAAGAACACCCACACTTGCAGATAGTACCCATGTGACCTGGACCGGATGACTAGATGATCAGAGCTCAACCAGGAGAAGAAAGAAAAGAGAGAAAAAAAAAAGAGTGAGCTGATATAATCTGATGAACTTGACCTATACCTATGGATGCAGTGACTCAAAAGAAGGAACAAATCCTTACAACAAGAAACATTCCCACCCCCTCCACACACAGAGTGGGCAGAGATGGGCAACTTGAACATTGGATACCCAAATGGGGGGGTGGGGGAGGGACTACAAAGGCAAAAAGTGACTGGCTTACAAGCTTTCAAGAGGGAACCTAGAGCTAGGAGGCATGGAGGAAGGCAGAATCTCCAGTGAGTACTATCCAATCTGTCTAGGCGGAGCTGATGAAATGAAATATAGATGGGTAACTCGTGATACTGTAGTGGATAATGGTTATCAGGACTGATTATGAGGGTTGGAAGTGCAAAGGTAGACGTTTTATAGCAAGGAAGGGAGCGATTATTTCTCCAGTCTAGGACCGGAGGTATCTAGGACCATCAACAGAGATGAGCCGAGAGCAGGACCCTACCCAGAGAATCAGAGATCCCTGAGATGGAGACAGAGACAGACGATGACGTGGAGTGATGAAGCGGCTGGGGACTTTGGATCCAGAGAAGGAGAGGGCCTGTGGGCCGAAGACTAGGGCGGGTTTCTAGGATATACCCTTTGGTCGGTTGATGATGCATGAAGGGGACTGGAACCATGGCAATGAAATGATATACAACGGAATGAATGTAAAACTAAAGTTCTCTCATGTAAACATGTAAACTATCATATAATTCACAATAAAACATTTGAAAAAAAAAAAAGAAGTGGGTGGTGGGTTTGAACCACTGATCTTGTAGTTAGCTGTCCATTGCCTATCCTACAGTATCACAGCAGTGTTACTATAGTTTAAATTATTATTAATTATAACTCATAAGCCTGTTTTATTTACTTGCGTACTTGCATTCTTTGTATCACATTCTTCCTGGACTCGATTTTCTTTGCATGAAATACATCCTTTAAGAAGCGCTTTCAGTCAAATCTGTTATTGGAAAACCTGTTCTGACAGCAACTACTTATGTCTTTATCTGGCTCTTACACTTAAAGTATAGAGTAGTTGAGAATGAAAATCTAGTGTAAAGTTATTTTCTCTCAGTGTATTGAAGATTCTATGCCATGATCTACTGAGTCAGTATTTCTTTTCATAATTGTTGCCTTTAAAAATCTGCTGATTGTTGTTGTTGTCAGGTGCCATCGAGTCGGAACCGACTCATAGTGA
>NW_006408690.1:699323-704464 GCF_000296735.1 Chrysochloris asiatica
TTTTTTTTTTTTTGCCTTTAAAAATCTACTGATTAGATTGTGCAAATTCCTATATAGGGAAGCTTTCTATTCTTCCCAGTTGCTTGTATTATCTTCGCTTTGAATTTAGTGTTTTTCAGTTTCACATGATGGATTTAAGTGTTGTTTCTCTCTGCTTCCTGGATGTTTCAGATTGAATTGTGTTCCCAAAATATGTGTCACAAATCATAATCTCTATGCCAGTGGTTGCAATCTCAGTTGGGAATGGTTTGCATTTTCTGTGTTAATGAGACAGGACTAGTATAGGATGTGTCTTGAGTTGCTCTCTAATGAAATATAAAGCACATTAAACAAGCACTGAGAAGCAAAGATGGCAGAAGAGGCATGCCAAGTCACATGAAGATTTCTCAGAGTGGAACCTCAGAGACACAAGGACATTCTTCCAGAGCTGACAGAGAGTTAGAAAGCTGGGACCCTGAATTTATTCTTCTAGCCTCTTAAACTGTGAGAAAACAAATTTGTTTGTTAAAGCCATTCACTTGTATTTCTGTAATAACCACATTAGATAACTGAGACACTGAACCTGAATAGTTATGTCTTTCAACAGTTCTAAAATATGATTAGTCAATATCTTTGAAAAAAACATCTATGTGACATATTTTGATTCTTTTCATCTTTATCTTTCATGTTTCTGCATCTCTTTTTCTAATTTTCATTTTTATTTCTGTAGTGGTTACAAATTGGGCTGTGAACCTTAAGGTCAGCAGTTCGAAACTACCAGCTGTTCCGCAGGAGAAAGATGAGGTTTTCTGCTCCCGTAAAGATTTACAGCCTCGGAAGCCCTGTACAGGGTCGCTATGAGTCAGAACCAACTCCACAGCATATAAGCACCACCACCACCTTCTTTGTAATTTCTGCAAATCTATCTTCCATTTCAAAATTCATATCTATCATCTAATCATCTAACCTGCTGTTTCACCCATTCACTAAGTTTTCAGTCTTTTTCATTGTTCAATATTGTGATCTCACTTCTAAAAGTGTACACTATTAGTCTTTTCATACTGTTTAGCTTTTCTTGCTTTAAAATTCATTTATTTATGTTTTAGCTAAACATTTTATTTTCTCTTTCAGATACTTCGTGAATCTGTTTCTAATATTGTGGGGGGGTTTTTTGTTTTTGTTTTGGTTTTTTGGTCACCTGATCTTTCCCATTGTGTGTTGTTTCCATGAATCCTTTGTATTTTGGGAGTGGCAAGGATTTTTTTTTCATCATAACAATGCATCTGCTCATTCTTGGGAGGGGGTAAATGGCCCCCAGCACAAGTTTCCTGGCATTTTTGTTACCAATGCAGTTTTCATTTTCCTCTTCCTAATAAGCCCCCATGACTATCCTGTGTCCTTTAAGATATCTATCAAGAGCACCACATTGGCATCTCATAAAACAGTTGCTGTGGGCTTTTTAACTGGACCTGAAAATCTCCACAGAAACCACTGTTTTGATTGGACCTTTTTTTTTTTCTTTTGGAAACACCCTAAGGAGACTAAGACAAGTGTGTTTCTGAGAGAACGTGTCTGCAGTCAGCCAGTGATTGCTGTGACATGCTCAAACGTGTTTGTTTGGAAAAACCAGTGTATGTATGAACTGGACCCTTAGGAGCAGTATTATTTTACTTACTCTAGTAGATCCTTAGGAGTCCTGGTATGGCACTGGGGGTTAACGCGCTGAACTATAAAGTCGGTTTGAACCACAAGGTTGGCAGTTCAAACTCACCAGTTGTTCCTCGGAAATGCTATGCAGGGTTGCTATGTGTCAGCACCAACTCGACAGCACTTAACAACAAGTATGTACTTGATGAGAACAGGCCGAGAAAGTAGGCCCCAAAGAAAACTCATACAAAATAAAAACTATTAAATAATATCACAAATTTTGTTTATGCATGACAAGATACAAGCTATAGCCGTTTGTGGGTATATGGATTGTCATACATGTAATAAATTCTTTCTCATTTAACTTCTGGCTTTTCTCAAGTTAGGCCACCATGTCTTAGAGACAGACTGATGCATAATGATGATCATTGGATATATGTTGTTGCTAAGCACTGTCAAATCAGTTCCTGTAAAGTGTTTCCAAAGAGTGGCTGGTAAGTTTGAACCATCAACCTTGTGGTTCAAACCAACCTTGCAGTCCAGTGATTATCCAACAGCACCACACCAGTATATAATGTGGATATTCTAAAGTTTATGGAAAAGTTTAATAAATTTCGCGGAAATGTCTACATGCAGCAAATAAGTATTGGCTTAAGAAACAGATGGGTCTGGGCTCTGATGCTCTCTTTACTATTTACTGGCCATGTGGCCTTAGGTGAATTAATCAGTCTCTCTGAACTTCCATTTCTTTATCAGTAATACAAGAGATGAGAGATGCAATCAACATTAAGAGAGACAATAAAATTATCTAGCAACTGTTGAATGAATATTAGTGGATGGATGAAGGAAGTAAAGGGAGAAGGAGGAAAGGAGAAAACAAGGAAAGGTAGAAATGTTAAGGAATTGGGCTGGGAGTGCCTCTCATATCATAATGAAAGGGTCAAATCATAATGATCATGCCTTCCAATAAATTTTATGTCACTTCTGCCATTCCTGACTGTTCAATGATGAAAATTTAAAGCTAACTTATAAAGTATGTAACTTTCATTTTAATAGTTACCCTGCAGAGGGTTTCCGAAGAGCGGTTGGTGGGTTTGAACTGCTGACCTTGTGGTAAGCAATCCAGTGCTTATCCTATAGTGTCACACTTCATGCAAATTCATTTCATGTCTTATAGAAAGTTTAATATAACAACAACAAAGACAAGGATAAACTAAATGGCCTAGGACCTTGAGATGTTTAGGGCCATTCATCTCTCAGGAAACCATGGAGGGCATCAGCCAACTGAGACCCCTCCTGGGAAAAAAGCTCCTGAAGTTATTTATGAATGCTGATGGCTGGGCCAAGGAGAAATATCACCTCTGAGTAGGTTAAACTTCTAACATTTTCCTCAAAAAAAAAAAAGAAATTAAGAAGAATCCGGGCAACAGAGTGAATGGAAGTACAACTGGACAATGCTATTGGCTAGTCCCCACAAGTGTACACAGAATCCTCATAAGGCCCTCCACCCCCTCCACCAGGCGAGAAACTTCTAAGGGAACAAACAGAATTCTTTAGTGGCCATTGTTTCAGGTGAGAAGCTTTTTGAGCTAAGTCTGCTCCCTGTGAATAGGTTTGGAGGTATGCAAAAGCACCAAATGCCCTCGGAGGAAAATGAGTGTCTGGTTCCCCTTATTTGGTAGTGTTTATTAGTGGAGTTTCTATATTAGTCTGTGCCTTCAGGAATGTTGCAAGAGCTCAAGTATGTATAGGGATGGTCAGTTCAAGCCTAACCCAACACAGCAGTTGACTCACTTCTGAATGGGAAGCTTGCATGCTGTGGCCAGAAAACTTCTGGACTAAGAATATAAGATGACTTTTCTTTCCATCCATTTCTGATATTTAATTAAGTAATGCCTACCCAGAGGATTCCTGGTGTGGTGAGTTGGGTTGATGCGCTGGACTACCAAGTTGGTTTAAAATGCAAGATCAGGGGTTCAAGCTCAACATCTCTCCTCAGAAACCCTATACAGGGTCGTTTTCAGTAGGAACCGACTTGACAGCACTTAACAGCCATACAGATGAGCAGGTAGATTTTTTTTTAATGATGTTACCTCTGCTAAGAAGGAGAGAGGACTTAACATTTGTGGGGCAAGAACTACAATACACAAGATGTAAGATTAGAAGAAGGTGCTAAAGAAGCAGCTGCTAGTGCTGCCTCATCTCTCCATTAGGAACCCTGGTATAATTCCTCACATCCCTATCCCCAGGCTGTAAATCCTAACTCAAACACACAGCCTCATTTTTCTCCCACAGAGAAGCTGGTGGGTTTGAAGTGTTGACCTTGTGGCTAACAATCCAGTGCTTAACTAGGGATCCTTTGCCAGAGCTTTAGAAATGTAAGTGCTTGTTCTGACCCACAGAGAAGCCCATGAGATCAGAACTAAATGAGACTGGCTGGTTTGTCTGCCTTTGACAAGTGCAGGTTTTCTACTTTTCCATTGCTCTTTATGGAAAATATTTGAGTTTTCCTTCTTTGTCAGGTTTCTGCTTAACACTGGTTCCAACTTTTACAGGTTTTACTATTGTTGCTGCTAAGCGTCGACTCATAGCTACCTTGTAAAGGGTTTCCAAGGAGAAACTGGTGGGTTTGAATGCCAACTTTATCACATAAATATGAGTTAACAGGACACACAATTGTTAAAATCTGTGCCTCTAGCAGAGAACTTCATAACAACAAAGAGATTGTTTAAAGAAACAGTCCATCGAAAAGCATGAGAAACAAAAAAGAGATAGTAGTACCATACAAGCAGGCTTCAAAATTCCATTTTCTGTGAACTTTTTGAAGAACCTCATATAACCTGGTATGAAGCTATAGGTTAAGCACTCTACTTCAAGGTCGATTTGAACCTTAAGGTTGATAGTTCAAACTCACCAGCCGCTCCTCAGAAACCCTATACAGGGCCACTATAGATTGGAATAGCAGTTAACAACACCATATAATCTGACAGGAATTATATAGATCTAAGTCTCTCCAAAATTGACCACATCTGTGTCACAAAGCAAGCCTCAAAATTTTTCAAAGAATTGAAATGATACAAAGTATATTTTTTGCAGTAAAAGGATTAAACGAGAGATTACAACACAAACTATCTCTGGAAAGTACCCAAATAGCTGGAAAATGCTCAACACAAAATAACCCATGAGTGAAAGAGGAAGTCACAAGGGAAATTAGAAAACAGTCTGAATTGAATGAAAGAGAAAATACAAACTATCAAAATTTGTGACGTGCAGCTAAATAGGTACTTAGAGAAAAATTTATGAATGCCATGCTTATTGTGCTAAGGGAAAAGGTTCCAAATCTCTGATATGCATTTTCATGTTAAGAAACTAGAAAAAGAAAAACAAATCAAACCCAAAGCAAGCAAAAGGAAGGAAATAATAAAGATAAGACCACAGAGCAACAAAATTGAAAACAGAAAGGTAATAGAGAAAATTGAAGAAGACAAAACTGTTTTCTTGAAAAGATAAAAAAT
>NW_006408690.1:705397-711698 GCF_000296735.1 Chrysochloris asiatica
TTTGATCTTCAGTAAGTATTTTAAGTCCTCTTAGCTTTCAGCAAGCAAGGTTGTGTCATCTGCATATCGCAGGTTGTTTATGAGTCTTCCTCAGATCCTGATGCCACATTTTTCTTCATATAATTCAGCTTCTCGGATTTTTGTTCAGCATACAGATTGAAAAAGTATGGTGAGAGGATACAACCCTGGCTCACACAGTCCCTAATTTCAAACCATTCAGAGTTCCCTTGTTCTGTTCAAACAGCTGCCTCTTGGTCCATGTACAGGTTCCTCATGAGCACAATTAAGTGTTTCAGGATACTCATGATCCGAAATGCTGTCCATGGTTTGTCATGATCCACACAATCAAAAGCCTTTGCATAGTCAGTAAAGCACAGGTAAACATCTTTCTGGTATTCTCTGCTTTCAGCCAAGATCCATCTGATGTCAGCAATGATATCCCTCATTCCACGGCCTCTTCTAAATCCAGCTTGAACCACTGGAAGTACTCTGTCAATGTATGGCTGCAGCCATTTGTGTACTATCTTTAGCAAATTTTACTTGCATGTGATATTAATGATGATGTCCAATGATTTCCGCATTCTGTTGGGTCACTTCTCTTTGGAATGGGCACTAATCTTGATCTCTTCCAGTCAGTTGGCTAGGTAGTTGTCTTCCAAATTTCTTGGCATAGATGAATGAGTGCCTTCAGTGCCATATCATTATGTTGAAATATTTTTGTTGGTATTTCATCAATTCCTTGTGCCTTGGTCTTTGACAATGCCTTCAATGCACCTTGGACTTCTTCCTTCAGTATCACTGGCTCTTGATCATATGCTACCTCTTGAAATGGTTGAACATTGACCATCTCTTTTTGGTACAGTGACTCTGTATTCCTTCCATCGTCTTTTGATGCTTTCTGCATCATTCAATATTTTATCCATAGAATCGTTTAGTATTGCAAGTTGAGACTTGAATTTTTTCTTGAGTTCCCTCAGCTTGAGAAATGCTGAGTGTCTTCTTCCCTTTTGTTTTTCTAATTCCAAGCCTTTGCACATTGCATTATAATATTTGACTTTGTCTTCCTGAGCTGGCCTTTGAAATTTTCTGTTCAGCTCTTTTACCTCCTCATTTCTTCCATTTGCTTTAGCATCTCTACATTGGGAAGCAAGTTTCAGAGTGTTTTCTGACATCCATTTTGGTCTTTTCCTTCTTTCTTGTCTTCTTAATGACCTTTTGTTTCTTCCTCTATGATATCTTTGATGTCATTCCACAAGTCTTCTGGTCTTAGTCTTTAGTGTCTAGTGCATCAAATCTGTTGTCCAGATGATCTCTAAATTCTGGTAGAGTACATTCAAGGTTATATTTTGGCTCTTGTGGACTTGTTTAAATTTTTTTCAGTTTTAGCCTGAAGTTGCATATGAGCACTTGATGGTCTATTCCTGTTTGCCCCGGCCTTGTTTCGACCAATGATACGGAGCTTTTCCACCATCTCTTTCCACAGATGCAGTCAATTTGATTTCTGTGTATTCCATCTGGTGAAGTTCATGTGTTTACAAAGTGTGTTTATGATGTTTAAAAAAGGTATTTGCTATGAAGAAGTCATTGATCTTGCAAAATCTTATCATGGAATCTCCAGCATCATTTCTATCCCCAAGGCCATATTTCTAACTACTGATTCTTCCTTTTTTGTTTCCAACCTTTACATTCCAATTGACAGTTATTATCAATACATCTTGGTTGCATGATTGATCAATTTGATACTAGCTTTAGTGGTTGCTGTGTACATTTGAATAATAGTTTTAACTGGTCTTTGTTACATGCATATGGATATTATCCTAGTCACAGACAACATTGTACTTCAAGACAGATCTTGACATGTTCTTTTTGATGACGAATGGGACACCATTCCTCTTCAGTTTGTCATTCCTGGCATAGTAAATTATTTCATTGTCCTATTCAAAATGGCCAATACCAGGCTATTTCAGCTCACAATGCCTAGGATATCGATGTTTATGTGTTCCATTTCATTTCTGACAAATTTCAATTTTTCTAGATTCATACTTTGTACATTACATGTTCTGATTATGAATAGATATTTACAGCTGTTTCTCTTCATTTTGAGTTGTGCTCCATCAGCAGATGAGTGCCCCAAATGCTTTACTCCATTCATTTCATCATGGTCAACTCTACTTTGTGAAGGCAGCTCTTTCCTAGTTGTTTTTTTTTTAATGTCTTACAATCTCATCTTCAGGCACTAGATCTGACAATTTTCTAGTGCTCTTCATCATGCTTCAATATTCAATATTCTGGTGCTGACAGAATAATGTTTTCAGTGACTAAATATTTGGAAGCAGTCCGTCTCTCATTCTTCCTAGTTTGTCTTCATCTGGAAACTCATCTGAAACTTGTCTACCATGGGAGACCCTTCTGGTATTTAAAATACCTGTGGCATAGCTTCCAGAATTACAGCAACACACAAGCCATCACATATGCCAAACTCACAGACGAGTAGTGGTTCAATGTCTATTCAAAACATTGAATCCCTAGTTTAAAAACCTTTCAACAAAGAAAACAACAGGTTTTTGGATGGTTTCACAAATAAATTCTACCATATATTCAAGGAGGAATTAACACCAATAATACATAAATATTCTAGAGCATAAATGTAAATGAAACACTTCACAATTCATCATTTTTTTTTCTTAAGTTTGGGTTTGTTTGTTTGTTTTTTGGCTATTATATGGAGTCCTTGTGTGGCACTGTTGGATAAGGACTGGACCACAAGGTTGGTTGGAACTGCAATGTTGGCGGTTCAAACTCACCAGCTGCTTCTTGAATACCCTATACTAGGTCACTTTGAGTCAATACTGACTCAATGGCACTTAACAGCAACAACATTCAAGGATAGGAGTCCTGGTGTGGTGCTGTGGGGTAAGCACTGAACACAAGGTTGTTTTGAATTGCAAGGTCAGAAGTTCAAACTTTGCTGCTCCTCAAAAATCCAATACAAGGTCACTGAGTCAGAAACAACTTAATGGCACTTAAGAACAACCATGAATAAATATATAAACAACACAGCATTTGCTAATCCTATATTTTTCAAGCTCACAATTTAGGGATATCAATTATATTAATCATGTTATACAAGCATCACCTATGGAAGACAACATTCTCATTAACATAAACAAAAACTGTGCTTCTCAAAAAACAGCTCCCCATTATCCCTCCTCCCCACCCCTAGTAATCATTAGTAAACACTGGTTTCTATACACTTGCCTATTATTATTTCATGCAGGTCAAATCACACATAAGGGTAAGTTAAAAGTACTGCTACTAAGGTTTCAGTTCAAACACATACATATTCCACACAAAACCCATTTAAACTTGTCTTTGGGATCACTGCATGGCTACACCCAAATGTTCTCAGTAATACACTGTGTTAGTTTCATTCAGATGCCTTTTTAAAATGTCCGATCAAAACAGTGGCTTCTGAGGGAGTCTGTTGGGCCAGTGAAATTCAAGGCAGAGAGGTCAGAAGGTTCTGGTGACTGTCTTTTGGGATACCTAAAATAATAGATTTTCTCAGAGGACACAGGACAATCTGGGGAATTCCTTATGAAAAAGTTTTAAGAAAACTGAAAACTGCTTTGGTGAGAAAAAGGCCAGAAAAGTTGTGCTGATCAATTGTTTTCCATCATGAATGACACTGAACCTGGCTCATTTTCAAGGGTAGCAAAATCTGTCCTATGAAAATGTCACTGGAAAACCTTACCCTGTCCACCCTATAATCCTGTTCTTGCCCCTTCAGGATTCTTTTTGTACCCAACACTCAAACCACCCAAAACTCAAAGGAACACAATTCAAGTCTTCTCAGGAGCCCAAACTGCCATTTTGATGTGATATAAATTGAAGAATGCGTAATTCTTCCAGGAAGGATTAGAGAGATAGAAACACCACCTTCAGTAGTGTATAGGCCATGGGGAGAAGATGTCAAGGAAAATGAGCTTTACATTTTGGCATTTCTATTAAAAGGTTTCTATGGATTTGCAGCAAAACTTTTTTACTTACCCTCATATTTGTTGTTTTGTGATTTAATGATTTCACTCAGCATGTTTTCAAGGTTCATCCATGTAGTTAGCATGTATCAGGACTTTATTTCTCTTAACAGTTGAGAACAAGGGGATACTAAATGGTTTGAAATCAGGAAAAGTGTGTGCCAGGGTTGAATCCCTTCACCATATTTATTCGATCTGTATGCTTAGCAAATAATCAGAAAAGCTGGATTATATGAAGAAGAGCATGGCATCAGGACTGGAGGAAGACTCATTAACAACTTGCAATATACAGATGATACAAACCTTGCTTGCTGTAAGTGAAGAGGACTTGAAATTCTTACTGAAGATGAAAGACCACAACCTTTGGTCTGCATTGCAGCTGCAGCCCAATGTAAAAAAACAAATATCCTCACAACTAGACCAATAAATAACATCATGTTAAATGGAGAAAAAATTAAAGTTGTCAAAGACTTCATATTGCTTGGTTCCACATTCAACATACATTGAAGCAGCAGTCAGGAAATCAACGATGTACTACATACGACAAATCTACTGCACCAGACCTCTTCAAAATACTCAAGAGCAAAGATGTCAGTTTGAGGATGAAGGTGACCCTGACCCCAGTCATGATATTTTCAATAACCTCATATGCATGTGAAAGTTGGACAATAAATGAGGAAGACCTTAAGAAGAATCGATGCATTTGAATTATGGTGTCAGAGGAGAATATTAAAGGAGGTACCATGGACTGCCAGAAGAACAAACAAATCTGTGTTGGGAAAAAGTATAGCCAGAATGCTCCTTAGAAGCTAGAATGGTGATATTTTGTCTCTCGTACTTTGGACATGTTATCAGGCGGGACCATTCCCTGGAGAAGGACGTTATGGAGGGTAAGCAATCCTCTAATGAGATGAATTGGCAGTGGCAACAGCAATGGGCTCAAGTGTAACAAAAATTATAAGGATGGTTCAGTGTTTAGTTCTGTTGTGCATATTGTTGCTCTGAATTGGAATGGATTCAATGGCACCTAACAATAACCAAGTACTTCACGGTGTGTATGTAGCATATTTTGATAATCCACACATCCACTGATAGATACTTAGGCTGCCTACACTTTTTGACTATTGTAAACAGTGCTGCAATGGACACCACAGTGAGCATGTGTCTGGTCGTTTCATGACTGTCGGGTATCTTGACTATATACCTAGGAGTGGAACTGCTGAGCCGTATAGAAGCCAGGATGGTTAGCCTTCTCATACTTTGGACATGTTATCAGGAGGGAGGAGTCCTTGAAGAAGGACATTATGTTTGGTAAAGTGGAGGGTCAGCAAAAAAAGAGGAAGACTCCCAACAAGATGGACTGACACAGTGGCAGCAGCATGGGCTCAAATGTTAACAACAATTTTAAGGATGGCACAGGACCTGGCAATGTTTCGTTCTGTTGTGCATAGGGTTGCTATCAGTAGGAACCCATTCAGTGGCACCTAACAACAACAACTACATGGTAGCTCTGTTTAACTTTCGGAGGAACCAAAAGACTTTTCCACAGCAATTGTACCATTTTACATTTCCTCCAAGAGCAGTAGATAAGGGTTCCGACTTCTTCATCAATATTCATTGTTTTATTTATTAATTTTTTTTCTTTAGCCCATCCGTGTGGGAGTGAGGTGGCATCTCACAATAGTTTTGACTTGTATCTCTCTCATGGATAATGATGCTGAGCATCTTTTTCATGTGCTTGTTGTCCAGAATGTGCTTGTTATCTTCCTTAGTGAAATGTCTGGTCAAGTCCTTAGTCTATTTTTGGATTGGACTCCTTGTCTTTTTGTTGTTAAGCTATGGAAGCTTTATATATATTTTGGATATTGAGTCCTTATCCTATGATTCCTGAAAAATTGCACCCAATCTATAGGTTGTCTTCACATTTTTTGATTAAAGTCCTTAGATGAATGAAAACATTTAATTGTATAAGATCCCATTTATTTTGTCTTTTGTATTTCTTGCTTTAGTTGTTGTAGCTGATAACTGATCATCAAAAAGTAGGTACCATTGTTTTGTCCCTAGATTTTCTTCTAAGAATTTTATGATCTTAGTTTTCACATTTAAGCCTTAATCCATTTTGAGTTGCTTTTTGTGTATGGTTTGAAGTATGCCTCCTGATACATTCTTCTGCATGTGGAAATTCAATTTTCCCAGCAACATTTGTGAAGAAACTCTTCAAAATGGACTTAGCACCCTTGTGGAAGTCAGTTAACTATAGGTTG
>NW_006408690.1:712058-725297 GCF_000296735.1 Chrysochloris asiatica
GTTTTGATTATTCCCAACTCATTTTATAAGGACAGAATAATCCTGATATCAGAGCCAGACAAACACATGACAAGAAAGCTATGATTTAATAACCTTTATGAATGTACATGCAAAAAATAAAAATATTAGCAAGTTGAATTCAGCAAGATGTAAAGAGTAAACTATGCCATGACCAAGTAGAACTATGGTTCAGCATTAGATAAAACATCCAATGTAATGTATCTCATCAATAAATATAGAAAAAGCATTCGACAATATGCAATACTCATTGGTGATTTTAAAAAAACACAAAAAAACCTTTGACAAACTAAAAATAAAAGGAACTCTTATCATTATAAAGAACGTATTCAACAAAAAACACCAAACTTATTGAGAAAAGGCAAAAATGTTTCCTTTTACCATTAGGCAGTGCAATATCACAAAAAAAGAAATAAACCGTATACAAATTAGAAAGGAAGAAATAAAATTGCCTCTATTCACAGATAAAATGGCTGTCTATATTATGTTGTTGTTAAGTGCTGTTGAGTCAGTACTGGCTCATAGCAACGCTGTACAAAGTTTCCGAGGAACAGATGGCGAGTTTGAACCATCAACCTTGTGGTTAGTAGTTCAGTGCTTATTCTACAGTGCCAAGCCAGGACTCAGTCTATAGTATAGCAAATCCAAAAGAATCTACAGTGTTTTCTATGGGTTAAACCTACTCGACGGCACTTAACAACAACAAGTAGAAACTGAAATAAAAAGAAAGGATACATCAAATATAATAAGACTAGATATAATAAAATTGCTGTTGTTGTTATGTGTCGTGGAGTCATTTCCAACTCATAATGACCCTGTACAGGGTTTCCGAGGCTGCAAATCCTTACGGGAGCAGAAAGCCTTATCTTTCTCCCACGGAACAGCTGGTAGCTTCAAACTACTGACCTTGCAGTTCACAGACCGATTGGTAACCACTACGCTACCAGAGGACCAAAATTTAGATATTTAGGTACACATCTAACCAAATATATGTAAGATCTGACTGATGAGAACTACAAAACACTGAAATTAAATAGTTAATGCTAAGTGCCTTTGAGTTGGTTTTGACTCATAGTGACCATGTATATATATGTGTGTGTGTGTATGTATATATATGGCACCCTTGTCAAAATCAGTTAACCACAGGCATATGACTTTATTTCTGAACTCTGAATTCTGTTAAATTTGTTTATGTATGTATGTATCATTACTATGTTGTTGTTGTTAATTGTCATCAATAGGGTTTCTCAGGAGCATATGGTGGGTTTCAATTCCTGACCTTGTGGATTGCAGTTCAGTGCTGATCCTACAGTGCCATACCATGTTGTGGTTGGTAAGTGCCATCGAGTTTATTTTGACCCATAGTGACCCTGTGTAGGGTTTCCAAGGAGCAACTGGTGAGCCTGAACCACTGACCTTACAGTTCAAACAACTTTGCAGTCTGACGCATCAGCCCACAGTGCCACACTACAGATCTAAATAAATGAGGGATTAACCATGTTCATGGATGGGAAAACTAAATAAGACTAACATGTATTGATTCAAAATAACTCCAATATAAATTTTAACAGATTATTTTGTAGAAAGTGACAAGATGATTAAAAATTTTACATGGAAAGGCCAACAACTAGAGTAGTCAAAATAGTTTTGGAAAAGAACATTGAAAGATTCATCCTGCCAAACTTCAAGACTTTTTATAAAACCACAATAATCAAGAATGTAATACTGGCAAAAGGATAAGCATAGAATCTGATAGAGTATCTATACAGAACCACACATAAACATTCAATTGATTTTCAGTCAAACATCAAAGACATTTCAAATAAATTACAGTCTTTTCAGCAAATGATCCTAGAAAATTTGGACACTCATATGCAAAAAAAGAGGGAAGGGTGATCCTTGGCTCAAACCTTATGTTGTTTTTTGAGTTGATTCCAACTCATAGAAACCCTATTTGGGTTTCCGAGGCTTTTAAATCTTCGCTGGAGCAGAAAGCCTCACTTTTCCCCTTGGAACAGTTGGTGGGCTCAGGCCATGGACCTTATGGTTTAAAGTCCAGTGCTTACTGTATGGAGCCACCACACTCCCCCAAACCTTATATCACTATGTCTTGTTGTTGTTAAGTGCTGTCGAGTCAGTTCCAACCCACAGCGACCCTGTATAGGGTCTCCGAGGAGAAGCTACCATAATAAACAATAAATTCAATATATGTTATAGATCTAAGTGTAAAACCTAAAACTATAAGAGCTTTCTCAAAGAAAAAGTAAGTTAAAGACTAAATTTAGTATCATAGCGAGAAGGGATAACTAAGAGGCTTTGGAGAGCATAATTAGCTGCCATCCCATCAACCCATGACACATGGTGACCCAAGGACAATGGAACAGAATGCTGCCTAATCCTGCACCATCCACATGATTAGGGAGGAATCAACCTCTGTGATTCACAGGGTTTTTACTGTCTGATTTTCATAAGTAGATCACCAGGCCTTTCTCCCTAGTTCATTTTATCCTGTAAGCTGGGTGGAAACCTGTTCAGCATCAGAGTAACACACAAGCCCAGACAATGGTGGCTGTGTACGACGTGCACTGGCCAGGAATGCGATCCAAGTCTCCCCCATGGAAAGTAAGAATTCTACCATGGAATCACCCATGTCTCCCATTTTGGAAGGATGTTGTTATTGTTTCTGCCATCAAATTGATTCTGAATCATAGAGATGCTACAGGATACGACAAAACTGCCTCACAGGGTTTCCTAGATTGGATATCTCTCCAGGAGTACATAGCCAGATCTTGTTTTCCATGGAGTGAGTTGCTGATGGGTTCAAACTAACCAGATTTTGTTGTGTGTGTCAAGTCGATTCTAATTCACAGCAACCCTATATAGGGTTTTTGACAGCAGTTGATGAGTATTGAACTGCTGATTTTTCAGTTATCAGTCCAGTGCTGATCCTACAGCACCACACCCTCAGTTCCATTCAGCGGTGCCACAGAAAGCTCATCGGAGACTAGTGATCAATCTTTTGTTGAAAGTTCCTTGGTCTTGTCTCATCAAACTTGCTAACTCACTGTCTCGCCAGGCATCCTTTCTCTATCTCTGTGTCATGACTGTGGACCACACACGTCCTAACATCTCCTTTCTGGGCTGGACACCCTCCTGAAGGTCTCCAGGGCCAACAGTGGTATCCAGGACAAAAACAATGTCGTGTTCACTGAACTTTCTTAACACTGACGACATTCATTTATGAGGCTGGGCACCAGGAAATAATTACTTGGCTATATAACCCTAAAGGAAAGTATGAATCATTCCTAAATGTCTTCTCATATATATGAATATGTGTTTTTTATTTTTACCTGGAAGAATATTCTTTGAATGACGCATTGCAGTTTTCTTACAAAATTAAATATATGTATATATAGAGAGAGAGAAAGAGGGAGACGTGGTGGTGTTGTGCTTTGGGTTAATGCACTGGACTACAAAGTCGATTTGAACCACAACGTTGGTGGTTGACGCTCACAAGCCACTCCTCGGAAACCCTATACAGGAACCAGTTGGAACTGATTCGATGGCACTTAACAACAACAATAACATATATATATATATATATATACACACACACACACACACACACAGTGCTGTAGGATCAGCACTGGACTACCAACCACAAGGTCAGTAGTTCAAACCCAACAGCTAAAAAGCCCCATACTAGGTTGCTATGAGTTGAAACCGACTCAAAGGCACTTAACAACAACATATATATTTATACTCTTCATTTTCATAACATGATCCATTCTTTTATTCCATGACATCATATGATTAAAATGGAAAATATAGTAACTTACCCTGTAACTTTTTAGTCTGATGAAATCAACTTTCAAAGAGACAAATCTATCTGAATTCCGGCTGATGTTCTTTAGGTGTTCTACTAGGTCAGCACAGAATTTATAACCTCCTTTAAGCACACACAGGACCATAATGTCACAGTATCCTATGTCTTTCATAATATCCTTAGCCAGCCGCTCAATTCTGAAAGAAGAAAAGGATCAAAGATAGATTAAAGCACAACCACTTGTATTTCTGTTCCCTTCAGAAAAATGAATGGCACATTATACATATGAGATTATGGCAGGTGAATGGGCAAAAGCACTTGGGTAACAGAAGACAACACAGAAGATTTTTAAAGAATGAACAGAAAGAGAATGTTCAAAACACACTTTTGATCACAGCATCATCTATAGTATATCCTTGCTCCTCTATGTCACAAAAAGAGTAATGTCTTCATGAATGCTCTAGTGTTATTACGACAGAGCCTTATTGTTAGCCTGAACAATGGCATGATGGGATCTGGCGGTATTAGGCTCATTTTATAGCAGAGAAAAAAGGAAATGGGGAATGACTCAGCTACCTTACAAGACTGGTGAAAGGTTGGTCGTTCGAACCCACCAGCTGCTCTGAGAGGGAAAGATGATGAAGCAGTCTGTTTCGGTACAGATTACAACCTTGGGAGTCCTATGGGCTGCTCTACTGTGTCCTAAAGGGTCATTATGAGTTGGCATCAACTCGATGATAACAGGCTAGCATTTGGGGTTTGGGAGGAAAAGTCAAGTAACTAGCAAAATATAACACTTGTGAATTTTTAAAGCTTAAAGTAAACATGTA
Organism: Chrysochloris asiatica; assembly: GCF_000296735.1. Taxonomy (NCBI): domain Eukaryota; kingdom Metazoa; phylum Chordata; class Mammalia; order Afrosoricida; family Chrysochloridae; genus Chrysochloris; species Chrysochloris asiatica. The sequence goes on from NW_006408690.1 coordinate 716,733, forward strand.
GTGTGTGACTGTATGTGAAATGTATGTATTATGTTTAAATGAAAATACAGCTACCTAAAAATTCAAACTAAATTTGTTTAGATAGTCTCCCAATGTAACATTAAAAATATAGAACAATTGAAGCATGTACCATTTTCTTGGTATTATGCATGGTGAAGACAATTTTAGGAAGTGCAACCTTTTCATTTTCTTTTTTCTGAGATACAGAATGGCCACTTGATGGGCCATTATAGTAACTGTACTACTGATTTTATCTGTGATATAGGAAAACCATGCTAAAAAAATGCCAAATGAAAATAAAATTATATAAAGAGCTAAACCAAATTTGGTTAGGGGGATTTCTAACATAAAATATTTTTCCAAAAATATAAGCTATGCCTCATTTTCTTATGAATATGTTGTTTTAAGTATTATTGGGAGTCCTGGTGTGGCACCATGGGTTAATACGCTAGACTGCAAGGTCGGTTTGAACTACAAGGTTAGTGGTTCAAGCTCACCAGCAGCTCCTTGGAAACCCTATACAGGGTCATTATGAGTCTGAATGACTTCAAGGCACTTAACAACAAGTGCCATTGAGTCGGCTGAGACTCATAATGACCCTGTATAGGGTTTCCAAGGCTTTAAATCTTCACAGAAGCAGAAAGTTTCATCATTTCCTCTCAGAGAAGCTGGTGGGCTTGAACTGTGGACCTTGCAGTTTACAGTACAGTGCTTATAGTATGGAGCCATACATGGTCCTATATAAGAAACTAATATATTAAAACCCTTACCTGGAGTATGGGGGAAGGGAGGCAGGGAAGATAACACTTGTCTTATCATTGACAGAGGTAGCACATTACGTATGTGAAAGGTGCCCAAAAGTACAGTTCCAGTGGGTGCCATTTACCTGGAGCCCACCGTGAATGAGGCTGTCTGGAGTTGCACAATGTGCAGTATCTTTGAACTGGCATTTGGTACCTAATTTGGAAATTCCTTTGTAGTTTTTCCATGTCTTTGCAATTGTTCCATGTCTTTAAGTCCAGTTGCCCAGAAATATGCATCTTAACAAGTTCATTAGATGATTCCCATGTACAGGCTTAGGCACAGGACTCATCATGAACTACATCAAGTTCAAGTAAGAAAAGTGGGAATTTCTTTACACCTGGTTTCACAAATTGGTATTAAGGAAAAGTCTGCAAAGAGTCATTAAGAGTTGAACTGAGTATAAAGTCTCCTATGTGTGGCACTGTAGGATGAGCATTGGACTCCTAACCCAAAGTTGGTGGTTCAAACCTACCAGTTGCTCCCTGGAAGCTCTATATAGAGTGGCTATGAGTTGGAACCAACTTGATGGCAGTTAATAACAACATTGTACGAAAAAATGTTGAGTAAACTACTGAGGCTAAGCAGGATTTTTTGTTTGTTTTTCTCCCCATATGAATTTCCATATATTTACTATGTGACTGTTTCTTTTGAATTGCCAACAGGAAAATTTAGCAATTTAGGAAATGCAAAATTTCCCAAGTTTATTTGACAGTAGAACTTTCTATTCTTTCTAAAGGTCAGAATTTGTATCCCATGAGAAACCTCCAGCTAGACATTATTTTAATAATATACTCTAATTTGAGGGAACAAGAAATATACAAGGCTTAGCCAATGGAAAATCTTAGTATTTGGGTGAATGAATGACATTTCCTTTTGCTTACAGAACAGGGATTAATGGAAAGATAGCAGCTTGGGAATAGTGACCATCTAGTATGTTTAAAACTTTCCTTTGGCTGGGAACCAATTTTGTAAAGTTAAATATTAACTCAGAAGAACAGAACAGAGAAAAAAATAATAAGGCAGTAGTGCTGTGGTTTAAGAACTGGAGTGGTGTATTCAAAATCATCTCCATCTTCCTGGTCTGTGAAGAATTTCTTTGACTCCTAAAGTACAGTGGCATTCTTGCTTTCCATATAAATCTGACTTCTGTGCAAGAGATTACAGGATGGCTCTGTAGGATAAGCACTGAACTGCTAACCACAAGGTTCATAGTTCAAACCCATCAGCCGCTCCTCTGGATCACTATGAGTCGGAACCTACTCAACGGTACTTAACAGCATAACAACAACAAATAAAGTAATAGTCTTGGCTTTAATGCAATTTTGTTAAAGTGGCATGATTTATAAATATTGATCCTGTATTGTGAGTTGAATTGAAGGACATACTTTGAAAACCAAGAGACAAATGGCATAGCATAGGGACTGGAGGACAAGAAAGAAAATATAGGTTTTAGGAAAGCAAATCAGCTAGGAAAAAGCCACAGAATATCTAGGTATACAGGCCAGGATGGACTGGAAATTGGTTGTTGCTGTTGTTAGGTGACGTTAGTCTATTTCAACTCATGTTGCAGTTACGTGGTGTGTTCCAATCTTCAAACTTGTTAGAACTGATTTAGTCATGGCATACAAACACAAGGACAGCTTATGTGATGCATAGCAACTAAACCTCTTGCTGTGGGATTTTGACACAAACCAAACTCAAAGATGGCAGCTGACATGTATTCAAAGCAGTGTGGTAAGCAGTCATTTTTGAGTGGGGCTAGAGTCAAAATTCCACTTCAAGAGATTTGGTTATGTAATACTTAACCTGCCCCTGTTTCCACTGGCCAGGACTGAACCATTTCAACCAGTTCAAAGCCTTGATTCCAATTTATAGCAACCCTGTGTTATACTGTAGGATAAGCACTGAACTGCAAGGTTGGCTTGAACCACAAGGTCAGGGTTCAAACTCACCAGGTGCTCCTTGGAAACCCATATGAGTCAGGAACTACTGGATGACACTTAACAACAACCTGACAAGGGAGAGTTGACCTCAAGGCTGTAATCTTTATGGAAACAAACTGGTTCTTTCTTCTGTGTGAGTTCAAACTGCCAATCCTTAGGTTAGCAGATGAGACTATCTACGTAGAAAGACTAGATTAGAATAAAGAACAGTATTCTAGAAATAGCATTCTGAAATTTTTTTTAAGCTGAAAATAACTTCTCTTCCCAAAACATTACTGCTGGCTGGAAAACATAGCTGTACACAGACTGGTCCAGGTGTCTGAGAGGAATGAAAGTTGTAATAAAAGGCAGAGTTTTGGGGGAGTATTTTATATGATGGTAAAGGTCACCTCTTGACTCTCCTTAGTCAGAACTTAAAAGACATGAAAAGGAGGAACCAAAGATCCTTGGATGAGAGGCAATGCTTTCTCAACCCTCCTCTTCATGAGTTTGTACAGAACACTGTTGGCACATGATACTGTTGCTTGTAATATCTTACATATGTAGAACCTTCATACCATTATGCCTTGTAACAGGTTTAAAGTATAAAACCACTTTTATTCTAAATTCATGGTCCTATAAAATGTCTCTTTACCACTATAAAAAGTGGTTCAAGAATAGGGTATTAAAGCATACTACATGACACACAGAGAGGACCAGTCCAATCTAAGGCCAAGACAGACACAGGAAATATCACTTACCTGTCCACAATGATTCCATGAGGTATGAGGACATATTCCAGATCTCCATAATAGTGCTGTGGGTATGTGAATAAATTCAAGTCATACCCTGGCCAATCATCTGCAATCTGTAAATCACATTATTTTGGTTACGGTATTATTCATTGGAAAATTATTGTAAACACACATACATAAATAAAAGACAGACTAAAATTGAAAATAAGAGAATAAGTCTTCATTGGTGGTGGTGATTGGTAGTTGTGTGCTGTGGAGTTAGTTCCGACTCAAGTGTTGTTGTTGTTGTTAAGTGCCGTCGAGTCGGTTCTGACCCATAGCGACCCTGTACAGGGTTTCCGAGGCTGTAAATCTTTACTGGAGCAGAAATCCTCATCTTTCTCTCGTGGAGCGGCTGGTAGTTTCAAACTGCTGACTTTGCAGTTCGCAGCCCGATTCGTAACCACTACGCTACCAGATAGCGACCCTTTATAGGGTTTCTAAGACTATAAATCTTTATGGGAGCAGACAGTCTCATCTTTCTCCTGTGGAACTATTGGTAGATTCAACTGTGCCTTAAATTATATCCTTTGAAGCTCTGAAGAGCTCAGTGGGTTAAGGTTATTTGACGCAATCTGATAAAAGATCTAGTACTAAAATGAACAGAGTCCCCCATTACTACCACCATCACATTGAAACAATGCAATTGCTAATTTTAAATTGTATAAATCATTTAACTCAGTGAGTAATGGTTAACCTGACAGTATTAACTATGAGTATTTTTTGCTGTTGTTATTAGTTGTCATCAGTGAATTCAGACTCATAATGATCTCATGTGTGCAGAGAGGTTTCAAGTTTTGGAAGCAGATCACCAGGCCTGTCTTCCGAGGTGCCTGTAGGTAGATTAAAGCAGCCAACCTTCTGGGTAGGTGTACCACCCCCGGACTTCTCTGTAAGAATGTAACTGCATCAATATATAATTTATACCTAAATATTAGTATGAATATTTAGAAATAGCATAAATTAGATTCCGAATTATATTAATATATAATATACTGTTTTGTTAAAATATATTTTTATAGTATAAACCCATTTTTGATTCATAGCAACCCTATAACAAATAGTAGAATTGCTCCATAGGGGTTTTGAGGCTGTAAATCTCTACAGAAGCAGACTGCCTCATCTTTCTCCCTCAGAACATCTGGTAGCTTTGAACTGCCGCCCTTTCAGTAAAAAGTTCAACATTAAACTCACAGTGCTATGATTTATAATATGAAAACTTATGTTAATGATAAATGCTTTTTTCCAGTCACTACTCATGGAAGCAGCAGTCAAGAAACCGAAGGATGTATTGCACTGGGATAATTTGTTATATGAGACTTTTTTAAAAAGCAAAGATGTCATTTGGAGGTCTACAGTGCAACATGGTATTTTCAGTTCCACGAGCATTAACTTATATTCATAGTAAATGCCCCATCTGCCTGGATGTTGTTTTTGTTAGGTGCCTTCAAGTTGGTTCTGTGACTCATAGTGACCCAGTGCACAACTGAATGAAGCACTACCTGGTCATGGATCATCATCACAATTGTTATGTTAAAGCTACTGTGTCAATCTATCCCATTGGGGGTCTTTCTCTTCTTTGTTGACCCTCTACCAAGCTTGATGCTCTTTTCCAGATAATAGTCCTTCCTGACAACATATCCAAAGTATGAGAGACAAAGTCTCACTATCCTCACCTATAGGGAGCATTTTGTTGTTGTTCTTCAGTGCTGTAGAGTTGATTCCAACTTATAGTGACCCTGCATAGGGTTTCCAAGAGGTGGCTGGTGAGTTTGAAACACTGACCTTGTGATTCAAACCAACCTTGCAGTCCAGTGCTTATTCTATAGTGCCACACCAGGACTCCAAGAAGGATTTTGGCTGTACTTATTTCAAGACAGATTTTCTGTCAGTACATAGTACTTTCAATATTCTAAAACAATACCATAATTCAAATGCATCAATTCTTCTTCAGTCTTATTCATTGTCCAGCTTTCTCATGCATCTGAAAATATCATGGCTTGGGTCAGGGACACCTTAGTCCTCAAAGTGACAACTTTACTCTTGAACATTTTTAAATGGTCTTATGCAGCAGATTTGCCAAATGTAATATGTCTTTTGACTTCCTGACTGCTGCTTCCATGAGTATTAATTGGAAATCCAACTAAAATGAAGTCTTTGACAACTCTAATCTTTTCTCCAGTTATCATGATGTTGTTTATTGGTCCAGTTGTGAGGATTTTTGTTTTCTTTGTGTTGAGATACAATCCACACTGAAGGCTGTAGTCTTTGATCTTCATCAATAAGTGTTTCAAATCCTCTTGGCTTTCAGCAAGCAAGGTTGTATCATATTGCAGGTTGTTAATGAGTCTTTCTCCAATCCTGATACCATGTTCTTTAGATAGTCCAACTTCTCGGATTATTTGTTCAACATGCAGACTGAATAAGTATGATAAAAGGCTACAACTCTGACACACACCTTTCTGATTTTAAATCACGTAGTATCCCCTTGTTCTGTTTAAAGGATAGCCTCTTGTTCTATGTACAGTTTCCTCATGAGTACAATTAGTGTACTGGAATGTCCATTCTTTACCATGTTATCCATGGTTTTTATATCCAAATTGTCTAATGTCTTTGTAGAGTCAATAAAACACACGTAAACATCTTTCTGGTATTCTTTTCATTCAGAAAAGATCCATCTGACATTAGTAATGATATTCCACATTCCACATCCTCGTCTGAATCTGGTTTGAATTTCTGGAAGCTCCCTGTCAATGCATTGCTATAATCATTTTTGAATTATCTTCAGCAAAAATTTTACTTGCAGGTGATATTAATATTGTTCAATAATGTCCACATTCTGTTGGGTCACCTTTCTTTGGAATGGGCACAAATTTGACTGTCTTCTAGTCAGTTGACCAGGTATCTATCTGTCTATCAAATTTCTTGGCATAGATGAATGAGTGCTTCCAGCTCTGCATCAGTTTGTTGAAACATTTCAGTTGACAGTCTGTCAATTTCTGTAGATTTGTTTTGGCTAATGTCGCCAGTGCAGCTTGGACTTGTTCTTCAGTACCATTGGTTCTTGATCATTTGCTACCTCCTATAATGGTTGAACACTGACCAATTCTTTTTGATACAGTAATTGTAAATTCCTTCCATCTTCTTTTGATGCTTTCTGCATCATTCGATATTTTGCCCATAGAATTCTTCAATAATGCAACCTGAGGCTTGAATTTTTCTTCAGTTCTTTCAGCTTGAGAAATGTTGAATGTGTTCTACCCTTTTGGTTTTATCTGCCTGGTAAAGGTTAGTAGTTAAAAGTAGATGTCTCTGGGGATTAGAGTATACAGAAGCCTTTGAGTAGACTAGTTATTATAGTAAAAACTTTAAAAGAATGTGCTATAGTAGAAGCATAGGCCAGTCCTACTGAGAAATTAATGCCTATTCATGGAATACAGCTAGCAAGTCTTCCTCTTGCTAAGGACTGGATGTATACATTTTATGGTTTGAATAGTAAAGAGGTAGGAGAGTAAATGAAGGTGATGATGGAGTTACTTTTGCTTTCAAGAAAAGATGGGGAAATGAAAGTGTTACACATTCAAATATCATTGGATCTGTACTGCAGGTTCCTATCCTTCAATCACTCCTATACACTCTCATCAGACCCCTCTGTCCAGCTTTAAGCTTTCCAGGTCTTCCGTAATACCCCACAATGGCTGGTCAGAGCTTGAATGACCAATTCTGCATAAGGAGCCTCCAAAAGATATTTGGGCAGGCCAAGATAAGAGCCCAGTCAGGCACTTTCTAGTTCTCATTCCAGAGCACACAATACCCTTTTCACATCTTATAGCACTTCCCAGTAATGTAAGTCATTAAGTTGGGGTTTTCTGAGCCTTTCCCGGCTCACCATAATCCCCATTCTAATTTCCCAGCCCAACTCCCTAAACCATCCTCTTCCTGCACCCAGATTGGTTTTTGGCCAAGCATGATGATCCTTCCTAGTTCTGTGTTCTGTTCTGGAGTCTGTCTTGCATCTTCTCCCTCTAGCCCCCTCCACCTCTGTATTCCAAGCTCAGCTCCCCTCCTCAGAAGCTCAGGTCAGGCTCTACCTCTTCCTGGAGGTTTTCCTCATGACTTTAACCCTCAGATCTCCTTTCCTGAACTCCTGCCTCTTTTTGTAGCTCCCTTTTCTCCAAAAAGCTCCAATTCTGGTTCCTTGAGAAAACTCCTGTCCCTTCTATATTTTCCTTACTCATTCTAATCTGTTGTTTATTGTCGTAGGTCCCATTTGTGCTTGATTTAATGCAGAGACATTGCCCTGCTTGCCACCTGCTTCCTCATGCATGTCTCAAAACAAATTCCCCTCTGCTTAGGGCTTGGAAAAGAAGTTTGTCCACTACCCATTTCCATCTACCCCAGTCCTGGATTCTGCTATGCCAGCCAAACCAAACCAAATTCTCACCCAAATTTACCCTGCTCTATCTCAGAAAAAAGGAGCTCTGGTAGTGGTAGTGGTTACGAATCAGGTTGCTAATCTCAAGGTCAGCAGTTCAAAACTACCAGCTGTTTCATTGGAGAAAGAAGAGGCTTTCTGCTCCCATAAAGATTTACAGCCTCAGAAACCCTGTACAGGGTTGCTATGAGTCAGAATCGACTCCACGGTACATAACAACCACGACATCTCAGTAAAGGACTCCTGGTGTGGCACCGTGGGCTAATTAATGCGTCAGACTACAAAGTCATTTGAACTGCAAGGTCAGTGGTTTAAGCTCACCAGTTGCTCCTGGGAAACCCTATATAGGGTCGCTACAGGTTGGAATTGACTTGACAGCACTTAACAACAATAACATCTCAGTAAAGGACATATCATTCTTCAGTTGTTCAGACCAAAACTTTGGAATTATTGATTCCTTTCTTTCACATCCCACATGTATCCCATTAACAAGGCCTATCATTAATTCCTTCAATGTTTAACCAGTACCACACCTCAACTTCATTCTTCTTGGATCAACTATCAACACTCATGAAAGCAGCAGTCAAGAAATCGAATGACATATTGCATT
>NW_006408690.1:725777-733641 GCF_000296735.1 Chrysochloris asiatica
CTATGGGTCGGTACTGACTTGATGGCACCTAACAACAACAACAACCTCTTAGCACCTCCACTTCTTGGTCCATGTCACCACCATTTCTACAAAGACTACTATAGTAGCTACAAAACTCGACTCCCTTCTTCCATCTTTGCCTCCTTCCAAATGGCAACTGGGTGGGGTGACCTTTTATAACATGCATCACTGCCCATTTTCTGCCAAGAGATTCTCATTTCTCTCAGAAAAATCCTGTGTCCTCACCACAAACAATAGGGGTTACCTCCAGCTTATCCCCAGGCACTCACTTCCTCTTGCTGTTTCAACCACTTGTCTCCTTGTTGTTCCTGGAAGTGCCGAGCATGTTCCTGTCTCAAGAACTTTGCACCTGCTACTTCTTTTGACTACAGTACTTCTTTCCCAAGATAGTTAGTTATATGGCTTGCCTTAAGTCTCCATTCAAATACCACCTCCTTATAGAGGTCTTCTCTGACCACCTATATAAAATAATGACCTCCATCCCACCCCAACCATTTCTGCATTCCTTACCCAGATTTGCTTTTTTTGTTTTTTTTTATAGCATGTATTACTACCTGATGCAATGTGTGTGTGTATATGTTTATTTTTGTCTCGTGTCTTCTCATTAGAAAGTTAGCTCCTTCTGTCATATTTTGTTTTATTCATTAATGTATGCACAATTCCCAGAATGCTACTTGAACCATAGTAAGTGCTCAAAAATATGAAATTAACCAATGAATGGCAGTCTCCATCCATGAACCACATGACTACCTGAACTCCAGTCTCAACCCTGTTTGTCCCCTTGTGATAAAGAGCCCCATTTCTCAAGGTTATCAAAACTTCTGTCTGTTCTCTGCAGACCAAGAGCCAAATGATATATGTTGTTGGCAAATCTGCTCTACTTGTACCAGCAAATTGGCTAGATGTAACTGTAGAATTTGCATAGCGTAACTCTGGCTTTCACGCTGAGAATTCTCTGAGCTTGCAGTAGCCACTAACCCCACAATGGGTGGTCAGAGCCTGAATGAGCCACTATGTATAAGGAGACTCCCAAAGATCTTCTGGCAGGCCAAGATAAGAGCCCAGCCAGCCACTTTCTGGCCATCATTCCAGAGCACACACTGTCCACGTCACATCCTACAGCCCTTCCAACTGATGTAAGTCAGTAAGTAGGGGTTTTCTGAGCCCACCCCTCTCACCATATTCTAGGTAATGCTCAGAGATTATCTGCCCTACCATGTTCAAAAGCTTGGCTTCAACATTTACCAACTGTGATATTGGGGGAATTACTTTCTGTTTCTGAGTCAGTTTCTTCCTCCTTTAAATAAGACATAATAAGACCTATGGGCAGGGTTGTTGTCAAGATTCAGAGGAGTAGAACAGATCATGTACTTAGAGTACCTAGCACATTGCTTGGTTTATTGTTGTTATTGTTAGGTGCCATTGATTTGGTTCCAATTTATAGCGATTCAATATAGGCTTCCTGAGGAGTGGCTGATAGATTTGAACCATTGACCTTTCAATTAGCAGTCCAATGCTTATCCCACAGTGCCACACCAATAAAGTGCTTTATAATAAGTGCTTAATAAATGATACCAAAAATTTTGATAAGCAAATGATAAAACAAATTTAGAGGTGAAAGCGGTAATGGTAATCTGTAGATTAGGGCTGTACAGAGTAGTGGTTAAGAGTATGGATTTAGAAATTCACTATACCTCGAGGTAAATTAAGGCTCTACCCTTACTAATTACGCACAAGAGTTGTTGTTATGTGCCTTCAAATTGGTTCCAACTCATAGCAACCAGTATAAGGTTTCTGAGGCTGCAAACCTTTACAAGAGCAGAAGGTCTCATCTTTTTCCTGCAGAGCAACTGGTGGATTTGAACAGCCAACCTTGTGGTTAGCAGTCCAGTGTTTATCCAACAGAGCCACCAATGCTCCTCAGTTGTGAGACCTAGGGCATATTAACTTTTCACGTTTCAATTTTTCATCAGTAAAACAGAGTCAATGCCTACCTTATAGTGGTCTTATATGGGTTAAATAAAAGATGTTGTTATTGTTGTTAAGTGCCGTCAAGTTGATTCCACCCTATAGCGACCCTGTGTAAAATTTCCAAGGAGCGACTGGTGATCTTGAACCACCAACCTTGCAGTTCAAACCTACTCTGCTGTCCAATGTATTAACCCACAGCATCACACCAAGACTCCAAATAATAATGAATATAAAATTCTTATATCAGTAATAGGTCTATCAGTATGCAATAAATGTTGACCATTTAGATGTATTAAAAACATCAGCATCCAAATGATAAATTCTATTATTTCATTAACTTAAGAAGTACCCCAAACCTCCTTGTCAACATCTTAGTACCTTAAAGTTCTGAATTTAAAAGCAGAAGGGATGTGTTTATCTAAAATGATTCCATGATCCAAACTGGCTTTGTTTCTAATTAATCTGAAATAGCAAGTTTTCTTTATTGAGATAAAAGACAATTTGAGATAAAGGAACTATTGGTTTCTGTTTTTTCCTTCTTAGTAATGGGCCCACATTTCATTGTAAACAAGCCCTAAACCTGGAGAAATGGAAGTTGTAATAGTGCAGATAATTATGTTATTCACCTGCTTTAAAACACAAAAAAACAAAAACCAAGACGTCTTTAAACAGTTTCAGTATCAAGATACTGTGCTCTAAGCTTATTCCAAACAATGCTGTCTCTGTTTAAGGAGGCATAACATCACCAAAGGAGGAAAGTGACAAACATATTAACTGAGCCATTTTATACAACATCCAAATCCCAGAACTAATTCTAATGTTTTCTTATTTGAAGATCTTATATTGAAAACCTTCTAAGCTATTAAAAATAATTTTTTGCTTAGAATGTTTCTTGCATTAAGTTTGAGTTTTTCACCCCCAAGAGAGAAAAAATAGTTTGGAAACATGTCTAAGACGCTAATCTCTGTTCCTCCTTGCTGCGGAGCTCCACTCCCTGGGCCCCACTCTGTCCTTGAAGCAGCAATCATGGCTGCAGTTAGTCTCCAGACTCTCATCTTTCCCTAAACTATCAAAAAGGGAGGGAGTTGCTTCTCTTCGCTCTGATTCAAAGATTTCCAGGCATGAACATCACCAGGAGCAGCCCACATCAGCACCATGTGTTTAAAATAGTGGGTAGAGGTGGTTTCCTGAAAGGGTTCCAAGTTCTGGTACTAGAGGACTTGAAAGATAAAATGACACATCACATATGCCTCCCTTTTGAATGTTGGGTTCAAAACTCAAGAAGGTAAAGCTCTGATCCCAACTCCTGGCGTCCCCCTGTGTGTGTGCAACAGTAGAACTGTGTTCCATAGAGTTTTCTGTGGCTGGTGATTCTGAAGATTATCAGGTCTTTCTTCCAAGGCACCTCCAGTGGATTTGAATCACCAACCTTTAAGACAGCGCTGAGCAAATTAACCTTTTGTATACCACCGCATTTCCATTAAGGAAGAAAGCTGGTCATAACAGAAACACAGCAATGATTTCAGATTTTTCTCTTTTCTGATTTGATCAAATTCATTTGTGTAAGTTCTGACTCTGGCTATTTGGATAATGTTTTGGTGAAAACAGAAAACAAATTGTGATTGTTTTGATGTCACACAACTAATCACTGTATTTGGTTATGTGTCCTCAAGTTTGGGAAGACATGTAAATCATCTTTTAACTTTAGATCTTTGTATAGCATTGGCAGGTTTGTTGTTGTTAAGTGCCATCGAGTCAGTTCTGACTCACAGTGACCCTGTATAGGGTTTCCAAGGCTGTAAATCTTTACAGGAACAGAAAGCCTCATATGTCTCCCCTGGAACTGCTGGTAGTTTCCAACTGTTGACTTAGAAGTTAGCAGCCTGTAAGTATTCATGGAGGCAGGGAGAAGTCTTTTTTTTTTTTTTACGGGAGAGGACATGCACAAATATACACAAGTGTTATTTTACAGATGGAAGCAAAATTATGGGTGTTTCTTCTTCTTCTTCTTCTTTTTTTTTTAAATACTGAAATATAGCAGGAAGAAATTATCCCAGGAAATAGAGCAGAGCATATGAGGAGGAGGATTCCTTCTTCTGTTTCCCTTAAACTATGGAAGGAAGTCACATGACCTGGGATCCAGGGAAATAACAAGGATGTACCAACCAGCAGTCTGGTGACTTAATAACCCCAGATCAAGTTATGACCAATCCTGAGCAAAGTTTCTGAACTTAGGCTCTACATCTCTTATTTGTTGTTGTTGTTGTTAGGTACCATAAAGTTGGTACCAACTCATAGCGACCTTAGGTACAGCAGAACGAAACACTGCCCCGTCCTCTCACTACTGTTGCCACGCTTGAGGCCACTGATGCTGCCACTTTGCCAATCCATCTTGCTGGGGGTCTTCCTCTTTTTCTTTGACCCTCCACCTTACCAAACATGATAGCCTTCTCCAGGGACTGGTTCCTCCTGCCAATATGTCCAAAGTATGAGAGACGAAATTTGGCCATCCTGGCCTCCAAGGAGCACTCTGGCTGCACTTCTTCCAAAATGGATCACTTGATTCTTTTGGCAGCCCAATATTTTCCTCCAACACCATAACTCAAAAGCATCAATTCTTCTACAGTCTTCCTTATTCACTGTCCAGCTTTTGCATGCATATGAGGTTATTGAAAATACCAGGGCATGGATCAGGCACACCTTAGTCATCAAGCTGACATCTTTGCTCTTCAACACTTTAAAAAGGTCTTGTGCAGCAGATTTGCCTAATGCAATATGTCCTTTGATTCCTTGGTTGCTACTTCCATGAGTGTTGATAGTTGATCCAAGAATATTGAATTTTCAAGGACTTCATTCTTCTTGGATCAACTATCAACATCTCTTATTTAGTCCTCAGCATTTGCTGCCATTTAATATTAATAGCCTAAGAATGGCTTACTTTCCTAGTCAACTAAAAACCACTTATAGGCAGGGGCCATCTGAAATGTCTCACTATTTCCTTATCCAGAGTCTTGGTGTGGCACCATAGATTAAGCACTGGATCACAAGGTCAGTTTGAACTGCAAGGCTGGCAGCTCAAACCCACTAGCTGCTCCTCGGAAATCCTATACAGGGTCACTATCTGCCGGAGCTGACAGCACACTAACAGCATTCCCTTTTCCAGATACAGTATCTTGCACACTATATTCGCATTGTATGCTGATGTCAATCTGACTCTACTTACCCTGTCATCTTTAATCAGCAAATTTCTACCAATTCAGAATTTTCTTCTCTACCTCATCTCTACTCAACTCGTCAAGTGATTCACTTCAATCATGCCACCTTACAGCTTTATTACTTATTTCAGCTCAAAATCCTTCAGCTTTATTTCATGCTGGCAACACATTTACATAGCCCTACTGAACCATCTGTAGCTACACCACCACTGAAAATCCTCCTAGAGTTTCAGCTTCCTGCTGTACCACAGTCACTGAACAGTGACTGACTCAACTCCTACCTCTGCCATTTGCCAGTAATGACTTATTCTACCTGTACCTCAGTTTCTTCCGCTATAAAATGGAAATTGTAATAGTGGCGCAGTGAGCTAATGTGCTGAACTGCAAAGTCAGTTTTGAACCACAACGTTGGCAGTTCAGCTCACCAGTTGCTACTCGGAAACCCTATACGGTCACTATGAGTCAGGAACCAACTCGACGACACTTAACAACATTAACTTAATGACAACCTCATGGATTTTGAAGGATTAAATGAATACTACAGGAAAGATACTTAAGAAGTGCTCAACGTTGTTGTGTGCTATCAAATCTATTTCAACGTATATCAACCCCATGTGGGAGTCCTGGTGTGGTGCTGTAGGGAAAGTGCAGGACAGCAAGGTCAGTTTGAACTACAGGGCCAGTGGTTCAAACTCACCAGTTGCTCCTTGGAAACTGGATACTGGGTTCTATGGGTTAGAACCGACTTGAGGGCACTTAACAACAACAGCAACAACAACTCCATATGGCAGAATAGAACTGATCCATAGGGTTTTCTTGGCTATAATCTTTAAAGGGTCGAAACTGATTCGACAGCACTTAAAAACAATAACAACCACCTTTAGAGGAACAGGCTAAGGTCTTTTTTCTGTGGAGTCATTTGGGGAGATTGTAAGGGGGACAGACTTGAACCAACAACCATTCAGTTAGTAGCTCAGTGCTTAACTGCTGCCCCACCATGACTCGTCATGTCTGTAACGATTACCTGCCCCCTTTCTTCACTTGTGCTAACACTTGCATTTGATTTTTTGTAATCTATCTTTGAAAGCTCATTCTCTCCCACCAAACTCACCATCTCAAGGTCTCCTTTCGCTCCCTACCCTAAGTGTCCTGGGCTTCCAGCAGCATCTAGAAATCACTCTGATCTTGCCTAAATCCAACTTGAGGATTTCTAATAGAGAAAATGGCATAATTTCAGCAACTGATTCCATTCCATACTTATTACTTCTAACCTTGGTGAGTCCACAAGCAGTTTAGGAACTGTTTCTCATCCCTAAACGCCTCGGCGTTTAGGGATACTCACCCTTTCACTACCTCCTGCACCTTTCACAAAATTACCTGGAGAGAAAATAGAGGCCACGTGACATGAATGTTCGCAATGATTTTTCTCTTAACCTCTATTAATCCGCACCATTTCCTACTCTTCTCTGCCTTTTTTTCTAATTCAAACACACAATTTAATACCTGTTTCTCCCGTCATCCTCTGGCAGTTAGTTCTTCCTTTTCATGCATTTCTCTTGCTACACTGGCTCTTTTCCATCAATCAAAACAATATGCATCTCTTTGGGGTTCATTTCCCCCCCTTTACTGTAAACTTGACCTCTTGTAGCTCTCTGTCTTTTTCTCCACCCCATTCATTCCTCATTCCACTGAAACCCACTATCCCATTGACTCTATTCACTGGGCCCAAAATTATCTTTCTGCCTTCCTTCCTAACTTTTAATACAAATGTAATGAGGTTTTAAGAAATACAAATTTAACTATTTCTCACTTCCATTCCCATCCTGCCTGCCTCCCTTCCCCCTGTCCCCCCATAGTTAGGTATTGTTGACAGCTTGGTGTTTATCTTTCTGTCCATTTTCTGAGCATTTAACTACACAAAGTTATAATAATAGCAGGAACTAATATAGTGCCTAATATAACTTCTCTTGGAAACCCCATACAGAGTTGTGATGAGTCAGAATCAACTTGATGGCACACAACAACGTGTGCCAGGCACTGTTACTAATGCCTTTAATCCTCACAGCAATTTATGAGGAAGTTATTATTGCTAATCCACAACTGCAGCAGAGAATTGTTAGTTCCCAAGACCACATAGCTCCTAAGTGGTGAAGCCAGGAACCAGCCCCAAAAGGGTCTCATGTTACATTGCTAGATTATAATGTTTACACTGTTCTTTTATTTGCTTTTTAAGCTTTAACAATCTACCTGTCTCATCAGTGTATATAAATTTACCTCATTCTGAGTCCAAACTGACTCCACGGCACTTAACAACAACAACTACACCATTTCCTCCAGTAGAATCTGAAATACTTACACAACAAGAGTGTCCAGTGTCCTATTACAAGTATCCAAATAGAACAAATGGTTTGCTCTCAGCTACTAACTAAAGTTAGTGGTTCAAATCCAACTAGTGATATTACAGAAAAAAAGCCTGGCAAAGTACTTCTGTAAATATTACAATCAAGAAAGTCCAATGGACAGAATACTGGCAAGTAGTCCAGGGCAGAGCTCCAAAACTTGGAACCACAGAGATAGGAATATTTTGAAGGTTTGAAGGCTTATAGCTAGTGGAACTCGAGGATGAAGTAAGAAATCACATACTTTTGAATCTGCTG
>NW_006408690.1:733860-735701 GCF_000296735.1 Chrysochloris asiatica
GATAGGACTGTAGAGAGGGAAAGAGAGTTTAAAAATAAAATAGGAGAAAAATTAAATTAAATCCTGAAGTATAGCATAACAATCAACAGTGGCATCTTGAAATCTCTCAGGCAGATTTGAAGGTAAGAAGCTGAAGAGAGGACATTAAAGTCATACTGATATTAGGCTACAGATTTCTTTCTTTTTTTTTTTCTCTCCATCCTCTCCCTTTTCTGTGATTATAGACGACAGTATTCAGTCTAGTTTTGTCTTTTTGTTGTTGTTGCTTTTTTGGTATTTTTTGTTGTTGTTGGTTTTTTTTTGTTTGTTTGTTTTTTTTTTGCTGGTTCTGTTTTGCTGTTGTATGCTCCCCCTTCTACCTTTGAGAGACTCTTCTCACCCTATATTACCCAAGAAGAGTCAGCAACTGCTGCCATATAGTCAAACTACAATCACATTCTAGAAAACAATAAAACTCAGGCAAGAACCAATACCAACTACCATATACCAAGGAGGCAGACAACACCTGTGAAAGCTACTCTGAGTGAAGCAATAAGAAGAGTGAAACGGGAAGCCCACATCCTGATCACATCTCCCTGGAAGCAATCATAAAGCATAAGAAATACCAAAACACATACTCTATTAACTATTAAGGCCACAGATAAACACTAACCATGTCCAAGAAGCAAAAGCAGATGACCATATTAGTACATGTCCAGAAAAAAGATAAAATGTCTGAGACAAATGACCTAGAGCTAGACCTGGACTCCATTCTGGAAGGAGGGCAGGCCTTAGAAATTCCTGAGAAAGAATTCAGAAAAATGATTATAAAATGTTTCAAAACACTTTACAATGGAGTTGAGAAAGATAAGAAAAAAGTCAGGAAAGTGCTACAAGAACAATCAAGATAGATACAGCATTGGAAACAATTCAAAAACCTATAGAAAGATGTCCAAATGATCAATAATAGAATATCAGAAATAGACAGTACTTTGAAAGGATAAAGGAATAGAAGAGAAGAGATGGAAGGTAGAACCAGTGAGCTGGAAGACAAATCTCTCAATACCACTAAGATAGAAGAACAAACACAAAAAGGATAAAAAAAAAAATCTAAAGAAGGTCTCAGATTCATATTGGACAATATGAAGAGGATTAACTTAAGAATTATTGACATTCTGGAACAGGACGAATCACACAAGTCCACAGAGGAAATAGTTGGAGAACTGCTGGAAGAAAATTTCTCTAACATCCTGAAAAGTGAAAAGATACACATTCAAGAAGCTCAATGAACCCGAGGAAGGATAGACCACGAAAGAAAATCACTGAGACATATAATAATCAAGCTCTCCAAAATCAAAGATAAGAAGATACTCCAGAAAGCAGCTAGGGAAAACAGAAGTGTTACATACAAAGGCAAGCAAGTCAGATTAAGCTCGGGTCTCTCAGCAGAAAACATGCAAACAAGAAGGCAATGGGGAGACATATATAAAACCCAGAAAGAAAAAAAATGCCAACCAAGAACTCTTTATCCAGCAAAGCTATCAATCGACAGGGTAATCAAAACATTCCAGGATAAACAGAAACTAAAGGATTTTGCCAAAGCCAATCCTGCACTACAAAAAATATACTAAAGGGAGTTCTGTGGACTGAAAACCAACAAGAACAGACAACAACCAGAGATTGACATACATGGCAGCACCTCCCAGAATTAAGTCGACAGAAGGAAGAGTTGAGAAAAGAAGAAAACTATAAGAACAAACTCAGAGAATCTAGGATGTCAGTCTATGATCAAAACAATGACAATGTAAAAGAAGGTAAACACGTAGGAACAGAGATCCAGATGGTGAGAAGGTCAGGTAGAT
>NW_006408690.1:736054-736504 GCF_000296735.1 Chrysochloris asiatica
AAAGGATGGAAAAAAATATACCAAGCCAATTGCAATAAAAAGCGAACAGGAGTGGCAGTACTAACTTGGATAAAATAAACTTTAAGACAAAAACCAGCATAATAGATAAAGATGGACATTACGTCATGATTAAAGGGAGAATTGAACAAGATGAAATAACCATAATAAATATCCATGCTCCTAATGAAAAAGTTCCAAAATATATAAAACAAACTCTAATACATTTGAAGCAAGATATAGATAAATCTACAATAATAGTGGGTGATTTTGGTACAGCGCTTTCAAAAATGGGTAGAACAACCAGAAAGAAACTTGACAAAACACAGAAGAACTAAACAATACAATCAGCCAACTGGACCTCATAGATATGTACAGAGAATTCAACCCAACAACATCATAAGACACATTCTTTTCTAGTGCACATGGAACATTCTCCAGAATAGACCATGT
>NW_006408690.1:738254-739049 GCF_000296735.1 Chrysochloris asiatica
GAAAACTGGGGGGAGGAGGGGGAAGTGTAGGGGGCGGGTTTCTGGGATATACCCTTTGCATGGTCGATGATGCATGGAGGGGATTGGAACCATGGCAATGAGATGATATACGATGGAATGAATGTAAAACCAAAGTTCTCCCATGTAAACTATCATACAATTTACAATAAAACATTAAAAAAAAAATCCTAGTCAACAGAAGTCAGCAACACATTAAAAAGATAATACATCATGATCAAGTGGGATTCATATCAGGGATGCAAGGATGGTTCAACATTAGAAAAACGATCAACATTCTCCATCGTATAATTAAGAAAAAAGAAAAGAACCACATGATCATATCGACTGATACAGAAAAGACATTTGACAAAATCCAACATCCATTCCTGTTAAAAACCCTCAATAAAATAGGAATTGAAGGGAAATTCCTCAAAATAATTAAAAGCATCTATACAAAACCAACAGTCTACATTGAAGAGAAACTGAAAGCCTTTCTTCTGCGAACAGCAACCAAAGGATGCCCTTTGTCACCACTCCTATTCAATATTGTACTGGAAGTCTTAGTAAGAGCTATACAGCAAGACAGGGAAATTAAAGGCATCCAAATTGGCAAAGCAGGAGTAAACGTCTCTCTATATTCAGACGATATGATCTTATATGTAGAAAACCCCAAAGACTCAATAAAAAAGCTACTAGACCTCATTGGAAGATTCAGCAATGTGGTAGCTATAAGATCACCATACAAAAATCAGTTGGATTCCTTTATACCAAAAACGACAGCATTGAAAAGGACAT
>NW_006408690.1:739434-755555 GCF_000296735.1 Chrysochloris asiatica
ATACATAGATCAATGGGACAGAATCAAGAATCCAGAAATTAACCCATCTACATACAGCCAACTGATTTTTGACAAAACACCTAAATATCTCACATGGGGAGGTGATAGTCTCTTCAACAGATGGTGCTGGCAGAACTGGAAAGCAATATGCAAAAGATTGAAACAAGACCTTCACCTCACACCTTATACAAAGACCAACTCAACATGGATTAAACACCCACAATTATGAAGGCCATCAATGAATAAATAGGGACAAATGTGAGGGCACTAATTCAGGGACTACACAGACTACCAAGCATTTTGAAAACTACACAAACAAAAGGAGACAAAATAAATGAGTGGGACATACTAAAAATTAAAAACTTATGTGCATGAAGACTTCACCAGAAGAGTAAAAAGGGAACCCACAAACGGGAAAAAATCTTTTGCAATGACATATCAGACAAGGGACATATTTCCAAGATATACTGGAAACTACAACACCTCTACAAAAGACAAATAACCCAATTAATAAATGGGCACGGGCTTTCGGATCCGCCATCTGCGGTGGGACCGCCGCCAAGATGAAGATTTTCGTAAAAACCCTAACCGGGAAGACGATCACTCTCGAGGTCGAACCCTCGGATACAATAAAAAATGTAAAGGCCAAGATCCATGATAAGGAAGGAATTCCTCCTGATCAGCAGAGACTGATTTTTGCTGGCAAGCAACTAGAAGATGGACGCACCCTGTCTGACTACAATATTCAAAAGGAGTCCACTCTTCATCTTGTGTTGAGACTTCGCGGTGGCGCTAAGAAAAGGAAGAAGAAGTGTTACACTACTCCCAAGAAGAATAAGCATAAGAGGAAGAAGGTTAAGCTGGCTGTCCTAAAATACTACAAGGTGGATGAGAACGGCAAAATTAGTTGCCTTCATCGGGAGTGTCCTTCTGATGAATGTGGTGCTGGAGTTTTTATGGCCAGCCATTTTGATAGACATTACTGTGGCAAGTGTTGTCTGACCTATTGCTTCAAAAAACCAGAAGACAAGTAATTGTGTATGAAGTAATAAAAGACGTGAACTAACAAAATAAATAAATGGGCACAGGACATGAACAGACACTTCACCAAGGAGATCCAGGTAGCCAACAATCATATGAAGAAATGTTCACGATCACCAGCCATTAGAGAGATGCAAATCAAAACAACAATGAGATATCTCATCTTACACCAGTAATAACAGCAAAGATAAAAAAAAGTAGAGGACAATAAGTGCTGGCGGGGATGTGGAGAGACTGGGACACTACTGTATTGCTGGTGGGACTGCAAAATGGTCCAACCTCTCTGGAAAGTAATATGGCGCTTCCTCAGAAGGTTGGAAATAGAAATACCTTATGATCTAGCAATTCCTCTACTTGGTATTTACCCACAAAAAATACGAGCCACAACATGGGAAGATATATGCACACCAATGTTCATAGCAGCACTATTTACAATAACAAAAAGATGGAGAGAGCAAAGTGCCCATCAACTGAAGAATGGATAAACAAACTGTGGTACAGATTATTATGCTACCTTGAAGAACAACAAGGAAGCTGCAAGGCACCACATTACATAGATGAACCTTGAGGACATTATATTGAGTGAAATTAGTCAGTCACAAAAGTAGAACTACTGCATAGGACCACTACAGTAAAATACTAAGAAAAAGAACCCATACTAAAGTGGGGAAAGATTCTTTGCTGGTTGCTGGGATGTGGGGATGGGGTGAAAGCAGGGAGAAGAAGTTGGAGCACAGGGCAGGGAATAGCACAGGATAGTTTGGGTGTTGGGGAGGGGGGCAATATACATAAGGGGGAGGGGAATGGAAGAACAAAACAGATAGGAGAACAATTATGCCAGTTTGCATGGGCTAAGTGGGACATAGGTAAAGAATGATGTATGCACATCCTTGGAACAACAGGGCTCTGGGATAAAGGGATTGAGACATGGTTGGAATGGGGGGAAAGTGGGAATAATGTTAAGATGCTTGGCTGTCTTTTGAATCTTGGTTTCCCTTGAATGCCATTATAAAATAGATACTGGAGGGGAAGAGAAAGGAATAACCAGAAATATCATCATAGAAAGTTTGTAAGTCCATCTTCAGCCTATAACTGATTGGAATACCTAAAATGGGGCTACGTGCCCAGTGAAGGAGGCTTCCTGCGGATCCTCTGCATTACATAAGATTATAGGTGGAATCTTGAACAGCATCCAGAATCTTCAGAGGTGGGAAATTTCTACTTGAAACGATGGGCAGACCAGCCTGGAGTGGCTACAAGAACAGAAGATACTTCTTGAAATAAAGACCAACAGGAAAAACACAAAACAACATAGGCAGACCAACTGATTACTACAGGAACAAACAAATTGCTTGCCCACGAGACATCAAGGCAAGTGGTCAGGTCCCCTTAAAGCAAACCCCCTTCTAAGACTAAGACTCAATGGGAATATATGCTCTGATTGGTGACCACATTCGTCACCGATAAAGGGAAGTGAGGGAAAAACAGCAATAAAGCTGCAAGCTAAACCCTACAACATTCAATAGACTCCTGTGAACCCAGGTGGAGACCTGATTGGCCAGCAGTATGGCAAGATCTGGGGACTCTGCAGCTAGAGTCAGTGACATAGCCACAGAGGACATAGCATCCAGCTGATAAGAAGAGAGGGCATATGCACAAGAACACCCACACTTACAGATGATACCCACTTGACCTGGCTTCAATGATTGGATGATCAGTGTGCAACTAGAAGAAGAAAGAAGAGGAAAAAAAGAGTAATCTGATACAATTTGATGAACTTGACTTACACCTATGGATGCAGTAGCTCAAAAGAGGGAACACATCTTTACAGTGAGGATCATTCCTACCCCCTCCATACATAGAGTAGACAGGGATGGGCAACTTGGACATTGGCTACCCAAAGTGGGGGTCTATAAAGGCAAGAAGTGACTGGCTTACAAGCTTTCAAGAGGGAACCTAGATCCAGAGGATGTGGAGGAAGGTAGAATCTCCACTGAGTAGTATCTAATCTGTCTGTGTGGGGCTGATGAAAGGAAATGCAGATAGGTCTCTTGTGATACAGTAGTGAATAATTGTTATCAGGACTGATTGTTAGGGTTGGAAATGTAAAGTTAGACGTTTTGTAGCAATTAGGGGAGTGATTAACTTTGCAGTCTAGGAGCGGAGGTCCCTGGAACCATCAAGGGAGAAGAGTGGAGAGCCGGACTCCACCCAGAAAAGCAGTGATGCCAGAGATGGAGGCAAAGACAATGATGTGGAGAGATGGAGCAGCTGGGCACTTTAGACCCAGAGAAGGGAGAAGGGCTGTGTGCTGAGGACTTGGACTTGGGGGCTGGCTGATGATGCATAGAGGGGATTGTAACCATGGCAATGAAACGATAAACTGATAGGATGAATGTAAAACTAATGTTCTACCATGTAAACTATCACATGTTGTTGTTGTTGTTAAGTGCCTTTGAGTCGGTTCCGACCCATAGCGACCCTGTACAGGGTTTCCGAGGGTGTAAATCCTTACGGGAGTAGAAAGCCTCATCTTTCTCCCGCGGAGCAGCTGGTAGTTTCGAACTGCTGACCTTATGGTTCGCAGCCCAATTCGTAACCATTACGCTACCAGAATTATCACATAATTCACAATAAAACATTAAAAAAAAAAAAAAAAAGTCCAATGGAGGTCAATTCTACTCTGCCACATGTGAGGTCGCACTGAGTTAGATTCAACTAGACAGCATTTTTGTTGTTGTTGCTGTTGTTGTATTATATGGTTTTGTACTGATGGAATTGTTTAAAAGTTTCTGGCTACTAATGTCTATGTAATTGTTACATTTGATGGCCTGTTTCCCATCATTATCCTACTTGCTCTTTCTGTAGGTCCTGAGCCTCTTGACAAAACCCTCTCCTCCACCTTGCCTTCTCTCTCCAGTTTTGTTACTGCCTTGGTCCCTTTATCTGGCTTCTCTACTGTCTGACTCTTACATTGGGGGTTTTCCAGGCTCCTACCCTGGTTTCTTTCTTTTTTTTTTTTTTTTCCACTTTCATTGGGCATCCTCATCCACTCCCAAAAATCAGCTATTCTATTTGCCTGTGTTTTCTATATCTGTCGATTTACTCTCCTGAACGCACCCTCACCTATAGATCCTAGACGCAGACTCAACATATCTAGAATGGGACATCCTGGTTTTGCTTCTTGGACTTTGGCCCTCTTCCTACCCAACCCATCCCCATAGTTGTCCATTTCCCAGTGCCAACTGGAATGATTTTCTTCTTCTTCTTCTTCTTTTTTTTTTTTAAGTATAAATCAGCTGCAATGCTTTCTTTTCAGGGCCTCTGTTTTAGAGCCATCTTTTTCTAGGTCTTTGCATGGTACTTTCCTTCCATCTCTTTCTATCTTGGTTTAGATGTTACCACAGAGAGGGTTTTCTGATCATTTGATCAAAATCAGTGTTATTCACCCCCTTCAATCACTGTCTATCCCAATTCCCTCTTTCCTGTTCATTGTACACATCACTAGCTGAAATAACCTTCTTTACTATCTGCTTTCACACTGCTTGCCTATATCACTCCTTCGGAATGTAAGTTCCATGAGGATAGGGTCTTTGTCTTGAACCCTGTCTCCAACGGAGTAGACACTTAAGCATGTATGAGATGAATATATACACAAACTCCTCCTCATCCGTTAAGAATTCTAGAAGAAAGGAGAGTTCTGTTATAATATTAATACCAGAGCAACACATTTCAATCCGAATAGTTTTGTTTTAGTATAAAGTGTTTCTTTCCTCAATCCACGGACTCACTGATAACCTGTGAATGACAGACTGGTATTTGAAAAAAAGAACTTTAATGTTCAGCAAGTTAGACCCAACCAAGATCTGGCAAAGTAATAGCCACCATCTTCTGCTGCAAAAGAAGGATCCCTGGTGGCACAGTGAGTTAAGCAATAGATTGCTAACCTCAGAGTCTTCTGTTCAAATCCACCAGTCACTCCAGGAGAGAGCCAGGAGGCTGTCTGCTCCAGCAAAGATTTATGGTCTTAAAGTCCCAGAATCCCCAAAGAGCAACACACGGTATTGGAATTGACAGGATGGCAGTGGGTTCTGATGTAAAGGTTAATAATCAGCTGCTAACTGGAAGGCTGGAGGTTTGAGGTCATCCACAGGCACTTTGGTGATCTACTTCCAAAAAATTTGCTATAGGGCACAGTTCGAATCTGACACATACGAGGTCGCCCACTTTAAAACAACTGGGTCTATGGAAGCCCTTCATGGCAATGCAGCCTAGTGGCGACAAGAGCAAGAACCCATTTTGTCCCAGGACCTCATCGGGAATTCCCAGGGTTAAAGAGGCTCGGTTGTTTAGGAATCAATCAACACACATCCTCCGATTCTACTAGATATTTTTGATACACCCTCTCCAATTCTCTCAACAGACTCAATGCATCGTTTCTCCCTTTTACAGACGAGGGGGGCTGATAGCTTTGCCAGAGGTCCCACAGTCCAAACCCAAGAATCAAAATCTTCAATGCTCAAACTCCATCCGCTTGAGCTGCCTTTTTTCCTAGCTGAGCTCGAGAAGCCTCAAAATGCTTTTTGAAAGGAAAACTACAAGCCCGTGCTGGAGAAGCAGGGAGGAGGCACAAAGAGAGAAAAGGGGTCCCACAAAAGTAGCACGCAGGGTCTGTGGAGACCCGTGGGTTCCCGGAGGAGAATCCCGGTGGCTAGTGGTAGTGGGGAGGACCACAAAGGCTTAAAGCTAGCATAGCGGATTCTTGGGGCGAGGGAGACGGAGGAGACCCAGGACTGAGAACACAGGGTGAAGGATGGTTAATAGGTGTTTCGTCAGATTGGGCGCTGGAAGGAAGGGGATTGGAAAGGGGAGGGCTGAATTTAAGGTTGGTGCTATCACCGATCACCGAGGGAGGGAAGAACAAAGCAGTGGGCTGCTCTCATCCCAATGCATTAAGATATTTAAAATAAAAGGAGAGTGGGAAAAGGAGAGAGGGCGGGGAGCGCACGCCTCAGCCCCGAAATCGGGAGTTTGCATTTACCACGACCCCTCGCCCGTAGTCTGGCGCCTCCTCACTGCTCCCGGCCATGTTTCTCCGGGTGAAAGAGGGAAAGAAAGATGGTCGCGGGAAGGATCTGGGAAGGAGATGGGCTGGGGGATGGGGATGGGGATGGGGATGGGGCCGCCCCGCCCTGGGCTAGCCAGCGGGAAAGCAACTGCGCCTGAGCCCCCCGCGCCTGGCGTGGCTCCAGCGCCTAGGTCACAGCGCTCCCTCCCCCGGCTGGTCCACTGAGGGAGGGGGGCCGCAGGAGGCGCTGGCGATTCGCGGAGCAGCTGAGGCGCTGCGCTAGCTAAATCCGCGCCGCGCTCCACCTGAGCCCAGGCCCTGGGCGCCGGGGCAAGTCTCTGGCGGCCCCCGCGCGCCGTAGCCTGCGGAATGTCTATCTGCACTCTTGGGACTCCTCCGCACCCCGCTGGTATCCTGCGAAAACCCCAGCTCCACAGCCTACTTTCTAAAAGAAGAGCTAGCTTTCCCTCGTCTCCATCCCTGCCTGAGGCAGTTGTGCCTGCTTTCAGCTAATAATCTGGTTGATTCCTTTCCGCTTACTTTTATGCGCCCATTTATCCCAAATAAATCCGAGAGAGCCTGCGATTCTGGATGCTCTTCAAGTATTGCTGTGAACAAAAGTATCCCAGAAGCGTATTAAAATTCTCTGATCCCCAGGCCGCCAAGAGTTTGGAAGATAGATATATGCTATTGATTTTATGTCGGATCACATCCGTGATTAAGGGTCTGGGCTCTGTTACAAACAGGGCCTTGAATTAACAGTATTCACAAGAGGTTTCTACAAATGATCTAACTTTACCATTTTTGTAAAAACATACAGTCCAGACTTCGTTTCAGGTTGCTGCTGAGAGCACTAGCTCTTCTCAGTTTAGAAATCTTTTCTTTATGAATCTATTACTTAATTCAGCCTGTAAACGCAGCCGTCTCCCAACAGAAAATCCTAGTTCTTTGTCCGTTTCTCAAGGGTCCTGTTTTCCCTTTATATATATTCTTTGAAATCTCGCCAGATTCTTCACAACCTGCTTCAGTTTTGAAGCAGTGCTCAGATTCAGGCCTCTTCAAACGACTGGTGTGTTAATCTTAAGTGTTCTGCCCGCCTCTGGGAGAGGAGTGCTGATGCTGCCGGGTTTGAGGGGGAAATAGTTACTATCCGTTTTAATGTCGCTCCAGGTTGGGAAAATATTAAGTCAGTCAGACATGGCCTTGTTTATCCTGAAAGCCTCTCCTAAATGCCAGGGCATTGGAACAAGACCGCTCCATGGACCTCTTTGGTTAGGCAATGTGCTCTTATGACTGTATTGGTTTTCCTAAGTGCACAAACATTTTCTTTAAGCAATTATCAGAGGTTCGTTTTTATCGTCTGCCTATCACTTCTTTTCCCCAAAGACAAAACACCATCTTCTATTTTCATTTAGAAAGAACAATGTCACCAAAATCTCCAGGAACTGAAAAGTACTGTCAGTGTCATGATCAGGGGGAGCTGGTTTGTCAGGTGTGGTGGGACCCAGAAATCAGCCTTTTTTTGAGAGACACCCAGATAAGTGTGATTCAAATGTCTCAGGAAACACCTTTTATGGCATCCCATTTTACCATCTTATTGCATCAATATCACACTTACCTATAAATATCTTGTCATGGGCCACTTTAGGGGTAGGGGACTTTATAATATGTCACGGGAGTTGTTGCTCTGCACAAGTCAAAAGATACCAACGAACACCAAAAGAACTACCAACATAAGACAATCAATTAGGACTTCACCAAAATGTAAAACTTTTGTGCATCAAAGTACTTTATCAGCAAAGTGAAGAGAAAACCTACAGATTGAGAGAAAATATTTGGGAAGCATATGTCTGATAAGAACTTACTATCCAGAATATATTAAGCATGCCCACACTGCAACAACAAAAAGACAAACAACCCAGTTTAAAAATGGGCAAAGGACTTGAACAGGCATTTTACCACAGGAGATATACAAATGACCACCAGCACTTGAAAAGATGTTCAACCACAGTAGTGGTTGTGCACTGTGGACTTGATTCAGACACAGAGCAATCCTATAGGACTCAGCAGAACTATCCTATCCAGCTTCCTAGGGTATAATCTTCAAGGGAGCTGATCCGCAGCTCTTTTTTCCCATGGTACAACTACTAGGTTTGAACCAGCTATTTTTTGCTTAGCAGCTGATCACTTAACCATGTGTCTTTTGACATTGTTGTTGTTGTGTGCCATTGAGTCAGTTCTGACTCCTAGCCACCCTGTTTAGGGTTTCCAAAAGCAGTTGGTGAGTTTGAACTGCCAACCTATGGTTACCAACCCAGTGCTTATCCTACAGTGCCACACTCCCACTAGACATTTTTGTTGTTAAGTGCCGTTGAGTCAGTTCTAACCCATAGCGACCCTGTATAGGGTTTCCAAGGAGCAGCTAATGAGCTTGAACCGCCGACCTTACAGTTCAAATGGCTTTACAGTTTGGCGCATTAACCCACAGCAACACACCAGGACTCCCATTAGACAGTAGAGAAATGCAAATCAAAACCAGAATGGGATATCACTTCACACCCACTAAAAAACAAACAAAAATCCCTTGACATCAAGTGCATTCCAATTCATGGCAATCCCATGGTACAAATTACAACTGGTCTACAGTGTTTTCTTGGCTAAGTACAGCCAGAATGTTCCTTAGAAGTGAGGATGTTAAGACTTTGTCTCACTTTCTTTGGACATGTTATCAGAAGAAACCATTCTATGAGAAGGACATCATCTTGTGTAGCAGAGGGTTAGAGATAAAGCAGAAGCTGCTGGATGAGATAGATTGACAGAGGGCCAATAACAATGGGATCAATTATAGTAATGGTTGTGAGAATGGTGCAGGACCAGGCCATGCTTTCTTCTGTTGTACATAGGTTACTATGAGTTGGAAATAACTCAATGGTGCCTAACAACAACAGCTATCTTAACAGAAGTAGGTCATTCACCAGGCTTTTCTTCTATGGAGTTGCGAGGTGGGTTGGAACAATCAACCTTTAGGTTAATAGTTGAGCACAAACTATTTGTGCTGCCCTGGGATCTCTTCACTACCACTAGAACGGCTAGTATCAGAAAAATGGAAAATTAAAAAAGTGTTGGCAAGTATGTGGAGAAATTGGAACCCTTATCTACCTCTGCTAACATTCTAAAATGGCAGAGCCACTATGGAAAATCTATTGTCATCTAGTTGAGTCTGACCCATGACAACCGTAAGAGATAAAATAAAACTGCCCCATAGGGTTTCAAAGGGTATAAATCTTTACAAAAGCAAATGACCTTATCTTTATTTCACACAGCAGCTGGTGGGCTTGAACCACCGACCTTTTAGTATGCAGTTGGCTTCTAACCAATGTGTCACCAGGGCTCCTTAGAATTATCTTATGAACCATCATTTCCATTCCTTTACCCAAATGATTTGAAAACAGGGACTGAAACAGATACTTGCATGCAAATATTAGTTGCTGTATCATGCACAATAGTCAAAAGACAGAAACCAGCCCACTGCCCATCAACAAATGAGTGGATAAACAAAATGTGGTACACACATGCAATGGAATATTATTCCATTATAGATGGAAATGAAGTCCCAATACATACTACAGTATGAATGAACCTTGATAACATTATATTAGGTGGAGCAAATTAGACATAAAAAAGGACCAATATTGCATGATCCCACTTAGATGAGGGGGCTTCAAAAAGTTCATGAAAAAATTAAATTAAAAGATAATTTTTTGAAGCTCCCTCATATGAAATATCCAGAAGAGACAAATGCATAGAGTCCAAAATTCCTTAGTTGTTACCAGTGGCAGGCAGAAAAGGAATTGGGGGTATTATTTAAGGGGTATAGAGTTTTTATTAAGAGCATGAGAAAATTTGGAAAAGTAATGGTTGTACAACATGGCAAATATAGATAATGTCACTTAATTATACATATTAAAACGATGGCTATGTTTTGCTACACATATTTCACATAGTATATATAAAGATATGGCGGTGGTGGTTATGTGCTGTAGAGTTGGTTCTGACTCATAGCAAACTGTACATGGTTTCTGAGGTTGTAAATCTTTACAAGAGCAGAAAGCCTCATCTTTCTCCTGCGGAACAGCTGGTAGTTTCGACCTACTGACCCTGAGGTTAGCAGTCCGATTCATAACTACTATGCTACCAGAGCTCCTAGTGATTACAAACTGGGCTGCTAACCTCAAGGTCAACTGTTAGAAACTACCAGCTGTTCCACAGGAGAAAGATGAGGCTTTCTGCTCCTGTAAAGATTACAACCTTGGAAACCTGTACAGGATCGCTATGAGTCAGAACCGACTCCATGGCATACCACCACCATATAAAGATATAAGTTTTTTTTTTTTTTTAACACGAACTGTGGGTCCAATGTAAGCACTGTAGAAGTTAGGGAAATGGTAGATAAATCTCCCCTCAGGAAAGCTACTAGTTTAAAGATAAACTTCATAAGGAATAAATGTAACTTGGTTCAAAAAGACCACAGAAATGCATCTGAATGTACACTCAGACCATCTTATGTAGAACAATGGTCACAGAAAGAGACACAAATAGTATTAACATTTTAGACTTATTTTATTATCTTTCATATTTTAATGTTATTTCATGTAGTTCGGTTATACTTGGATTCTTGGGATAGCATTAATGTAATGCAGTATATCTGATACCACAAAAGGGTAGTATTTGCAAAAACAAATATCTAAGGATAATAGCAACTCATCTGTATAGGCGTTATTCCTAGGCTTGTGTTTGAGGATTTAGGAGCAAACATTCCTTTCAGACCTCAAATTTCTGGTAAGTATCTAGTGGAGCGCTGATGGCTCTGTAGGATAAGCACAGCACTGCTAGCCACAAGATCAGCAGTTCAAACCCACGGGAGAAAAGATGAAACTTCATAGTCCCACAAATATTTACAGCATCAGAAATCACCATATACAGGGTAACCATGAATCAAAACTAACTGGTGGTGGTTATGTGCTGTGGAGTCTCTGACTCACTAGAGAGTACCTCATAAAAACCACAACAATCTAGTGGAATGCAGAGTACAAAATTCATTCGTTGTTACGGGGACCAGGTAAAATGAAGAAATTGGGAGTTTTCCTTAAGGAGTTGCTGTTGGTGGTTTTGTGCCCAGTCGGTTCTGACTCATAGTGACTCTTTATAGGGGTTCCAAGCTGTAAAGCTTTAAGGAGCAGAAAGCTTCATCTTTCTCCCATGGAGTGATTGATAGAGTCGAGCTACTGACATTGTACTTAGTAGCTCAGCTCATAATCCACTATACTTCCAGGGTTCCTTTGCATAAGGGGTATATAGTTTTTATTAAGGGCAATGAGAAAATGTGGAAACAGTGGTGATGGTTTCAATTTTGGACTAGGATTCAGACTTTTTCTAGTCATAATCCATATGACCTTAGCAGATAAACTACAAATTCAGTGTAATAGGACTCATTTTTTTTCATCTTTAAATGAGGTGGTACAGTTTTGCTCCACTGCATATGATGATGAAATTAATGTTAGATAACATACAAGAGAGTCCTTATGAAATGCTATAAACCATAAAGTGTTATTAATCTGAGATGATGTGAAAATGTATGACCAAATGTTTGTAAAGTTGTAGGGTAAGCAATCAAGGACAGTTAAAATCTTGAGACAAGTTAGGTCTGGGATGAGAACACATACAGAAAAAATGAGAAAATGATTAAATAATGGGATTTTCTCTCAAAAACGGGTATTTTTGCTCAGACGATTTAGTTCCTGATATCCTTTCAAAACAGTGTCAGGATAAAGGTATGTATCTTTGAAAATTTAATAATAAGTAATTACAAGTGTGCTAGAGTCCCGGTGTGGTGCTGTAGAATCAGCACTGGACTGTGAACCTCAAGGTCAGCAGTTCAAACTCAATAGCTGCTCCTCAGAAACTGTACACAGGGTTGCTATGAGTTAGAATGGACAGGCTGGCACTTAACAACAACAATTAAAGGTAGACTTGCATTTTTCTGTCATTCTCTTTATCACTTTCCATTGTAGGTTCCCTGTATTTTCAATTCTATCTTCTGTCCCAACTACAGTGTAAACATGGTCAGTCTACTGAGCTCTTCAGAACCATTTATTCAGTGATACAGAATTTGAAATACAGATGTGCATTTCACTGTTTCTGAGTCCTGAAATGTGAAAAACTATAAAAAGTTTTCAGCTTGGGAATTGTGTTGGAATAAAGAAACATATGAAACTTAGTGACTGAGATTGTTAGTCAGAGAATCAGTGGTTGGAATCTGGATGAAATCCATTGTGGCCAAAGGCCAGTAATAATGAAGATGGTATTTTGCTTTTCCTTAGTGCTGAACAAAACACTTTATAAGCCATTACAAGTACAGAAAAAAAAAAAAAGTGTCAAGATAGTTTCATCTTAATATTAGCCTAAAAAAAGAATCTTGCTTTGAGGAGCTTTTGTTTTTCTCATTCTTCATAAATATAGAAGAAATAGCATCACAAATAACTGTAACCCAAAATCCAACTTAAGCAAAAGTCTCTTTAGTATTCAATTCACATCCGAAAGGCAAACGGTTCTGACTGATAGTGACCCATAGGTCAAAGTAGAACTGCCCCATGGAGATTCTAAGGTTATAAATCTAAGTCGACTGCCACATGTTTCCCCTAAGGAGTGGTTGGTGAGTTGGAACCGCTCATCTTTGGGTTAGTAGCTAAGCGCTTGAATCATTACACCACCAAGGTTCCTTTCATAGCCTCTTGTTTGAAACAGACTGGATCCAACGTGCAGTCTTAGAGTACAGAAAACAAAGGCTTGCGTAGTTCTTATAGATAAAGCTAAGAGCTAGACTCAGAATTATATTTTGTATTATTACATTTTCAATAGTAATTAACCTTGCACAAAGAACACACTGCTGGTTGATTTAAGTTGGTTAGCTTGCAAATAATGTCAGGCATTGAGTAATATCACCAGCAGTAAGTGCTGAGCTGCTTCAGAGATATCCTCCCACTATCTTGCCATCTGACCGGAACAGGAATTGGATAGCTTCAGAATACAAGAATAATGTGTCCATGTGTTCCTCCAGATCTCAGAGTACTGGCAGCAAACCTCAACTCTCTTGGCCACCATAAAGCAGTCACTGAAAGGACACAGCTGCAGAAACCAGGGGCTAAGCGCTAAATAAACCCACAGGACTAAGGGCAGAAGTCATGTACATGACCCTCACACAATACCCTGTGGTTGAGCAAATGTATTAGCATCTAATGGTGCTGTGGTAGCAGATGCAAAATTAATTGGTGACTTAGCCAGTGCTGAGTTTCTAATGGAAAGAGGTCCACTTCAAAACAAAAACAAAACAAAACAAAACAAAAAAACTCCTTAATTGACAACAACTTTATCTGGTGTCATGGGGGAAAGAAAGGATCAGATGGAATTGTGCTGTTTGGTCTTTTAGCTGTACATGGATTCTCTTCAACTCAGAATTGACATATAACACTCACTGACAGTATCCCAGAAACAGAACCATCAATGCCAGGTTTGGCATTGTATCAAGGTTAAGTCAAAAGAGTTTGGGAAGGAAGATAGGGAGATGTTGTTTGCAATCTAGAGATGCCTTGCATGTGCAAGAGACAGAGAAAGAAAAAGGGATTCCTAAAACAATACTTTCCAAAATGGTTTCACTTTTCATTCTATTAAAAAAAATGATGATGTTGTGATTCATTAGGTTTGAGAAACAATGAGATCAACAAAGTTAAACTCGTCTTCATGTTGTAGGAGCCTACAACATGTTGAATAAACTCAGTTTAATAAGCCAGTATGTACTATTAATGTTTAAGATGATTATTGAAAAAATGCAACAACCCCCAAATTTCTGCTATGAAAACCTTTTAAAGAGGTGTCTTACGAAAATTTTAAATTAAATGATAAAGTATTTAAAAGAACAAAAAGAATGTATACAATCTACTTGGAAATGTAAATAATAATGCCTCCAGCTATGTCCCCATCGCCCACATTAAGCAATAGACCATTACTAATGTCTGGATTCAGAGGAAGATGTGGAACAAGGGGTGTCATTGCTGACATCAGGTGGATCTCAACTGAAAGCAGAGAATACCAGAAAGATATTGCCTGTGCTTTATTGACTATGCAATGGCTTTCGATTGTGTGGATCATGACAAACCATGGACAACATTGTGGAGAATGAGTATTCCAGAACACTTAATTGTGCTCATGAGGAACTGTACATGGACCAAGAGGTAAGTTGTTGGAACAAGGGAACAGCGAATTATTTCAAATTAGGAAAGGTGTGTGCCAGGGTTGTATTATTTCACTATACTTATTCAATCTGCACCTTGAGCAAATAATCTGAGAAGCTGGGTTGCATGAAGTAGAACATGGTATCAGGATTGGAGGAAGACTGATTAACAATCTGCGATATGCAGATGGTACCACCTTGCTTGCTGAATGCAAAAAAGACTTAAAATAACTTACTGGTGAAGATCAAAGACCACAGCCTTTGGTATGGGTTGTACCTCAATGTAAAGAAAACAAAATTCTTCTCCACTGGACTAATAAATAACATCCATGTAAATGTAGAAGAGATTGAAGTTGTCAAAGACTTCATTTTGCTCAGATCAACAATTAACACTCATAGAAGCAGCAGTCAAGAAATCAAACTATGTGTTGCATTAGACAAATCTGCTGCACAAGAACTCTTTAAAGTGTTGAAGAGCAAAGATCTCAGTTTGAGGATTAGGGTGTGTCTGACCCAAGCCATGGTATTTTCAATAACCTCATATACTTGTGAAAGTTGGATAGTGAATAAGGAAGACCGTAGAAGAATTGCTGCATTTGAGTTGTGTTGAAGAAGAGTATTGAAAGTACCATGGACTGTTGGAATAAGTACAACTAGAATGCTTCTTGGAAGCCAGGATGGGCAGATTTCGTCTCTCCTACTTTGAACGTATTATCAGGAGAGACCAATCCCTATAGAAGGACATCATGCTTGTTAAAGTGGAAGGTCAGCAAAACAGAGGAAGACCCCCAACAAGATAGATTGGCACAGGGACAGCAGCAATGGACTTGTGACATTGGTATAGGACCGGGCAGTGTTTCGTACTATTGTGCACAAGGTCGCTATGAGTCAAAACCAACTTGGCAACACTTAAAAACAACAATGTCTGCCCACCTTCAATCCTTTTTCTGTCCCTTTTGCTCTGTTATCTCATCAGGTAAATACTATCCTGAATTTAATCATTTGGGATTGTTTGAACTATTACTACATATGAATCTATCTTTAAAGACAAATATTCATAGATATTCCTTGTTTTAATTTCATATAAAGGAACTAATACTCCATGTATTCTTTCTGTGATTTTTTTCCTTCCGCTCAACATCATGTTTTGAAACATATTCTCAATCTGCATGCACATAGCAGCGATCTTTGTTTTAGCTTTGTTTTTCATCTAACATTTTTCATTGTATGTGTAAATACATAGTAGGTATGTGATCTCTAATTATAAGTATTGTCTTTTTAAAAGAACAAAACTATTAGATCGCCCTATTGTTGTTAGATGCTGTCGAGTTTAGTCCGACTCAGAGCAACTCTGCACAACAGAGTGAAACACTGCCTCCTCCTGTACCTCCCTCACAATTGTTACATTTTAGCCTATTGCTGCGGCCACTGTGTTGTCAATCCATGTCATCAGGGGTCCTTCTTGTTTTTGCTAACCCTCCACTTTAACAAGCATAACTCCTTCTCTGGAGTCCTGGTGTGGCGCTGTGGGTTAATGCTCCTGACTGCAAAGTCATTTGAACTATAAGGTTGGCGGTTGAAGCTCACCAGCTGCTTCTTGGAAATCCTACCCCCCTTTAGTATGGTTTCTTTTTCTTAGTCTTTTACAGTAGTGGTCCTATGCAGTATTTCTCTTTTTGTGACTGACTAATTTCACTCAGCATAATGTCCTCAAGGTTCATCCTT